>NC_090439.1:715394476-715710505 GCF_031143425.1 Pleurodeles waltl
TCGCCGCTCGTACAAGGGAGTCAAGCAGAAGCTGCAGGCAATGCAATTGACATACATTCTCCTCTTTCCCGTGCACCTCAAGGTCCTGATGGCTGGGAAATCCTTTTTTTTTACTCCCCGGAGGCTGTGTGGAAGTGGTTCACTGAGAAACTGTAGGAGGCTGGCCTGGCTTATAGTGGGTACCTTCTGGTACTTACACCTTGTGCCAGGTCCAGTTATCCCTTATTAGTAGATTAGAGGTGTTCTAGCAGCTTAGGATGATAGAGGTAGCTATAGCAGAGCAGCTTAGGCTGAACTAGGAGACATGCAAAGCTCCTACTATACCACTTATATCATATAGCACTATATCACAAGAAAACACAATACTAAGAGTTACTAAAAATAAAGGTACTTTATTTTAGTGACAAGATGCCAAAAGTATCTCAGAGGATACACTCCCTTAGGAGGTAAGTAATATACACAAATTATATGTACACAAACCAAAATCAGGTGAGTAACAGCTAGAAAAGTACTGCAAACAATGTAGAATCACAATAGAATGCAATAGGTAGAAATAGGCCTAGGGGCAACACAAACCATATACTCCAAAAGTGGAATGTGAACCACGAATGGACCCCAGGCCTAGTGTAGGTTGTAGAGGGTCGCTAGGAGTGTCAGAAAACACTAAGGGTGTCCAAGATACCACACCCAAGACCCTGAAAAGTAGGAGTAAAGTTACCCTACTACCCCAGAAAGACAGCAAAGTCGAGATAGGGGATTCTGCAAGGACAACAACTGCCAGCAAAACACTGAAGACGGATTCCTGGACCTGAGGACCGGTAAAGGAAGGGGACCAAGTCCAAGAGTCACACAAGTGTCCAAGGGGGCAGGAGCCCACTAAACCCCGGATGAAGGTGCAAAAGGGCTGCCTCCGGGTGGAAGAAGCCGAAGATTCTGCAACAACGGAAGGTGCCAGGAACTTCTCCTTTGGTCAGAAGATGTTCCTTGGCGTGCTGGAGGATGCAGAATTGTTTCCACGCAGAAAGACCGCAAACAAACCTTGCTAGCTGCAAGAGTCGCAGTTGAGGATTTTGGGTGCTGCTAGGGCCCAGGAAGGACCAGGAGGTTGCCCCTTTGAGGAGGAGACAGGTGGGGCGCTCAGCAACTCAGAGAGCCCATGCAGAAGCAGGCAGCACCTGCAGAAGTACCTGAACAGGCACTTAGAAGATCTGAGGACAGCAGTCGACTCAGAGTTACAAAGGAGGGTCCCACGACGTCAGAGTCCAACTCAGCAAGTTGAGCAATGCAGGACGGAGTGCTGGGGACCTGGGCTAGGCTGTGCACAAAGGAAGTCTTGGAAAAGTGCACAGAAGCCCGAGCAGCTGCAGATCAAGCAGTACACAGGATTACTGTCTGGCTTTGGGAGGCAAGGACTTACCTCCACTAAATTTGGAAAGAAGGGCCACTGGACTGTGGGAGACACTTGGACCTACCTCCTGTGTTCCAGGGACCACGCTTGTCAGGATGAGAGGGGACCCAGAGGACCGGTGATGCAGAAGTTTGGTGCCTGCGTTAGCAGGGGGAAGATTCCGTCGACCCACGGGAGATTTCTTCTTGGCTTCCAGTGCAGGATGAAGGCAGACAGCCTTTAGAGCATGCACCACCAGGAAACAGTTGAGAATTCCAGCAGGATGAGGCGCTACAATGTTGCTGGTAGTCGTCTTGCTACTTTGTTGCGATTTTGCAGCCGTCCTGGAGCAGTCAGCGGTCGATCCTTGGCAGAAATCGAAGAGGGAAGTGCAGAGGAACTCTGGTGAACTCTTGCATTCGTTATCTGAGGAATAGCCCACAGGAGAGACCCTAAATAGCCCACAGAGGAGGATTGGCTACTGAGAAAGGTAAGCACCTATCAGGAGGGGTCTCTCACGTCACCTGCTGGTACTGGCCACTCAGAGCTGTCCATTGTGCCCTCAACACCTCTGCATCCAGGATGGCAGAGGTCTGGGACACACTGGAGGAGTTCTAGGCACCTCCCCTGGGAGGTGCTGGTCAGGGGAGTGGTCACTCCCCTTTCCTTTGTCCAGTTTCGTGCCAGAGCAGGGCTGGGGGATCCCTGAACCAGTGTAGACTGGCTTATGCAGAGAGGAGACCATCTGTGCCCTTCAAAGCATTTCCAGTGGCCAGGAGTGGCTACTCCTCTCAGGCCCTTCACACCTATTTCCAAAGGGAGAGGGTGTAACACCCTCTCTCTGAGGAAATTCTTTGTTCTTCCTTCCTAGGACTGGGCTGCCCAGGCCCAGGGGGGCAGAAACATGTCTGAAGGGTCGGCAGCATCAGCAGCTGCAGTGGAGACCCCGGAAAGGTAGTTTGGCAGTTCCCGGGTTCTGTGCTAGAGACCCGGGGATGCATGGAATTGTCACCCCAATACCAGAATGGTATTGGGGTGACAATTCCATGATCCTAGACATGTTACATGGCCATGTTCGGAGTTACCATGGTGACGCTACATATAGGTATTGACCTATATGTAGTGCACGCGTGTAATGGTGTCCCCGCACTCACAAAGTCCGGGGAATTTGCCCTGAACAATGTGGGGGCACCTTGGCTAGTGCCAGGGTGCCCACACACTAAGTAACTTTGCACTGAACCTTCACCAAGTGAGGGTTAGACATATAGGTGACTTATAAGTTACTTATGTGCAGTGAAAAATGGCTGTGAAATAACGTGGACGTTATTTCACTCAGGCTGCAGTGGCAGTCCTGTGTAAGAATTGTCTGAGCTCCCTATGGGTGGCAAAGGAAATGCTGCAGACCATAGGGATCTCCTGGAGCCCCAATACCCTGGGTACCTAAGTACCATATACAAGGGAATTATAAGGGTGTTCCAGTGTTCCAATGAGAATTGGTAAAATTAGTCACTAGCCTGCAGTGACAATTTTAAAAGCAGAGAGAGCATAAACACTGAGTTTCTGGTTAGCAGAGCCTCAGTGATACAGTTAGGCACCACACAGGGAACACATACAGGGCATACTTCATGAGCACTGGGGTCCTGGCTAGCAGGATCCCAGTGACACATAGGCAAAAACAAACATACATACAGTAAAAATGGGGGTACTTTCCTACACCACAACCCCCTTCCCCCAAACGAGGAACAATAAGGCTAACCTTGCCCAGATGAGTCTTCATTGTCTAAGTGGAAATATCTGGAGAGTCCATCTGCATTGGAGTGGGTACTCCCAGGTCTATGTTCCATTGTATAGTCCATTCCCTGTAGGGATATGGACCACCTCAACAATTTAGGGTTTTCACCTTTCATTTGTTTTAGCCAAAGTAGAGGTTTGTGGTCTGTCTGAACAATAAAGTGAGTACCAAACAGGTATGGTCTCAACTTTTTCAGTGCCCAGACCACAGCTAAGGCCTCCCTCTCTATGGCAGACCAACACTTTTCTCTAGGGGTCAACCTTCTGCTGATAAAAGCAACAGGTTGATCCTGGCCCTCAGTATTCAGCTGTGATAGCACTGCCCCAACCCCTAATTCAGAAGCATCAGTCTGTACTATGAATTTCTTGGAGTGGCAAGGGCTTTTTAGGACAGGTGCAGAGCACATGGCCTGTTTGAGCTCATCAAAAGCTTTTTGACAGCTAGCTGTCCACAATACCTTTTTAGGCATCTTTTGGCTAGTGGGATCATTAAGAGGGGCTGCTATTGTGCCATAATTCTTGATGAATCTCCTATAGTACCCTGTGAGGCCTAAAAAGGCTCTCACCTGGGTTTAAGTTGTAGGGGGAGTCCATTCCATAATGGTCTGGATCTTCCCCTCCAGTGGTGCAATCTGTTCCCCACCTACCAGGTGGCCCAGATAAACCACTTTCCCCTGCCCTATCTGGCACTTTGAGGCCTTGATAGTGAGGCCTGCCTTTTGCAGGGCCTCCACAACTTTCCATAGCTGGACCAGGTGATCATCCCAGATTGAGCTAAAGACAGCTATATCATCTAGATATGCTGCACTAAACGCTTCCAACCCTTGCAGGACTGTGTTCACCAACCTTTGAAAAGTGGCAGGTGCATTTTTCAGACTAAAGGGCATTACTGTGAATTGATAGTGCCCTCCAATGGTTGAAAATGCAGCCTTTGGTTTAGCATCTTCTGATAATCTAATCTGCCAATACCCTGTAGTTAGATCAAAAGTGCTTAGATACTCGTAAGAAGCCAGTGTATCTATGAGCTCATCTGCCCTCTTTTTCCATCTTTAGTGTGAGGTTTTGGGAAAAGCACAACTGGGCTAGCCCAGGGGCTTTCTGAAGGCTCAATCACCCCTAAGTCCTACATTTTCTGCACCTCTTGTTTAATGCAATCCCTGACATGGTCAGGCTGCGTATATATCTTAATTTTGACGGGTAAACTGTCTCCAGTATTGATAGTGTGTTCACACCAAGTAGTAGTACGTGCTATCAGTGAAAAGAGTTCAGAAAACTGACTTAAGAGATTAACACAGTTGTCTTTCTGTTCAGCAGTAAGACAATCTACTGAGACCACTCCCTCCACTAAGCAATCAGCTTCAGTGGTGGAGAAGAGATCAGGGAGAGGGTCACTCTCTTCTTCCTGTCCCTCATCAGTTGCCATGAGCAAGGTGAGATCAGCCCTGTCATAGTATGGTTTTAGGCGGTTGACATGGATCACCCTAAGGGGACTCCTGGCAGTGCCCAGGTCTTCCAAATAGGTAAACTCACCCTTCTTTTTAACTATTAGATGGGGTCCACTCCATTCATCCTGGAGTGCTCTTGGGGCCACAGGCTCCAATACCCACACCTTCTGTCCTGGGTGGTACTGAGTAAGGACAGCCTTTGGTCATGCCATTGCTTTTGAAGCTCCTGGCTGGCCTGAAGGTTTTTACTGGCCTTTTTCATGTACTCAGCCATTCTGGATCTTAAGCCAAGTACATAGTCCACTATGGGCCTGATTACAACTTTGGAGGAGGTGTTAATCCGTCCCAAATGTGACGGATATACCACCAGCCGTATTACGAGTTCAATAGGATATAATGGACTCGTAATACGGCTGGTGGTAAATCCGTCACTTGACCGTCACTTTTGGGACGGATTAACACCTCCTCCAAAGTTGTAATCAGGCCCTATGTCTTGTTTAGGAGCTTTTAAAGGTTGTTCCTAGCCCTCCTTAACAAGGGCAAGGGGACCTCTCACAGGGTGCCCAAAGAGGAGTTCAAAGGGGCTGAAGCCCACTCCTTTTTGGGGTACCTCCCTGTAAGCAAAAAGGAGGCAAGGTAACAGGACATCCCATCTCCTTCTGAGTTTTTCAGAGAGTCCCATTATCATACCGTTTAGAGTTTTATTAAACCTCTCAACCAGACCATTTGTTTATGGATGATAAGGAGTTGTGAACTTGTAAGTTACACCACACTCCTTCCATATTGCTTTGAGGTATGCAGACATGAAGTTACTACCTCTGTCTGACACCACTTCCTTAGGGAAACCCACTCTGGAAAAGATTCCTAGGAGGGCCTTTTCCACTGCAGGAGCTGTAGTGGTCCATAAGGGGATGGCTTCAGGGTACCTAGTGGCATGGTCCACTACCACAAGGATGAATCTATTGCCTGAAGCTGTTGGAGGGTCAAGGGGGCCAACTATGTCAACCCCTACCCTTTCAAAGGGCACCCCAACCACTGGAAGTGGGATTAAGGGGGCCTTTGGAGTGCCACCAGTCTTGCCACTGGCTTGGCCGGTCACATAAGAGCGGCAAAACTCTTTAGTGTCCTCTGACATATGAGGCCAGTGAAACAGGGGGACAAGTCTTTCCCAAGTTTTCATCTGGCCCAAATGCCCAGACAAAGGAATGTCATGTGCCAAGGTAAGAAGAAACTCTGTACTGCAAGGGAATGACCAATCTCCCCCATGGGGGGGAAACCGCTTTGCGTTATATGCAGACGATGTTCTCGTGTTCTTAGCAAATCCGGCTAGCAGTGAGCCTCGGGTGCTGCAGCTCTTAGGACTGTTCACCGAGGCATCAGGTCTGGTGGGTAACCCCGGTAAATCTCTCCTGGTTCCACTGAGCCCTGCCAGGGACTGCTATGATTGGCAGCAGGCTATTCCCATCAGACACAATAGTTTCTGGTATCTCGGGGTGTACATAGTGCTCTTACCCAAATTGTCATGGTCTCTTAATGTGATGCCTTTAACTCGTAGAGTCAGGGAGGACCTCCAGCGTTGGCAGACACTACCCCTCAACATCCTGGGCCGGATTGCGCTATATAAAATGATGGTACTTCCCTGGTTCCTTTATATGCTTCAGAACTTTCCCTACTGTATTCCCAACGGTGGTTCAAAGAGATGGAGGCAGCTGCGCAGTGGTTCCTCTGGCATGGCTCGCACCCCCGGCTAGCTCTCCGTACCTGTCAGGGGGATGTCTACGAGGGGGGACTGGGGATGTCTAACCTCTATCTCTACTATCTAGCGATGCAACTATTGGTAATCCATGACTGGTTGGGAGGGGGTTGGTTGGATCCCGCGTATCAGTTGGAACTCTTGATGATGGGCTTTCCGGCTCTGCTGGGGATGCTGTATGGTGACCCCCTGCTGCGTAGCGTTCCAGAAGTGACTAGAGTGGTGCTGACGGGGTGGGGGGCCGCACAGCGGGCAACGGGGTGGTGATGCTGTCTCACTCAACAGACGCTGCTGTGGCAGGGACTTTGGCTGGGAAAGGTCCCGGGGTTCCATAAATGGGACCTTATAGGTTTCTCCCAGTTGGGTGATGTCTGGGCGGGCTCCCACATGCGGTCCTCCCAGGAGCTTCAGCAGCAGTTCGAGCTTAATCAGTCCCAGTTTCATAAGTATCGGCAACTTAGACATGCCTTGCAGGTGCACATTCGGGCAGGGATGGTTCTCCCTGAATTTAGCCCTGTAGAGGCCAAGATCTTGATGGGCACTCTTGGTAAAGGGGGGATGTTGCGTATCTACTGCTCACTAGTCACTAACACAGCCCAAATGCTTGATAAGCTCCGAGAGCGATGGGAGCAGTGGGTTGGTCCGATGGAGGATGGGGAATGGAGGGACGCGTTGATGGCCTTGCGGTCACTGACAATGGCCTCCCATCTCCGAGTGGTGCAGACCTACTTTCTCCATACGGCATACCTTACTCCTGACAGGTTGCACAGAGCGGGCCTCCGGCCCTAGGCGGAGTGCCCTCATTGTGAAAGCCCTTGTGCAGACTTTTTTTACATGGTGTGTCCCCATATAGCCACTTACTGGGGGCGGTGGTAAAAGAGATTTCAGGAGTTATACAGGGGGAGGTTGAGGTTGCCCCGCTGCCTATTCTACTCGGTGTGCTTGAAGGGATGGGCTCCAACAGACACACCAGGCATTTGTGGGAACGGCCTGCTTGGTGGCCAAGAGAGATATTGCAGCGAACTGGAAGTTGGAGACTGCCCCCGCGATCGCAAAGTGGCGTTGAGGGGTGGACTGGTGCGCTCAACAAGAGAAATTGGTTTACGAAGCAAGGGGCTGTTTTGCCAAGTATACAAAAGTGTGGGGGAGATCAATGGGGACTAGTGTGGATGGGGCACGGGGCATTGCTTTATCATAGGGTGGATGTGCGCAGAGTATTCGACCAACGCGATGGTTCCTGTATGTACACCAGTATGTTATGCTCTTGATCTGTGCAGTTCGTTCTCCTACTTGTACTAATTGTACTAGTAACCTGTTGCGTTTTCATGCTGTTCTATAAAAAAACTAATAAAAATGGTTTATAAAAACAGTCTTTGGGGTATTAGCTCTGTGAATGAAATGATGACCATAATGATTATAACAGAACATAACTCCATAATTTCCTATAAATTGGTATACATCAGTGGTTCCCAACCTTTTGACTTCTGTGGACCCCCATTTTATCGATACTGGAGCCCGGGGACCCCCACTGAATCATTATTGGAATCCGGGGACCCCCACTGAGTCATTACTGATAGTTGGAACCTAATAATATTACATTTTCTAAGCAGTCGCGGACCCCCTTAGAAGGCTTCACAGACCCCCAGGGGTCCGCGGCCCACAGGTTGGGAACCACTGGACTATACATCATCATTTTCAAAAACTGTATAATACTGTATATCAGACATCATAGTATCAACTGTTTTTACATCCCAATCATCAGAAATCACTCCGGGTGTAATTATATCACTCAATGAAAGTTTGAATATATAAGGAATTTGAATGATCTCTGTAGAACCATAGATGTCAAATAAGACTTTGGCCCTCATTACAACCCTGGCGGTCGGTGATAAAGTGGTGGTAATACCGCCAACAGGCAGTCGGTAAGTACTGCCAAATTATGACCATGGCGGTTAGAACTCAGATAGACGGCCACTTTACCACACCGACCGCCAGGGCAGAAACAACAGCCACCACGGCGGTAGCCACCTACAGCCAGGCGGAAGTCAATGTTCTGCCCACCATATTATGACCCTGGAAACCGCCACCTTTTCCGGGGCGGTACCAACGACATCAAAAGCCTGGCAGAAACATTGCACAGAAGGGAAAGGACTCACCTTTGGAGACACAGGGAAGAACCACGCTGCCATGGAGCCCGAGCTGCAGATATTTCCAATGATCTTCTACGTCCTGCTGTCGAAGACGACCACGTGAGTACAGCCGTCTAGCACACAGGTGGGGGGAGGAAATAGAGAGTGACACACATATGCTCAACACACCCCCCCACCCCTAACACCATACACACAATAAGCTGCAGTAATAAAAACATATTTACCCCGTACCCCTGAGGAATAATGCAAGGACAACAGGAATGTGATAAAGTGAGTGTAATAAGATCAACACAATAGAAAAACAAAAATGCTATGCAACTGATATATACATATGTACAGTTCAAGGGACACTGTCCACTCCTCATTGTGCGTGGGCCACAGGGGCACAGGCCAAAGTCCAAGGCCCCACTTGTCACCTGCATCAACATAGAGAGAAGACTGCAGGGGCATCAGTTGGAAAATAGGCAGGCACCTCAGGGGGACGGGGAACGGGGGGGCACCTCAGCCAGCAAATGACAGAAGACCGCTGGTTCTGGAGGGGGTAACATGCCCTGTGCTTGATCCTGGGGAGTGCAAGGGCACAGTCTCTCAAGTGGGTGACTTGCCAACTGCTTGGTCCTGGGGACCAACAGTCACCCACAGTCTCACAAGTGGGTGATTTGCCCAATGCTTGGTCCTGGGGACTGCAAGGCCACTGTCTCACAAGTGGGTGATTTGCCCAATGCTTGGTCCTGGGGAGTGCAAGGTCACAGTCTCTCAAGTGGGTGATTTGCCCACTGCTTGGTCCTGGGGAGTGCAAGGCCACAGTCTCACAAGTGGGTGATTTGCCCACTGCTTGGTCCTGGGAAGTGCAAGGCCACAGTCTCTCAAGTGGGTGACTTGCCCACTGGCTCTGGAGGGGGCATCGTGCCCTGTGCTCTTCATCCTGGGTAGGTTGGGGTTGGTGGGTGTCTGACCCACTGGTTCTGGAGGGGGCATCGTGCCATGTGCTCTTCATCTTGGGGAGGCTGGGGTTGGTGGGTGTCTGACCCACAGATTCTGGAGGGGGCATTGTGCCATGTGCTCTTCATCCTGGGGAGGCTGGGGTTGGTGGGTGTCTGACCCACTGGTTCTGGAGGGGGCATCGTGCTCTGTGCTCTTCATCCTGGGGAGGCTGGATGTAGGAAAATGGCTCCCTGTTGCAGTTACCCCCCACTTTTTGCCTGATATTGATGCTGACTTGACTGAGAAGTGTGCTGGGACCCTGCTAACCAGGCCCCAGCACCAGTGTTCTTTCACTAAAAATGCACCATTGTTCCCACAATTGGCACAACCCTGGCACACAGATAAGTCCCTTGTAAAAGGTATCAGTGGTACCAAGGGCCCTGTGACCAGGGAAGGTCCCTAAGGGCTACAGCATGTGTTGTGCCACCCTAAGGGACCCCTCACCTAAAACAGGCACACTGCCATTGCAGTTTGTGTGTGTTGGTGGGGAGAAAAAGGCAAAGTTGACATGTCATCCCCCTCAGGATGCCATGCACAAAAAATACTGTCTGTGGCATAAGTAAGCCACCCCTCTAGCAGGCCTTACAGCCCTAAGACAGGGTGCACTATACCATAGGTGAGGGCATAGCTGCATGAGCAATATGCCCCTACAGTGTCTAAGTCTATTCTTAGACATTGTAAGTACAGCGTGGCCATATTAAGTATATGGTCTGGGAGTTTGTCAAAACAAAGTCCACAGCTCCATAATGGCTACACTGAATACTGGGAAGTTTGGTATCAAACTTCTCAGAATAATAAAACCACACTAATGCCAGTGTTTGATTTATTACAAAATGCACGCTGGAGGGCATCTTAGAAGATGCTCCCTGTATTTTACCCAATCCTTCAGTGCAGGACTGACTGGTCTGTGCCAGCCTGCCACTGAGACGAGTTTCTTACCCCCTGGGGTGAGAGCCTTTCAATCAATCAGGGGTTTGTAAGGCGCACTACTCACCCAGAAGGTCTCAAGGCGCTGGGAGAGGAGCTACTGGTCGAAAAGCCAGGTCTTAAGGTGTTTCCTAAAAGATAGAAGGTAATCGGTCTGGCGGAGGTGGAGTGGTAGGGAGTTCCAGGTCTTTGTGGCGAGGTAGGAGAATGATCTTCCTCCGGTGGTCGTGCGGCGGATGTGAGGAACGGAGGCGAGGGTGTGGTTGGCGGACCAAAGGTTGCGGGTCAGGGTGTGAAAGGTGAGTCTGTCGTTGAGGTAGGTCAGACCTATGTTGTGGAGGGCCTTGTGTGCGTGGATGAGGATTTTGAAAGTGATCCTCTTCGATACTGGTAGCCAATGTAGGTTTCTGAGATGGGGGAGATGTGGTTGCAGCGTAGAATGTCCAGAATGAGGCGTGCGGATGCGTTCTGGATTCTTTGCAGTTTTGTCTGGAGTTTGTTTGTTATTCCTGCATATAGGGCGTTTCCGTAATACAATCGGCTACTGACCAAGGTGTGGGTGACGGTCTTCCTGGTTTCTTTGTGCTCTCTGAGGCCAGAAACAAAGCCTGCACTGGATGGAGGTGCTTAACACCTCCCCCCTGCCGGAACTGTAACACCTAGCAGTGAGCCTCAAAAGCTCAGGCTTTGTGCTACAATGCCCCAGGGCACTCCAGCTAGTCGGGATTCCCGCCCCCGGGACACAGCCCCCACTATTGGTCGCAAGTCCAGAGGAGATAATGAGAAAAACAAGGAAGAGTCACCTACCAGACAGGACAGACCCTAAGGTGCCCTGAGCTGAGGTGACCCCTGCCTTTAGAAATCACCCATCTTGGTTTTTGAGGATTCCCCCAATAGGAATATGGATGTGCCCCCATACCCTCAGGGAGGAGGCACAAGGAGGGTGTAGCCACCCTCAAGGACAGTAGCCATTGGCTACTGCCCCCCCATACCTAAACACATCCCTAAATTCAATATTTAGGGACGACCCAGAACCCAGGAAATCAGACTCCTGCAGCCTACACAAAGAAGAAGGAGTGCTGACCTGAAAGCCCTGCAGAGACGACTGAGACAACAACTGACTTGGCCCCAGCCCTACCGGCCTGTCTCCAGACTCAAAGAACCTGACAGAGACGCATCCGACAGGGACCAGCGACCTCTGAGGACTCAGAGGACTGCCCTTAAACCGAAGGACCAAGAAACTCCTGAGAACAGCTGCATTGTTCACCAACAGCAACATCTTTGCAACAAAGAAGCAACTTTTAAAGAACTCACTCTTCCCGCCAGAAGCGTGAGTCTTCACACTCTGCACCCGACGCTCCCGACTCGAGCTCCAGAGAACCAACACTGCAGAGAGGACTCCCAGGTGACTCTGACCGCGTGAGTAACCTGAGGCTACCCCCCCTGCACCCCCACAGCGATGCCTGTAGAGAGGATCCAGAGGCTCCCCCTGACCACGACTGCCTGGTAACAAGGAACCTGACACCTGGACCCAGCACTGTACCCGCAGCCCCCAGGACTGAGAGGAACCAAACTCCAGTGCAGGAGTGACCATCACCCGGCCCTCTGCCTAGCCCAGTCGGCAGCTGGCCCGAGAAGCCCCCCTGTGCCCTGACAACATCGCCTAAGTGAACCCGGGTCCCTCCATTGCTTTCAATAGCAAACCCAATGCCAACTTTGCACACTGCACCCGGCCGCCCCTGTGCCACTGAGGGTGTGTTTTGTGTGCCTGTTTGTGTCCCCCCCAGTGCTCTACAAAACCCCCCTGGTCTGCTCCCCGAGGACGCAGGTACTTACCTGCCAGCAGACCGGAGCACCCCTGTTCTCAATAGGCGCCTATGTGTTTTTGGCCCTCCTTTGACCTCTGCACCTGACCTGACTGGCCCTATGTTGCTGGTGCAGTGACTTTGGGGTTGCTTTGAACCCCCAATGGTGGGCTGCCTATGCCCAAGAGACTGAACTTGTAAGTGCTTTACTTTCCTCAGAAACTTAACCATACTTACATTCCCCAGGAACTGTTGATTTTTGCAGTGTCCACTTTTAAAATAGCTTATTGCCATTTTAACCTATACTGTGTGTACTACTGCTTTAATTAAAAGTTCCTTACTTACCTGTGTGGAGTACCTTGTATTTTATGTATTTACTTCAAATCTTGAATTTTGTGGTTCTAAAATAAATTAAGAATATATTTTTCTATATAAAAACTATTGGCCTGAAGTTAAGTCTTTGAGTGTGTGTTCCTCATTTATTGCCTGTGTGGGTACAACATATGCTTAAAACTACCCTCTGATAAGCCTACTGCTCGACCACACTACCACAAAATAGAGCATTAGAATTATCTGATTTTGCCACTATCAACCTCTAAGGGGAACCCTTGGACTCTGTGCACACTATCACTCACTTTGAGGTAGTATATACAGAGCCAACTTCTTACACTGGGGTTGGTGGGTGTCTTCCCCACTGGTTCTGGAGGGGGCATCGTGCCCTGTGCTCTTGATCCTGGTGAGTGCAAGGTCACAGTCTCACAGGTAGGTGTCATACCCACTGGATTTGCAGGGGGCAGGCTGCACAGCAGCCCATGGAGGCAGGACTACATACCGTCCGCCGGTGGTGACGGCTGCTCAGTGGTGGTAGTGGTGCTGCTGGTGCGAGGAAGCTCCAGCCCATCCCCTGCAGCCTGGGATGGCTACCCACTGGTGGTGGTGCTGCTGCTGCCGGTGGTGGTGGGGGGGGAGGCTCCAGCCCATCCCCTGCAGCCTCAGACAGCTTCCCACTGGTGGTGGTGGTGGTGCTGCTGCTGGTGGTGGGGGATGGAGGCTCCAGCCCATCCCCCGCAGCCTCGGATGGCTGCCCACTTGTGGTGGTGGTGCTGCTGCTTGTGGTGGTGGGGGAGGCTCCAGCCCATCCCTTGCAGCCTCAGATGGCTGCCCACTGGTGGTGGTGCTGCTGCTGGTGGGGGGGGAGGCTCCAGCCCATCCCCTGCAGCCTCGGACGCCTTCACATCCATGGTTGGTGGTGGGGGATCCGTCTGAGTCCCTACACCTGGCCCCTTGTCCTTCGTGCCAGCTGGTGCTGGCTCCTTGCCCTTCCTGGCAGCAGCTAGTGCTGGCTCCTTGCCTTTCCTGGCACTAGCTGGTGCTGGCTCCTTGCCTTTCCTGGCAGCAGTTGGGGCTGGCTCCTTGCCTTTCCCAGCAGCACCTGGGGCTGGCTCCTTGCCCTTCCTGGCAGCAGCTGGGGCTGGCTCCTTGGTATTCCGGCTGGCAGCTGGAGCTGGCTCCTTGGTCTTCCGGCCGGCAGCTGGGACCAGCACCCTTTCCTTGAGGCTTCCTGGTGCAGGCTTCTTCAACCTCTGCACAAGTGCCCTGGATCCTTTCCCACCACGAGAGGGTGTGGAGACTACTGGGCCTTTCGACTGGGTGGCTGAGGTGCTTGCCTGGGTTATTGCTACCCTGGCCAGATGTGAAGGATGGGGGAGCGGTAGGGAAGAGGTCAATGGTGGAGAGGAAAAGCTTCTTAGGGACATTTGGGCGGGAAGAGGGAGAAGGTTTGGGAGTGGAGGACGAGGGAGTGGTTGTAGCTGGTGTCTGCTGTGTTTGGGTGCAGGTGCATGGGCTGGATGCTGTTGGGAGGTAGATAGGTGTTGGGTGTCTGAGTGCTTGCGTTTGTGTACCTTGGGAGGGGGGAACAGACACAGTGGGAGACGATACAGGGATGTGTGCATGGCTGTTGTGGAGGTGTCTGCCAGTGAGGTGTGTGTTCTGCTAGGTGTGGTGGCGACGCTGGTAGTGGATGAGGATGTAGTGCATGCAGGTGTGAGTGTAGACGCAACTGGGAGGGAGGTGGAGGAGGAGGGGGACACAGTGAAAATAGTGGATGTTGGTATGTCTGCTTCTGGATGGTGTTTGTGTGAGTGCCTGTGGGATGATGTGTGGTGCTTGTGTTTGCCTGTGCCACTCTTGTGTGTTGTCTTGTGTTCATGCTCATCTGCCTGTGTGCTTTGGATAGGTTGGGGTTGAGGGGAATTAGATTGGAAAGAGTAGGTTGGAGGGGAGAGGGTGGACACAGGGACAATGCCTGCCATCAGAGAGGAGGCCATAGCATGGATTGATGCCTGTTGGGCTGCCAATCCAGTGTGAATGCCCTCCAGGAATGCATTAGTCTGTTGCATCTGGACTGCCTGCCCCTGGATGGCATTCACTGTGGTTGACTACAGAGATGGATCTCAGGAGGTCAATTGCCTCCTCACTCAGGACAGCAGGGCTAACTAGGGCAGGGCCTGAGTTGCCTGGGGCGAAGAAGATGCCCACCCTCCTGGGTGAGCGGGCACAGGCAACTCAATGAGGGGCTGCTGAGAGGGCGGTGCTGGTATGGGGGTGGCGGCTGTACCTGTAGCTGGGGTGGGCACAGAGGTGTCCGCCACCACCATGGAGCTTCCATCGGAGGAGGTATCTGTGTCTGAACTGTCCCCTCCAGTCTCTGCCGTGGTGCTTCCCTCAAAGACAAAAGATACACTGGCTCAGTGGCTGCACCAACACCACCGTTAGCGTACACAGCACACTCACACACTGCGAACAGCCCTACGCACTATGCATTGCACTACCAGTTATAATGCTAGCACCAAGGCATGGGGAGGGGCACACAGCACGAAATGCAGCACACCTTGGACCCAGACAGCCCTGACCAGTTGTGGATGCCTACGAGCTAGGTAGCAGAATTATCACTTCAGAACCCTGGCCAACATGGGGTCTACTCTGCAATGTCAGGCCTGGCCTAGGGGCACCCACTAACACACATCCCCCACCCGGATACCACCGTACCATGGGTAAATTGTGATGATGGGCACTGTACTCACCCCCTTGTGGCTGCTGTGATGCCCCGAACCGCCCATCCAGCTCCAGATAGGCCACCACCAGTATGCAGGCCATCAGGGGGGGTCAGGGTTCGACGGGCACCCCTTCCTCGTTGGGAGGCCACACCCAGCTGGGCCTCCGCCGTCTTCTGTGCCCAACGTCTCAGGTCCTCCCACCGTTTCTGACAGTGGGTGCTCTGCCTGCCATAGACCCCCAGGGTCCGCACCTCCTTGACAATGGCACGCCATATACCCTTCTTTTGATGGGCGCTGACCTGCATAGGAAATACACACATGAAATGGTATCAGTCAGACTGTCCGGCCTCTTACAGTTATGGCCCACCATACCAACTTCCCTCACCATTTGCACACACATGGCCCAGCACACAAGCTGTACGCCGCCCAGGGGACATCCACCCAACCCTCCTACACGAGGCTTTCACATACACCACTCCATGCATTCATGCCACATACATCGTACCCACAGTGTACTCACCTGTTGGTCTGGAGGGCCAAACAGCAGTCCCTACTGGGGTAGGACCCCATCCACCAGTCTCTCCAACTCCGCTGAGGTGAAGGCAGGGTCCTTTTTCCCAGTCACACGGGCCATGGTAGGTTCCGGACACAGGTCACAGCAGCACATGAAGTGTAGGTCCTTCCTGTTGAAGGTCAGGTGGCAAGTGAGGAATCAGATAGAAAATGGCGGTCACGTCCGCGGCGGTGCATACCGTCACCGCCGGCCTACATCATCATTGGCCACTGTACCCCTTAGGGCCCAATGTTAGCCAATGAGGAGTTGCACGGTGTTTCCGACCGCCTACCGCAACGGCACACAACGTCAGCGAAATTACCTCACTTCCACCTTCCCCTCCACACCGGACAGGCAGACACCATTTGGGGGGCAGGGCCTGGATTATAACTGCGTCACAGTTAAAAATTAGGCGTACAGGACAAATCCCACTTACCCATTACTTGTTAACATCAGGCATTGTACTGTTGAGTCTCCAATGTTCAGTTTGTGACCAGCTCCTCACTCTTTTGTCCCTTAGACTGCAACCGGCGCAGATCAAAAGGAGATGGAGACATACCCTCGTGTACAGACCCCTGGTAGACTTGGCAACAATGGAGGACAGGCACATTATCCTCACCTATAGACTGGACAGGGCCACAATCACAGAGCTGTGTGCCCAACTAGAGCATGACCTGATATCTGCTATCCGTCACCCCCCTGGGATCCCCCCTCTTGTGCAAGTCCTATCTGTGCTCCATTTCTTGGCAACAGGTTCTTTCCTAGTGACAGTGGGCTTGGCAGCAGGAATGTCACAGCCAGTGTTCTCAATAGTGATGACAAGAGTGTTGTCTGCCCTGATTAAACACATGCACAGCTATATTGTTCTCCCCCAAGTGGAGAATTTGGCCACAGTGAAAGCTGACTTCTATGCAATGGGACATTATTTGGGCGTTTGAGGGAACTCATAGTGCATTTGTCCCCCCTGGCAAAATGAACTGGTGTACAGAAATCATAAGAGTTTTCACTCAATGAATGTACAGATGGTGTGCTTGGCGGACCAGTACATCTCCAGTTTCAATGCTAGGTATCCTGGGTCTGTGGATGATACCTTTATCCTGAGGAATAGCAGCCTCCCAAATGTGATGGCCCAACTACAGAGGCACCGGGTGTGGCTAATAGGTGGGCCCTGGTCCCCACCCAGCATTTGTTGGTGTATGGGTATGGTGTGGGCCATATAGGATAGTTTGTGGCTAAATGTTGTCCCTCGATACTTGCATGTGACTCAGGTTACCCTAAACTATCATGACTACTGACCCCTGTGAGGAATGCCAGGACAAGGGCAGAAGGACGTTACATTGAGGCACATGGGCGAAGAAGAAGGATAATCGAACATACCTTTTGCCTCCTGAAGGCCAGGTTTCAATGCCTCCGCCTAACTGGTGGATCCCTGTGCTACTCACCCAAGGGTTGCCAGATAATCGCGGCATGCTGCATGTTGCACAACCTTGCATTGAGACGCCATGTGCCTTTTCTGCAGGAGGAGGAGGCTGGAGATGCCCGTGTGGCAGCAGAGGACCGTGTGGACAATGAGGATGAGGAGGCAGAGGATGAGGATGAGGACAACAGAACAGCAGTGATACAACAATATTTCCAATGACACACAGGTAAGACAGTGTTATTTCACATTTCATTGTCATTATTTAGATTATCTTTGGCACTGGCATGCTGCTATTTCCCACTTCTATGGCCACTTACTGTACCCTTTGGCAATTCATTTAGCAGATGTTGGTGCCCCACTATCGCTCCTGGTGTGAACACTGCAAGACACTACAGGTCTTTCCTGTGTGAACATTACTGTGCACTTGAAATGCAATGTTTCAACCTGGTTACACAAATACATACTTAAAAAATCTTACATACTCCATACTTATTGAGGGGCAAGTGCAAGGGGATGGGGTGATGATGGAGGAAAGTTCAGGGTATAGTTCAAATTTGTTTGTAGCACAGGTGCATAGTCCAAGGGGACTTATGAAGGGGAGCAATGGCAGTTTAAGGTGGACAGGGTGACAGAGTGGGATACAAGGGAGACAAATATGAGAGTCTCATTTCCTGGCGGGGGTCTTGACAATAGTCTCTGGATTCTGCCTGGATCGCAGGGAATGTTTGTGGGGTCGTTCTCCTTCTGCAGGGGGAGGGGTGCTGGTGGCCTGTGAGTCCTGCCGTAGGTCCTCCTGTCCACTAGCGGCAGTGTAGGTGGAAGGTAGTTCAGATGTGTGGCTAGTTACAGGGGCCTGCTGTTGTGAGACTGCCTCCCTCATGATGTTGGCCATGTCTGCCAGCACCCCTGCTATGGAGACTAGGGAGGTGTTGATGGCCTGCAAGTCCTCCCTGGTCCCCTGGTACTGTCCCTCCTGCAGCCGCCTGTTCTCCTGCATGTTGTCCAAGATCTGGCCCAGCGTATCCTGGGAATGTTTTTAGGCTCCCAGGATCTCAGTCAGTGCCTCCTGGAGAGTCGGTTCCCTGGTCCTGTCCTCCCCCTGGCACACAGCTCTCCTCCCAGTTTCCCTGTTGTCCTGTGCCTCTGTCCCCTGAACATTGTGCCCAGTGCCACTGACCCCAGGTTCCTGATTGTCTTGGGTATGAGATGTGCCCTGGTGTCCCTGTAGTGGTGGACACACTTCTGATTGACGTGTCCTGGGGACAGAGGTATGGGTATGCTGGGTGGGTGCTGTGGTGTTGTTTCCAGATGGGGAGGCTCTGTGGTGGTGTGTGACGGGGAGCCAGGTTGGTCATCCAGATCCAGGTGACCAGAGTTGCTGTCATCACTTTGGGCCTCTTCATTCGGGGGACTGGATAGTGCTGGCACCTCTTCTCCGCTGACATTGGCTGGGATACCTGTGGTGATCTAAATGCTGTGCTATTGTTTCTGTGGGTGACATATTGTACATCGGTGGGTTGCCCAATTTGGTTGTATTTGCCCTGGCAGCTTTAACTTGTGTAAGTTGGCATACGGTGGGATAACTGATTCTCTCTAGTGTGCAAGCTTTGATGATAGGTGTATAGGTGTCCATGCAGGGCTGTGAGTGATGTCCATGCATTAGTGGTGCATATAGGGCTTGCCATTGGGATGGGTGGAATGTAATGGTGGGGTGTGTGTGAAGTGGTGGAGTGATGAGAGTGACGGTATAATCGGGGGTTTGTGATGACATGCAGGTTGGGGGGTGAGGGTGATGTGTTGGGGTGTGTGATGTGGGGTGTGTGGGTGGTGTATAGGTGTATGTAGTGTGTGGCTCTGCTTTTGTCTGTAGTCATGGTGTCTGTCTCGTGCCAACGGTTTGTAATGGTAAAGGGTTGTGGGTGTGTGTTTTACAGTGGTGTGAGTATGTGGGTGTGGTGTGTGTATGGGAGATGTGTGTTGTTTGAATTGTCCAATGTGGTGTTGTTTTGTATGTGTGTGTGTGTGTGTGTATTTTGAGCGCAGCGGTATGTACCGCCAATGGTTTACCACCGTTGAATGTCCGCCGTGGTGATTCGTGGGTCATCATGTGATGGGCGTAGTTCTGTTGGCGTAACGGTGTGGGGTTGGATACCGCCAGTTTATCATTGACCTTTGGTGTGGCGGACTTGTGTCTGTGGCTGACTAGTGACGGATTGGTGTGTGTGTGTCATAATATGGTGAATGGATATCCGCCGCGGCGGCGGTATGTTGGCGGCAGTCAGTGTGGCGGTAAGTGGGATTTACCGCCAATGTCATAATGGGGGCCATAATCCCATACATTCCCATCGGGAATTGGCACATCTGTAATGTTTACTAGGAACAAGTCGCTGCATATTTTATTTGAAGAAAAATTTGTTTTACAACTTCATCCACCAGTTCAACTGTAGAGCGATCAAGAAGGTAATGACCATGTATAAGAAGAAAGAAAATAATGACAAACCCAATCCAAAGAAGAAAGGCAACCACAATCAGTGATAACCATAGATAGTTCCATGGATGAGTAAGATAGTTAATTTTTAGCCATTACATTAGCTTACGTGCTCTTGACAGTTCAGTCACTCCACAGCGGTGAAGGCAGGGGCCCCAGTGACACGAGCCATGGTCGGTTCCAGACACAGGTCACAGCAGCACTTGCAGTGTAGGTCTTCTCCTGTTGAAGTTCAGGTACCAAGTGAGTGAACAGATAGAAAATGGTGGTCATATCCGTGGCGGTGCGTACCGTCACCGCCAGCGTACATCACCATTGGCCACTGTAACCCATAGGGCCCAATGGCATCCAATGAGGAGTTGCACGGCGGTTCTTGACTGCCTCCCGCAATGGTGCACAACATCAGCTGAATTACCTCATTTCCACCTGTCCCTCCATACAGGACAGGCGGATGCGATTTCAGGGGGGCAGGCCACGGCACCTAACTGCGTCACAGTACACATAGGCACCATTTGGGCATGTCCAACAATATACTGTTACAGTCACAACATGCAATGCAGTGTAGTGTTTGGAAATATGGAATACTGACCAGCTGCTCACCGTTTGCCCCCTAGATTGCAACCGCTGCAGATGAATAGGAGATGGAGACATCCCCCTGTGTACAGGTACCTGGTGAACTTGGCAATAATGAAGGACAGGCACATTATCCTCACCTATGAACTGGACAAGGCCACAATCACAGAGCTGTGTGCCCAATTGGAACCTGACCTGATATCTGCTACCCGTCAGCCCACCGGGATACCCTCTCTTGTGCAAGTGCATTTCCTGGCAACTGGCTCCTTCTAAGTGACAGTTGGCTTGGCAGCAGGAATGTCTCAGCCAGTGTTCCCAATAGTGCTGACCAGAGTGTTGTCTGCCCTGATAAAACACTTGCTCAGCTACATCGTTTTCCCCCAGGTGGAGGATTTGGCCACAGTGAAAGCGGATTTCTATGCAATAGGACATATCCCCAACATTATTGGGGCAATAGATGGTACACATATTGCATTTGTTCCCCCCCCCAGAGAAATGAACAGGTGTTCAGAGATCGAAAGAGCTTTCACTCCATGAATGTGCAGATTGTGTGCCTGGCGGACCAGTACATCTCCCATGTCAATGCAAAGTATCCAGGGTCTGTGCATGATGCCTTTATCTTGACGAATAGTAGCATCCCATATGTGATGGCTCAACTACAGAGGCACCGGGTGTGGCTAATAGGTGAGCCCTGGTTCCCACCCAGTAGGTGTTGGTGTATGGGTATGGTGTGGACCCTAAGGGTTAGTGTGTGTCTAACAGTTGCCCCTCGATATTTGCAGGTGACTCTGGTTACCCCAACCTATCATGGCTACTGACCCCTGTGCAGAATCCCAGGGCAAGGGCAGAGAAACGTTACAATAAGGCACATGGGTGAGCAAGAAGAATAATAGAAAGGACATTCGGCGGCCTCCTGAAGGCCAGGTTTCGTTGCCTCCATTTAACAGGTGGGTCCCTGTACTACTCACCCAAGAAGGTGTGCCAGATCATCGTGGCATGCTGTATGTTGCACAACCTTGCCTTACGTCGCCAGGTGCCTTTTCTGCAGGAGGATGAGGCTGGAGATGGGCATGTGGCAGCAGTGGACCCTGTGGACAGTGAAGATGAGGAGGCAGAGGATGAGGACAACAGAAGTGCAATATTACGGCAATACTTCCAATGACACACAGGTAAGACACTGTAATTTCACTTTACATTGGCAGTTTTGTTTGACATTGTCACTGGCAGGCTGATTTTTCCACTTCTATGGCCACTTACTGTACCCTTTGGCATCTCTGTTTTCAGATATTTGTGCCCCACTATCACTCCTGGTGTGTTGACTGCAGCCAACGACAGGTCATTCCTATGTATACATTTCTGTACAGTGATATTGCAGTGTTTAAAGCTTGTTAAACAATACAACACCTTCTGCAGGGGGTGGGGTGCTGGTGGCCCGTTGGCCCTGTGACGGGGCCTCCTGTCCATTAGTGGCAGCAGAGGTGGAAGGCTATTCATTGGTTTGGCTAGTGTCAGGGGCCCGCTGGTGTGCCACTGCCTCCCTCATGGTGTTGGCCATGTCTGCCAGCACCCCTGCAATGGTGACCAGGGTGGTGTTAATGTCCTTCAAGTCCTCCCTGATCCCCAGGTACTGTCCCTCCTACAGCCGCTGGGTCTCCTGCAACTTGTCCAGTATCTGGCCCATCATCTCCTAGAAATGGTGGTATGCTCCCAGGATCTTGGTGAGTGCCTCCTGGAGAGTCGGTTCCCTGGGCCTGTCCTCCCCCTGCCACACAGCAGTCCTCCTAGCTTCCCTCTTGTCCTGTGTCTCTGTCCCCTGACCCGTGTGCCCACTACCACTGACCCCAGGTCCCTGATCATCCTGTGTTTGTGGGGTGGCCCGGGGTCCCTCTAGTGTTGGACACACTACTGATTGATGTGTCGTGGGGCCAGAGGTATGGGCCCGCTGAGTGGGTACTGTGCTGGTGTTTCCTGAGGGGGAGGCTCTGTGGTGGTATGGGACTGTGCCTGGGTTACCGATTGTCCGGAGGTCCCTGATGGGCCAGGTTGGTCATCCAGATCCAGGGGTCCACAGCTGCTGTCATCACTGTGGGCCTCTTCTGGGGGGGAATTGGATGTTGCTGGCACCTCTTCTCTGGTAAAGTTAGGTGGGGGACCTGTGGGGATGTAAATGCAGTGTTATTGTTTCTGTGTGTTTCATCTTGTGCATAGGTGTGTTGCCCTCTATGGTTGTTATTGCACTGTCAGCTTTGCCTTGTGTAAGTAGTTATTTTGTGGGCTACGTCATTCTCTCTAGTGTGCATGCTTTAGTGATGTGTGTCCATGCAGGTCTCTGATGGGGGTTCGCGCTTCGGTGTTGCATGAAGGGCTTGGTATTGGGAGGGGTGGGTTCTGATGGTGGGGTGTGTGTGAAGTGGTGGAGTGAAGGGTGTGAGGGTAAGGGTGGGGGTTTGTGATGACATGCAGGTAGGGGGGGTGATAGTAATAGAGTTGACTTACCAGAGTCCAGTCCTCCTCCTACTTCTGCCAGGCCCTCAGGATGCATGATTGCCAAGACTTGCTCTTCCCATGTTGTTAGTTGTGGGGGAGGAGGTGGGGGTCCACCACCAGTCCTCTGTACAGCTATTTGGTGTCTTCCTGCTGTGAATGCACCTTCCCACGTAGGTCTTTCCACCTCTTCCTGATGTCATTCCTTGTTCTGGGGTGTTGTCCCAGGGCGTTGACCCTGTCCACGATTCTCCGCCATAGCTCCATCTTCCTAGCAATGGATGTCTGCTGCACCTGTGATCCACCATGACCCTTAGCTCCTCCTCTGAGCACCTGGGATGTTGTGGTGGATCTATGGGTGTAGTGTGAGTGGTGTGGGCGTGGGTGAGGGTGTGTGGGGTGAAGTGTTGGGTGTGTGATATAAGGTGCGTGGATGGTGTATAGGTGATGGTGGTGTGTGGCTGTGGTCTTGTCTGTGGTCTTGCTATCTCTCTTGTGGCACTTGTTTGTGTTCGTAAAGGGTTGTGGATAATTTGTGTGTGTGTTTTATAGTGGTGTGGGTGTGTGGGTGTGGTGTGTGTATGTGTGTCAGATGTGTGTTATTCAAATTGACCAATGTGGTGTTGTTTTGTTAGGTTGTGTGTATTTTGAGCGCGACGGTATGTACCTCCGCCGCAGTGATTCGTGGGTCATAATGCTGTGGGCGTAGTTCTGTTGGCGTAACGGTGTGGGTTTTGCTACTGCCAGTTTTTCACTGACCTTTGGGCTGGCGGACTTGTGTGTGTGGCTGTATAGTGACGGATTTCTATGTGTAGGTCATAATATGGGGGGCGGTAATCTGCTGCGGCGGTATGTTGGCGGCAGTCAGCATGGCGGTAAGCGGTACTTACCGACAATATCATAATGAGGGCCTAAGTGTTCTCTGAACTCCATACAGGTGTGTAAGCCAACTACGACCCGTGACTAATACTCTTGCTGTTAAGGATTGCCTTAGATCGCAGTTTTGTCGCTCCACAACACTATTTCCCTTGGGATGAAATAAGGGCGAGTAATGTAGTTGGACCCCTAATGAAGCCATGGTATCCCTCTAAACCCTTGAAACAAAAGCAGGGCCCTGGTCTAAATGGAAAGCCGCAACAGCATATGTACCGACAAAGACTTGCAAATCTTTAATAGCAGTTCGAGCGTCAGACGAACATTGTGGCCAGACCCATAGAAATCTGGAGCATGAGCCTACAGTGACTAAAATTTATTTGTGTGCACTGTCTGGTGTCGGGGACCATAGCGGTCCAAGTACACACATTGTTAAGATTTATTAGAAATGAAGAGAGGTGTCTGTGGTGGGCGTTTAACACTGGAGCCTTTTATTTGTTGGCAGATGTCACAACAAAGGACATACTGCTTGGCCTGTTTGTAAAGACCTGGCCACTAGTAGCGTGATTGTAATATTGAAATTGTAGCGGCCACCCCGCTATGTGCCTATGCAACTCCCTCATGCACTGCTTATACTAACTCTGTTCTTAGGTCTTTGTTGGGAATCACTTGGACCCCCGTGCCCAGAATTTTTACTTCTGCATCAAACATGCCTCCGGTAGGAATATTTAGTGGGATAGGCCTTGGGCATAGGTGTGCCCTCAGCCATTGCTGCTATAGCTGCTAATGTTTCATCATCCACTCTTGTTCTAGAGTGTGTCACTGCTGCAACCGAAGCCATTGCAACTGCCGACTTTGCTGCTTCATCAGCCAAAGTGTTGCCTTTCAACGTGTATACAACATGGACATTAGGTCGTTTTTCCTTCAGATCTACTACCTTCCCCCCAAGAAGTCTCTGTTTTATGCTGAACCCATTTTGTCACCAGTAATGCAGGTATTCATTGAAGGACTGGACACAGTAGTATGCATCCCAGAGAATCAGAGTCATCTGTTGTGGATCTATATGTTTCAGTGCCATCACCAGAGCCCTAAGCTCTGTAGAGTCTGTGTGTATGTTTTTTTCTGGATGGAACTTGCCATCCTTCATATATCCACTGATGACTTCACAAGCAGCTGAGTATTGGTGTGTGGTACCTATAGCAGGTTGTGCTGAACCATCGGTGTACAATATTGTTTTATATTGTACAATAGGTAGTGTATTTGCTGGGACTGTATGTTCAAGTTTGTATTGTAGGAATTCTTGGGACTGTAATTTGGAGTCAAACACATAATCAACATCAGTGGACATCAGAGACGTTGCCTATTGAATCCAACGTGGATGTAATGCTTTATCGTTCTGAATGCGTGCTTTAGTAACAGCCTTAAGGGCTGGGACTGGGGATACGACAGTGATGCATTTCCCTTGGGCCAGAGGTCTCTCTTTAAAAACCGCCATCTGAACAGCAGTGAGAATTTTCTCAGTGGGAGCAAAGCGTTGTTCAGCTGTGAATATAAGTGTGATTTATACACAATTGGGATGGTCCCACCCTCATTGAAAGTCACATAGGTGAAACTAATGGCACCAGCAATTACTCTGATGACCAAATGTTTTTGTTGTCCCTTGTGTGTAAATGTTTTGCTTCAAGCATGTCTTTTTGTAATGCTTTGAGAATGCATGTGTGTTCGACTGTCCAGAATTTACTGGTAAAGTCAGGACGTATTAGGTCATATAAGGGCTTAATGCGTTGTGCATAATCTGTAAAGTAAGTTCTTCCCTTATTCGAAAAGCCCAACACTGATTGGAGCTTTTTTATCATATTTGATGGTTGTAATTGTGCACATTTTTCAAAAAATTGGGGAACCAGACTCCTGCCTTCATCCGACAACTCGTATCCCAGAAACAGGACAAAGAAAAAGGCTATTTGTTTTTTTTTTTCAAGTTGAATTTATAGCCGATTTCAGCAACTCCTACAACAATGTGGGCCACCCATCTTAAATGTTGTATGAGGTCATCATCCGTGAGGTAAATATCATCCACATAGGACAACGCCTCGGCGTCTATGTTGTGTAATATTGATGTCACACAAGCTGCGAACAGTCCAGGACTGTTCTTGTAGCCTTCTGGGAGTCGGCAGAAGATTTTCTGAGAGCCTAAAGCGCTGAAGCTTGTTAAGTCCCTACTTTCAGGTGCTATGTTTTGGCAGAAAAACCCGTTGGATATATCTAGGGTTGTATTTTCTTCGCACAATGTAGGAAGTTGGCTCTGTATGTGCTATTTCAAAGTAAGGAATAGCATGCACAGAGTCCAAGGGTTCCCCTTAGAGGTAAAATAGTGGTAAAAATAGATAATACTAATGCTCTATTTTGTGGTAGTGTGGTCGAGCAGTAGGCTTATCCAAGGAGTAGTGTTAAGCATTTGTTGTACATACACATAGACAATAAATGAGGTACACACACTCAGAGACAAATCCAGCCAATAGGGTTTGTTATAGAAAAATATCTTTTCTTAGTTTATTTTAAGAACCACAGGTTCAAATTTTACATGTAATATCTCATTCGAAAGGTATTGCAGGTAAGTACTTTAGGAACTTCAAATCATCCAAATTGCATGTATACTTTTCAAGTTATTGACAAATAGCTGTTTTAAAAGTGGACACTTAGTGCAATTTTCACAGTTCCTAGGGGAGGTAAGTATTTGTTAGGTTAACCAGGTAAGTAAGACACTTACAGGGCTAAGTTCTTGGTCCAAGGTAGCCCACCGTTGGGGGTTCAGAGCAACCCCAAAGTCACCACACCAGCAGCGCAGGGCCGGTCAGGTGCAGAGTTCAAAGTGGTGCCCAAAACGCATAGGCTAGAATGGAGAGAAGGGGGTGCCCCGGTTCCGGTCTGCTTGCAGGTAAGTACCCGCGTCTTCGGAGGGCAGACCAGGGGGGTTTTGTAGGGCACCGGGGGGGACACAAGTCCACACAGAAATTTCACCCTCAGCAGCGCGGGGGCGGCCGGGTGCAGTGTAGAAACAAGCGTCGGGTTCGCAATGTTAGTCTATGAGAGATCTCGGGATCTCTTCAGCGCTGCAGGCAGGCAAGGGGGGGATTCCTCGGGGAAACCTCCACTTGGGCAAGGGCGAGGGACTCCTGGGGGTCACTTCTCCAGTGAAAGTCCGGTCCTTCAGGTCCTGGGGGCTGCGGGTGCAGGGTCTCTCCCAGGCGTCGGGACTTTAGGTTCAAAGAGTCGCGGTCAGGGGAAGCCTCGGGATTCCCTCTGCAGGCGGCGCTGTGGGGGCTCAGGGGGGACAGGTTTTGGTACTCACAGTATCAGAGTAGTCCTGGGGTCCCTCCTGAGGTGTTGGATCGCCACCAGCCGAGTCGGGGTCGCCGGGTGCAGTGTTGCAAGTCTCACGCTTCTTGCGGGGAGCTTGCAGGGTTCTTTAAAGTTGCTGGAAACAAAGTTGCAGCTTTTCTTGGAGCAGGTCCGCTGTCCTCGGGAGTTTCTTGTCTTTTCGAAGCAGGGGCAGTCCTCAGAGGATGTCGAGGTCGCTGGTCCCTTTGGAAGGCGTCGCTGGAGCAGGATCTTTGGAAGGCAGGAGACAGGCCGGTGAGTTTCTGGAGCCAAGGCAGTTGTCGTCTTCTGGTCTTCCGCTGCAGGGGTTTTCAGCTGGGCAGTCCTTCTTCTTGTAGTTGCAGGAATCTAATTTTCTAGGGTTCAGGGTAGCCCTTAAATACTAAATTTAAGGGTGTGTTTAGGTCTGGGGGGTTAGTAGCCAATGGCTACTAGCCCTGAGGGTGGGTACACCCTCTTTGTGCCTCCTCCCAAGGGGAGGGGGTCACAATCCTAACCCTATTGGGGGAATCCTCCATCTGCAAGATGGAGGATTTCTAAAAGTTAGAGTCACTTCAGCTCAGGACACCTTAGGGGCTGTCCTGACTGGCCAGTGACTCCTCCTTGTTATTCTCATTATTTTCTCCGGCCTTGCCGCCAAAAGTGGGGCCTGGCCGGAGGGGGCGGGCAACTCCACTAGCTGGAGTGTCCTGCTGGGTTGGCACAAAGGAGGTGAGCCTTTGAGGCTCACCGCCAGGTGTGACAATTCCTGCCTGGGAGAGGTGTTAGCATCTCCACCCAGTGCAGGCTTTGTTACTGGCCTCAGAGTGACAAAGGCACTCTCCCCATGGGGCCAGCAACATGTCTCGGTTTGTGGCAGGCTGCTAAAACTAGTCAGCCTACACAGATAGTCGGTTAAGTTTCAGGGGGCACCTCTAAGGTGCCCTCTGTGGTGTATTTTACAATAAAATGTACACTGGCATCAGTGTGCATTTATTGTGCTGAGAAGTTTGATACCAAACTTCCCAGTTTTCAGTGTAGCCATTATGGTGCTGTGGAGTTCGTGTTTGACAGACTCCCAGACCATATACTCTTATGGCTACCCTGCACTTACAATGTCTAAGGTTTTATTTAGACACTGTAGGGGTACCATGCTCATGCACTGGTACCCTCACCTATGGTATAGTGCACCCTGCCTTAGGGCTGTAAGGCCTGCTAGAGGGGTGTCTTACCTATACTGTATAGGCAGTGAGAGGCTGGCATGGCACCCTGAGGGGAGTGCCATGTCGACTTACTCGTTTTGTCCTCACTAGCACACACAAGCTGGCAAGCAGTGTGTCTGTGCTGAGTGAGAGGTCTCCAGGGTGGCATAAGACATGCTGCAGCCCTTAGAGACCTTCCTTGGCATCAGGGCCCTTGGTACTAGAAGTACCAGTTACAAGGGACTTATCTGGATGCCAGGGTCTGCCAATTGTGGATACAAAAGTACAGGTTAGGGAAAGAACACTGGTGCTGGGGCCTGGTTAGCAGGCCTCAGCACACTTTCAATTGTAAACATAGCATCAGCAAAGGCAAAAAGTCAGGGGGCAACCATGCCAAGGAGGCATTTCCTTACACAACCCCCCCCCAAACGAAAGAGGATGAGACTAACCTTTCCCAAGAGAGTCTTCATTTTCTAAGTGGAAGAACCTGGAAAGGCCATCTGCATTGGCATGGGCAGTCCCAGGTCTGTGTTCCACTATAAAGTCCATTCCCTGTAGGGAGATGGACCACCTCAACAGTTTAGGATTTTCACCTTTCATTTGCATCAGCCATTTGAGAGGTCTGTGGTCAGTTTGAACTAGGAAGTGAGTCCCAAAGAGGTATGGTCTCAGCTTCTTCAGGGACCAAACCACAGCAAAGGCCTCCCTCTCAATGGCACTCCAACGCTGCTCCCTGGGGAGTAACCTCCTGCTAATGAAAGCAACAGGCTGGTCAAGGCCATCATCATTTGTTTGGGACAAAACTGCCCCTATCCCATGTTCAGAGGCATCAGTCTGCACAATGAACTGCTTAGAATAATCTGGAGCTTTTAGAACTGGTGCTGAGCACATTGCCTGTTTCAGGGTGTCAAAGGCCTGTTGGCATTCCACAGTCCAGTTTACTTTCTTGGGCATTTTCTTGGAGGTGAGTTCAGTGAGGGCTGTCACAATGGATCCATATCCCTTCACAAACCTCCTGTAATACCCAGTCAAGCCAAGGAATGCCCTGACTTGAGTCTGGGTTTTTGGAGCTACCCAGTCCAGAATAGTCTGGATCTTGGGTTGGAGTGGCTGAACTTGGCCTCCACCTACAAGGTGGCCCAAGTAAACCACAGTTCCCTGCCCTATCTGGCATTTGGATGCCTTGATAGAGAGGCCTGCAGATTGCAGAGCCTTCAAAACCTTCCTCAGGTGGACCAGGTGATCCTGCCAGGTGGAGCTAAAGACAGCAATATCATCAAGATAAGCTGTGCTAAAGGACTCCAAGCCAGCAAGGACTTGATTCACCAACCTTTGGAAGGTGGCCGGGGCATTCTTTAAACCAAAGGGCATAACAGTAAACTG
This sequence comes from Pleurodeles waltl, assembly GCF_031143425.1. Taxonomy (NCBI): domain Eukaryota; kingdom Metazoa; phylum Chordata; class Amphibia; order Caudata; family Salamandridae; genus Pleurodeles; species Pleurodeles waltl. Next base: position 715,424,111 of record NC_090439.1, read on the forward strand.
ATAATGCCCATCAGGTGTGGAGAATGCTGTCTTTTCTTTTGCTCCAGGTGCCATTTTTATTTGCCAGTACCCTGCTGTCAAGTCAAAGGTACTTAGAAATTTGGCAGCACCTAATTTATCAATGAGCTCATCAGCTCTTGGAATTGGATGAGCATCTGTCTTGGTGACAGAATTGAGCCCTCTGTAGTCCACACAAAACCTCATCTCTTTCTTTCCATCTTTGGTGTGAGGTTTGGGGACTAAGACCACTGGGCTAGCCCAGGGGCTGTCAGAGCGCTCAATTACTCCCAATTCCAGCATCTTGTGGACTTCCACCTTGATGCTTTCCTTAACATGGTCAGACTGTCTAAAGATTTTGTTCTTGACAGGCATGCTGTCTCCTGTGTCCACATCATGGGTACACAGGTGTGTCTGACCAGGGGTTAAGGAGAAGAGTTCAGGAAACTGTTGTAGGACTCTCCTACAATCAGCTTGCTGTTGGCCAGAGAGGGTGTCTGAGTAGATCACTCCATCTACTGTACCATCTTTTGGGTCTGATGACAGAAGATCAGGGAGAGGTTCACTCTCTGCCTCCTGATCCTCATCTGTTACCATCAACAGATTGACATCAGCCCTGTCGTGGAAGAGCTTAAGGCGGTTTACATGGATCACCCTCTTGGGGCTCCTGCTTGTGCCCAGGTCCACCAAGTAGGTGACCTGACTCTTCCTCTCTAGTACTGGGTAAGGGCCACTCCATTTGTCCTGGAGTGTCCTGGGAGCCACAGGCTCCAGAACCCAGACTTTCTGCCCTGGTTGGAACTCAACCAGTGCAGCCTTTTGGTCATACCAAAACTTCTGGAGCTGTTGGCTGGCCTCAAGGTTTTTGGTTGCCTTTTCCATGTACTCTGCCATTCTAGAGCGAAGGCCAAGTACATAGTCCACTATGTCCTGTTTAGGCTCATGGAGAGGTCTCTCCCAGCCTTCTTTAACAAGGGCAAGTGGTCCCCTTACAGGATGACCAAACAGAAGTTCAAAGGGTGAGAATCCTACTCCCTTCTGTGGCACCTCTCTGTAAGCGAAAAGCAGGCATGGCAAGAGGACATCCCATCTCCTTTTGAGTTTTTCTGGGAGCCCCATGATCATGCCCTTTAATGTCTTGTTGAATCTCTCAACTAAGCCATTAGTTTGTGGATGGTATGGTGTAGTGAATTTATAAGTCACCCCACACTCATTCCACATGTGCTTTAGGTATGCTGACATGAAGTTGGTACCTCTGTCAGACACCACCTCCTTAGGGAAACCCACTCTGGTAAAGATACCAATGAGGGCCTTGGCTACTGCAGGGGCAGTAGTCGACCTAAGGGGAATAGCTTCAGGATACCTGGTAGCATGATCCACTACTACCAGGATATACATATTTCCTGAGGCTGTGGGAGGTTCTAGTGGACCAACTATGTCCACACCCACTCTTTCAAAGGGAACCCCCACCACTGGAAGTGGAATGAGGGGGGCCTTTGGATGCCCACCTGTCTTACCACTGGCTTGACAGGTGGGGCAGGAGAGGCAAAACTCCTTAACCATGTTGGACATATTGGGCCAGTAGAAGTGGTTGACTAACCTCTCCCACGTCTTGGTTTGTCCCAAATGTCCAGCAAGGGGAATGTCATGGGCCAATGTTAGGATGAACTTCCTGAACAGCTGAGGCACTACCACTCTCCTAGTGGCACCAGGTTTGGGGTCTCTGGCCTCAGTGTACAGGAGTCCATCTTCCCAATAGACCCTATGCGTTCCATTTTTCTTGCCTTTGGACTCTTCAGCAGCCTGCTGCCTAAGGCCTTCAAGAGAGGGACAGGTTTCTTGTCCCTTACACAGCTCCTCCCTTGAGGGTCCCCCTGGGCCTAAGAGCTCAACCTGATAAGGTTCAAGCTCCAAAGGCCCAGTTCCCTCAGAGGGCAGAACTTCTTCCTGAGAAGAGAGGTACCCTTTCTTTTGCTGTGTTGCAGTTGGCTTCCCAACTGACTTTCCTGTTCTCTTGGTAGGCTGGGCCATTCTTCCAGACTCCAGCTTTACTTGTTCACCCTGTGCCTTGCATTGTGCTCTTGTTTTCACACACACCAGTTCAGGGATACCCAGCATTGCTGCATGGGTTTTTAGTTCTACCTCAGCCCATGCTGAGGACTCCAGGTCATTTCCAAGCAGACAGTCCACTGGGATATTTGAGGAGACCACCACCTGTTTCAGGCCATTGACCCCTCCCCATTCTAAAGTAACCATTGCCATGGGATGTACTTTTCTCTGATTGTCAGCGTTGGTGACTGTGTAAGTTTTTCCAGTCAGGTATTGGCCAGGGGAAACCAGTTTCTCTGTCACCATGGTGACACTGGCACCTGTATCCCTCAGGCCCTCTATTCTAGTCCCATTAATTAAGAGTTGCTGTCTGTATTTTTGCATGTTAGGCGGCCAGACAGCTAGTGTGGCTAAATCCACCCCACCCTCAGAAACTAGAGTAGCTTCAGTGTGGACCCTGATTTGCTCTGGGCACACTGTTGATCCCACTTGGAGACTAGCCATACCAGTGTTACCTGGATGGGAGTTTGGAGTGGAACCTTTCTTGGGACAGGCCTTGTCTCCAGTTTGGTGTCCATGCTGTTTACAGCTATGACACCAGGCCTTTTTGGGATCAAAGTTTTTACCCTTGTACCCATTGTTTTGTGAAGAGGCTCTGGGCCCACCCTCCTGTGCAGGTTTTTGGGGGCCTGTAGAAGACTCTTTACTATTTTTAGTTTTGGTTGTCTCATCACCCTTCCCCTGGGGAGTCTTTGTGACCCCTTTCTTTTGGTCACCCCCTGTTGAAGTCTTGGACACCCTTGTCTTGACCCAATGGTCCGCCTTCTTTCCCAATTCTTGGGGAGAAATTGGTCCTAGGTCTACCAGATGCTGATGCAGTTTATCATTGAAACAATTACTTAACAGGTGTTCTTTCACAAATAAATTGTACAGCCCATCATAATTACTTACACCACTGCCTTGAATCCAACCATCTAGTGTTTTCACTGAGTAGTCAACAAAGTCAACCCAGGTCTGGCTCGAGGATTTTTGAGCCCCCCTGAACCTAATCCTGTACTCCTCAGTGGAGAATCCAAAGCCCTCAATCAGGGTACCCTTCATGAGGTCATAAGATTCTGCATCTTGTCCAGAGAGTGTGAGGAGTCTATCCCTACACTTTCCTGTGAACATTTCCCAAAGGAGAGCACCCCAGTGAGATCTGTTCACTTTTCTGGTTACACAAGCCCTCTCAAAAGCTGTGAACCATTTGGTGATGTCATCACCATCTTCATATTTAGTTACAATCCCTTTAGGGATTTTCAACATGTCAGGAGAATCTCTGACCCTATTTATGTTGCTGCCACCATTGATGGGTCCTAGGCCCATCTCTTGTCTTTCCCTCTCTATGGCTAGGATCTGTCTTTCCAAAGCCAATCTTTTGGCCATCCTGGCTAACTGGATGTCCTCTTCACTGGGGTTATCCTCAGTGATTTCAGAGGTGTTGGTCTCTCCTGTGAGGGAACCAGCATCTCTGACTATTATTTTTGGAGTCAGGGTTTGAGGGACCCTGTTCTCCCTAGATAGGACTGGTAGGGGGGAATTGTCCTCCAAGTCACTATCCTCTTCCTCTGAGTTGCCACCCTCAGAGGGGTTGGCCTTTTCAAACTCTGCCAAAAGCTCCTGGAGCTGTATTTTGGTAGGTTTGGGGCCCATTGTTATTTTCTTTATTTTACAGAGTGACCTTAGCTCCCTCATCTTAAGATGGAGGTAAGGTGTGGTGTCGAGTTCCACCACAGTCACATCTGTGCTAGACATTTTGCTTCTAAAAGTTGGAATACTTTTTAAGAATCTACAACTGGTTCTAGAATCTAATTCAAACTTTTACAAACTTTTAAACTCTAAAAGAAATGCTAAACAGGATCTAACACAAGGCCCTAGCAGGTCTTTTAAGAATTTAGAAAACTTTTCAAATTGCAAAAATCAATTTCTAATGACAATTTTGGAATTTGTCGTGTGATCAGGTATTGGCTGAGTAGTCCAGCAAATGCAAAGTCTTGTACCCCACCGCTGATCCACCAATGTAGGAAGTTGGCTCTGTATGTGCTATTTCAAAGTAAGGAATAGCATGCACAGAGTCCAAGGGTTCCCCTTAGAGGTAAAATAGTGGTAAAAATAGATAATACTAATGCTCTATTTTGTGGTAGTGTGGTCGAGCAGTAGGCTTATCCAAGGAGTAGTGTTAAGCATTTGTTGTACATACACATAGACAATAAATGAGGTACACACACTCAGAGACAAATCCAGCCAATAGGGTTTGTTATAGAAAAATATCTTTTCTTAGTTTATTTTAAGAACCACAGGTTCAAATTTTACATGTAATATCTCATTCGAAAGGTATTGCAGGTAAGTACTTTAGGAACTTCAAATCATCCAAATTGCATGTATACTTTTCAAGTTATTGACAAATAGCTGTTTTAAAAGTGGACACTTAGTGCAATTTTCACAGTTCCTAGGGGAGGTAAGTATTTGTTAGGTTAACCAGGTAAGTAAGACACTTACAGGGCTAAGTTCTTGGTCCAAGGTAGCCCACCGTTGGGGGTTCAGAGCAACCCCAAAGTCACCACACCAGCAGCGCAGGGCCGGTCAGGTGCAGAGTTCAAAGTGGTGCCCAAAACGCATAGGCTAGAATGGAGAGAAGGGGGTGCCCCGGTTCCGGTCTGCTTGCAGGTAAGTACCCGCGTCTTCGGAGGGCAGACCAGGGGGGTTTTGTAGGGCACCGGGGGGGACACAAGTCCACACAGAAATTTCACCCTCAGCAGCGCGGGGGCGGCCGGGTGCAGTGTAGAAACAAGCGTCGGGTTCGCAATGTTAGTCTATGAGAGATCTCGGGATCTCTTCAGCGCTGCAGGCAGGCAAGGGGGGGATTCCTCGGGGAAACCTCCACTTGGGCAAGGGCGAGGGACTCCTGGGGGTCACTTCTCCAGTGAAAGTCCGGTCCTTCAGGTCCTGGGGGCTGCGGGTGCAGGGTCTCTCCCAGGCGTCGGGACTTTAGGTTCAAAGAGTCGCGGTCAGGGGAAGCCTCGGGATTCCCTCTGCAGGCGGCGCTGTGGGGGCTCAGGGGGGACAGGTTTTGGTACTCACAGTATCAGAGTAGTCCTGGGGTCCCTCCTGAGGTGTTGGATCGCCACCAGCCGAGTCGGGGTCGCCGGGTGCAGTGTTGCAAGTCTCACGCTTCTTGCGGGGAGCTTGCAGGGTTCTTTAAAGTTGCTGGAAACAAAGTTGCAGCTTTTCTTGGAGCAGGTCCGCTGTCCTCGGGAGTTTCTTGTCTTTTCGAAGCAGGGGCAGTCCTCAGAGGATGTCGAGGTCGCTGGTCCCTTTGGAAGGCGTCGCTGGAGCAGGATCTTTGGAAGGCAGGAGACAGGCCGGTGAGTTTCTGGAGCCAAGGCAGTTGTCGTCTTCTGGTCTTCCGCTGCAGGGGTTTTCAGCTGGGCAGTCCTTCTTCTTGTAGTTGCAGGAATCTAATTTTCTAGGGTTCAGGGTAGCCCTTAAATACTAAATTTAAGGGTGTGTTTAGGTCTGGGGGGTTAGTAGCCAATGGCTACTAGCCCTGAGGGTGGGTACACCCTCTTTGTGCCTCCTCCCAAGGGGAGGGGGTCACAATCCTAACCCTATTGGGGGAATCCTCCATCTGCAAGATGGAGGATTTCTAAAAGTTAGAGTCACTTCAGCTCAGGACACCTTAGGGGCTGTCCTGACTGGCCAGTGACTCCTCCTTGTTATTCTCATTATTTTCTCCGGCCTTGCCGCCAAAAGTGGGGCCTGGCCGGAGGGGGCGGGCAACTCCACTAGCTGGAGTGTCCTGCTGGGTTGGCACAAAGGAGGTGAGCCTTTGAGGCTCACCGCCAGGTGTGACAATTCCTGCCTGGGAGAGGTGTTAGCATCTCCACCCAGTGCAGGCTTTGTTACTGGCCTCAGAGTGACAAAGGCACTCTCCCCATGGGGCCAGCAACATGTCTCGGTTTGTGGCAGGCTGCTAAAACTAGTCAGCCTACACAGATAGTCGGTTAAGTTTCAGGGGGCACCTCTAAGGTGCCCTCTGTGGTGTATTTTACAATAAAATGTACACTGGCATCAGTGTGCATTTATTGTGCTGAGAAGTTTGATACCAAACTTCCCAGTTTTCAGTGTAGCCATTATGGTGCTGTGGAGTTCGTGTTTGACAGACTCCCAGACCATATACTCTTATGGCTACCCTGCACTTACAATGTCTAAGGTTTTATTTAGACACTGTAGGGGTACCATGCTCATGCACTGGTACCCTCACCTATGGTATAGTGCACCCTGCCTTAGGGCTGTAAGGCCTGCTAGAGGGGTGTCTTACCTATACTGTATAGGCAGTGAGAGGCTGGCATGGCACCCTGAGGGGAGTGCCATGTCGACTTACTCGTTTTGTCCTCACTAGCACACACAAGCTGGCAAGCAGTGTGTCTGTGCTGAGTGAGAGGTCTCCAGGGTGGCATAAGACATGCTGCAGCCCTTAGAGACCTTCCTTGGCATCAGGGCCCTTGGTACTAGAAGTACCAGTTACAAGGGACTTATCTGGATGCCAGGGTCTGCCAATTGTGGATACAAAAGTACAGGTTAGGGAAAGAACACTGGTGCTGGGGCCTGGTTAGCAGGCCTCAGCACACTTTCAATTGTAAACATAGCATCAGCAAAGGCAAAAAGTAGGGGGCAACCATGCCAAGGAGGCATTTCCTTACACACAATGTTAGTCATTAGTGCTGTACTATGTGCGTTTTGTATAGCAAACGATCTGTGTGACTATCTAACTGCATATACTCTAAGACTATTGTATATGAGTGGTCGGGTTTAGCGACTGGAAATAATGGATTATTCATTGATGAGTCCGAGAGTTCAATGACACCCTGGTACTTTAATTGTGTGAGGATTTCCCTCACTGTGGCTTTTGCCTCGTATTTTATTGGGTATTGAGGTTGAGGCTGAGGTTGAGATTTTATTGGTATTATGTGGTAGGGAGAATCTTTGTCCCACCCTATCTGAATATGATATGGTGCAGTCAATGGCATATTTTTCAACAAGCTCTTTCGGAACAAGGGGTTAGAAGGATTCTTCAATGAAGTCCTCTCCATATGGGAGTTCACGGACAAATACCGGTGGCCAATCTTTTTCGGCCAGCAGAATATCATAAATAGAGACAACGCAATCCCAAAAGATTGCGTCTATTATGCGTTTGATGTCCCCTTACAACTGAATAGTGACTTTAAACATTCTATCTGGTGTAGAGACGTTCATGCCCGCAGTCTCTACTTGTAGATTGTCATCAGTTGCTTTCACCTCCAGATGTTCTGGAAGATCCCGGCAGGCTATTGTGACTTCTGCTGCACTGTCTAGCAATGCCAGAGCACACTTCTTATTCTTTAGTAAAGCCCTCTTCTTAAGTTGCATGTCGTATTGCAACTGCTGCCACATTCTTCTTTTTAAATTGTGGTTTCTCTTGTGGAAGTTTCTCTTCTTTTATAACAGAAACTTCTGATGAGCATTGTGAGTCAATTCTCAGTTTCATGTACTCGGTCCGCTGATCTGACCGCCCACCTCTCTCACTGCGTTTTTCCGGTGTGTCCTGAAAGGAATGAGATTGCCATTTATCAGTGTACTGATGGCTTTTTTATATTATCCCTATTCCTACGGTTGTACCTATTTTGTGGGGTCTCCGAATGCGGAGATTCTCCCTTTCCTTTTTAGATGTTTGTTGTTTTTTATCCCAGCATTTTTTAGAGCCCTCAGGTGTTTGTTTGGCAGCATCCTTATTGGATTTATCTTGTACTTTTGGCTTAGTTGGTCTGGCTCCCAGACAATCTCGACCTATACTGGAGTAGGTTTCAGCAATAATCTTTGGCAGTTCTCGTTCTTGATCCTGTACAGGAACGCCTCGGAGCTGCATGCGCACTGTTAGTGCAACTGCTTCCCCTTTAATGTTACTTAATATGATTGAAGACACAGGCCCTCTTATGACATTGGCGGTATATCCCACTTACCGCCATGGTGACGGCTGCCAATATACAGCTGTGGTGACGGATACCTGTTTGCCATATTATGACACACACACCAAACCGACAGAATACAGCCGCATACACAAATCCGCCAGCCCAAAGATCAGTGCTAAAGTGGTGGTACCAACACCCATACCGTTACGCCAACAAAACAGCACCCACCACATCATGACCCACGAATCATCACAGCGGATATTCAACAGTGATAAACCACTGGCAGTACACACTGCTGCGCTCAGAATAGACCCCCAAATACTAAACTACACAACATTGGCCAATTCAAAAAACACACCCCACAGACCCACCCACACCACTACAAAACACAAACCCACATTACCCACAACCCCTTTTGAATACAAATCATTGCCACCAGACAAACATCAAGACCACTGCCTCAACTACACACACCCATACATCCCTCACGCACACCCAACCACACTACCCAACACCTACACACTTACACACAACATACAACACCCATGGCCCCACAACGGCTCCCCTGTTTTACAGATGAGGAGTTGCGGGTCATGGTGGAGGAAATAGTCAGGATAGAGCCACAGCTCTTTGGAGCACAGGTCCAGCAGATATCCATTGCACGAAAGATGGAGCTATGGCAGAGAATCGTGCACAGGGTGAATGCTGTGGGACAGCATCCGGGGGAAGGTACGTTCCGTGGCAGCAAGGCACCAGCTTGCCATACAGAGGACTGGCGGTGGACCCCCACAGCTCACAGCATGGGAGGAGCAAGTCTTGTCATTACTGCATCCAGAGGGACTCACTGGAGTAGCCGGAGGACTGGACACTGGTAAATCAACATTTGCCAATTATCACCCCATACATGCATGCCATCTCACACCCTCACCCTCACTCCCATCACTCCACTCTTTCCCACACACTGCACCAATGCATATGACTAGTCCCAGTGCCAAGCCCTGCAAGCCATACCAATGCATGGACAGCCCTCCCAGCCCAATCCCACAATACATCACCATACCCATTCAAAGGTGACAGGGCAACAGCAACGATAGAGGGGAAGCTAGGGATGTACAATATGTCACAGTCATGAAGTATAATACATCACTTACATCCCCACAGGTGCCCCAGCCAATGTCAGCGGAGAGGAGGTCCTAGAGCAGTCAGCGGTCGATCCTTGGCAGAAGTCGAAGAGGGAAGTGCAGTGTGAGCTCTTGCATTCGTTATCTGATGAGATACCCACAGGAGAGATACTAAATAGTCCTCAGAGGAGGATTGGCTACAGAGAAAGGTAAGCACCTATCAGGAGGGGTCTCTGACATCACCTGCTGGCACTGGGCACTGGCCACTCAGAGGTGTCCATTGTGCCCTCACACCTCTGCATCCAAGATGGTCTGGGACACACTGGAGGGGCTCTGGGCACCGCCCCTGGGAGGTGCTAGTCAGGGGAGTGGTCACTTCCCTTTCCTTTGTCCAGTTTCGAGCCAGAGCAGGGCTGGGGGGATCCCTGAACTGGTGTAGACTGGCTTATGCAAGAAGGGCACCATCTATGCCCTTCACACCTATTTCCAAAGGGAGAGGGTGTAACACCCTCTCGCAGAGGAAATCCTTTGTTCTGTCTTCCTGGGACTGGGCTGCCCAGGCCCCAGGGGGGCAGAAACCTGTCTGAGGGTTGGCAGCAGCAGTAGCTGCAGAGAAAACCCTGGAAAGTTAGTTTGGCAGTACCCGGGCTCTATGCTGGAGACCCGGGGATGCATGGAATTGTCCCCCCAATACCAGAATTGTATTGGGGTGACAATTCCATGATCCTAGACATGTAACATGGCCATGTTCGGAGTTACCATGGTGACGCTACATATAGGTATTGACCTATATGTAGTGCACGCGTGTAATGGTGTCCCCGCACTCACAAAGTCTGGGGAGTTTGCCCTGAACAATGTGGGGGCACCTTGGCTAGTGCCAGGGTGCCCTCACACTAAGTAACTTTGCACCTACCTTTCACTAAGTGAGGGTTAGACATATAGGTGACTTATAAGTTACTTAAGTGCAGTGTAAAATAGCTGGACGTTATTTCACTCAGGCTGCTGTGGCAATCCTGTGTAAGAATTGTCTGAGCTCCCTGTGGGTGGCAAAAGAAATGCTGCAGCCCATAGGGATCTCATGGAACCCCAATACCCTGGGTACCTAGGTACCATATACAAGGGAATTATAAGGGTGTTCCAGTGTGCCAATCAGAATTGGTAACATTAGTCACTAGCCTGCAGTGATAATTTTAAAAGCAGAGAGAGCATAAACACTGAGGTTCTGGTTAGCAGAGCCTCAGTGATACAGTTAGCACCACACAGGGAACACATATAGGTCACAAACTTATGAGCACTGGGGTCCTGGCTAGGAGGATCCCAGTGACACATATCAAACACACTGACGACATAGGGTTTCCACTATGAGCACTGGGGCCCTGGCTAGCAGGATCCCAGTGAGACAGTAAAAACACCCTGACATATACTCACAAACAGGCCAAAAGTGGGGGTAACAAGGCTAGAAATAGGCTACCTTCCTACACACCCTGTCACCTTTTCCACTTTTAACTGCCTTGCTCCCCTTCCTATGGCCTCTTGGACACTTGACCTGTGCTACAAACAGACTGGAACAATACCCTGGACTTTCCTCCACCATCACCCTATTCCATTGCACTTTTCAGTCAATTATTTGCACTACAATAAACACCCTTGATTACAATTTGAGTGACACTGTTTTATGTGTTGAAAATGTACATTTTTGGGAACAGTCACATCTAGTGCAAATGATCTGAACACTGTGATAGCATACAATTAATGACCTGTAACTATCTGTAGTGATCACATCACCAACATCTGAAAATGAGAAGCCATAGGTGACAGTAAATTGAGATGCAAAGGAAGTGAATGCCATCATGCTACAGTCACACAGATTAAATCAATAGGCAGAGCAATGATCAGTTCCCATGTTGTCTGAGGGCAAGGTTGTGCAACATGCAGCATGCCACTACTATCTGGCATACCTTTCCAGGTGAGTAGCACAGGGATCCTTCTGTCAGATGGAGGCAGCTAAACCTGGCCTTCAGGAGGCCAAAGGTCCTCTCGATTATTCTTCTTGTTCACCCATGTGCCTCATTATAACCGTCCTCATCCCCTGTCCTGGCATTCCTCACAAGGGTCAGGAGCCACAATAGATTTGGGGAGCCAGAGTCGTCTGCAAGTATTGAGGCCTTATACAATGCTATTGGGAATAACACCTGAAGGCATACACTGGCATACAGTGGGTGGGAACTCTGGCTCACCTTTTAGCCACACCCTGTGCCTCTGTAGTTGGGTCATCACATTTGGGATGCTGCTATTCCTCAGGACAAAGGCGTCATGCACCAACCCACGATACTTGGCATTGACGTAGGAGATGTACTGGTCCGCCAGGCACACCATTTGCACTTTCAGTGAGTGGAAACTCTTATGATTCCTGAACACCTGTTTCTTCTGGCGGGGGACAAACGCAATAGGTGTACCATCAATCGCCCCAATAATATTGGGGATATGCCCCGTTGCATAGAATCCTGCCTTCACAGTGGCCAAATCTTTCACCTGGGGGAAAGCAATGTAGCTGCACGTGTGTTTCACCAGGGCAGGCAAAACCCTTGCCAGCATGATTGAGAACATTGGCTGTGACATTCCTGCTGCAAAGCCCACTGTCACCTGGAAAGAACCAGTTGCCAGGAAATGGAGCACTGATAGCACTTGCACAAGAGGGGGTATCCCAGTGGGATGGTGGATAGCTGATATTAGGTAAGGCTCCAATTAGGCACACAGTTCTGTGACTGTGACCCTGTCCAGTCTATGTCAGTATAATGTGCCTGTCCTCCAGTGTAGCCAAGTCCACAAGTGGTCTGTACACAGGGGTTTGTCTTCTCCTCCCATTCATCCACAGCGGTAGGTATCTAAGGGACACAAGAGTGAGTAGGCTTTCACAATTTTAACAATAGAACACCCACATCAGTGTACATAGTGCATTTATGTGATGGGACAGTGGGAATGGCAATGTATGTGCAAATCTAGGCAGTGACGCAGTTATGGTTAATCTGGTTGTTGTCCACCACCATGAAATGGCGACCAGCTGGCCTCTATATAGGGACAGGTGGAAGTGAGGTCTGACGTTGAGCGTCGTGGCAGAAGGCGGTCTTGCACCGCTGTGCAATTCCTCATTGGATAAAATGGGACTCTATGGAGTACAGTGGCCAATGGGGATCAGTGAGGCGGTGACAGTGTACACCGCCGCGAATGTGACCGCCATTTTCTATTTGAATCCTCAATTGTTTCCCGACCTTCAACAGGACTGGAACCTACCATGGCTCGTGTGACCGGAGAAAGGGCCCCTGCCTTCACTGCGGAGGAGTTGGAGTGATTAGTGGATGGGGTCCTACCCCAGTACGGACTGCTGTATGGGCTTCTAGACCAGCAGGTGAGTACACCTTGGGCATGATACATGTGGGAAGGATGCATGGAGATGTGTGTGCAAGCATTGTGTCATCGGGGGGGAATGTCTTGTGGTGGTGTACATGGTGGGCGGCAGGCGATGTGTGTGCCAATGGTGATGGAAACGGGATTGGTGGGCCATATGTGTGACAAGCTGGATTGTATGTGTAATGGTGTCCTCCCGTCTGTATGGTCTCTGCAGGTCAGCACCCATCAAAAGAAGGGATTATGGCGTGCCATCGCCAAGGACATGCGGACCCTGGGGTGGCAGGCGGAGCACCCACTGTCGGAAATGGTGGGAGGACCTGAGACGCTGGTCATGGAAGACTGCTGAGGCCCAGCTGGGGATAGTCTCCCAACGAGAAAGGGGTGCCTGTCGGAACCTGACCCCCCTGAAGGCCTGCATACTGGTGGTGGCCTACTCAGAGCTGGATGGGCACTCGAGGGCATCACAGCAGCCACAAGGGGGTGAGTGCAGTGGCCGTCACAACAATTATTGTTTGGTGGCATGGGATCCGGGTGGTGGGTGTCAGTTAGTGTGTGCTCCTTAATGCCTGGCCAGACATTGCAGCGTGATCCAGCTCAAGGGTAGAGGTTGAAAGGGAAATCAAGGTAACCTAGCTAGCTTGAATTCCATGCCAGACAGGGCTTAGTGGGTCACTGGAGGGGTGCATTTGGCGGTGGTTGGCCCTCATCTTGCTGTGGCATCTAGCCAATTGTTTGGCAGTGCAATGCATAGTACTCAATCCTGATCCCTGTGTGTGACGAAACTGTGTATGCCTTCTTTGGTGTTGGTGCAGAAATTGACCTAGTGCTCCCTTTCTCTCTTCCCCCCTTTTTTCTCCTGTCATCCTGCCATGTGTGCATTAGCATCATCTGGCAGAGGAGCAGGGGCACCAGCGACAGAGGGAGCTGCATCCCACAGGACCCAGGAGGCAGAGTCCACTGATGCCAAGGGATCCAGTGGGACGGAGAACAAGGGGAGCACCATGGCGGAGACAGGAGGTAACAACATAGACTCAGATACCTCCTCCGATGGAAGCTCCCTGGTGGTGGTGGACACCTCTGTGACCACCCCAGTGTCATGTTTAGCCGCCATCCCCGTACCAGCACCGCCCTCCCAGTAGCCCCTCAGCGAGGAGGGTGGGCATCTCCTTCGCCCCAGGCACCTCAGGCCCTGCCCCATTGAGCCCTGCTGCCCTGAGTGAGGAGGCTATTGACCTCCTGCGATCCATCTCTGTAGGGCAGTCAACCACTGTGAATGACATCCAGGGGCTGGCATCCCAGATGCAGCAATGCAATGCAATGCATTCCTGGAGGGCATCCACAGTGGATTGGCGGCCCAACAGGGATCGATCCAGACTCTGGCCTCCTCTCTGATGGCAGCCATTGTCCCTGTACCTACTGTCCCCCCACCAACTACCACTTCCCAGTCCCAGTCTCCTCAACCCCAACCGATCCCATGCACACATGCAGACGAACATGCATCCAAGACATCACACAAGAGTGGCACAGTCAAACACAGACACCACACTTCAGCCCAGAAGCACTCACGCAAACACCAGACAGTTGCACACACAACCACATCCACTGCCTCCACTGTCTCCCCCTCCTCCTCCACCTCCCTCACAGTGACGTCCACACTCACACCTGTATGCACTGCTTCAACATGCACCACCACCATCACCACACCAAGCAGCACACACACCTCACTAGCAGATACCTCCACAACATCCATCCACGCATCCCCTGTGTCCTCTCCCACCCTGTCGGTCTCCCCCTACTAAAGGACACAAACACAAGCACTCAGACACCCAACAGCCATCCACCTCACACACGCACACTGCCCACGCACCTAAGTCCACCCCCTCAACCTCCACTCCCATCCCTCCTCCCGTCCCACCGTCCCTAAGAAGCTTGTCCTTGCCCAACTTGACCTCTTCCCTCCCCCCCATCCTGCTCGTAAGAGCAGGGACCCAACGACCCAGCCCAGCACCTCAGCCAAACAGTCCACAGGGATAGTGGAGGCACCTCCTAGTCGTGGAGGCAAGACAGTGAAGGATCCTACTCCACCAACCAGGAAGGGTAAGGATCCGACACCTCCTGCCATGAAGGGGAAGAAGCCCTCAACTCCTGTCATGAAGTGGAAGGAGCCCTCAACTCCTGCCATGAAGGGGAAGGAACCAGCACCTCCTGCCATGAACGGGAAAGAGACCAAACCTCCTGCCATGAAGGGGAAGAAGACCGCACCTCCTGCCTTAAAGGGGAAGAAGCCCTGACCTCCTGCCGTGAAGGAGAAGAAGCCCTCGACTCCTGCCATGAAGGGGAAGGAGCTCTCGACTCCTGCCATGAAGGGGAAGGAGCCCTCAACTCCAGCAGAGGCTGGCAGGGTGACACCACCACCACCAGTGGACGCAGAGCCCTCACCTCCAGCTGAGACAGTGTAGCCCTCTCCTCCTGCAGAGGCTGCACCTTCACCTGCTGAGACGGTGCAGCCCTCACCTCCAGATGAGACAGTGTAGCTCTCACCTCCAGCAGAGGCTGGCAGGGTGACACCAGCACCAGTGGTCATGGAGCCCTCACCTCCAGCTGAGGCAGTGTAGCCCACTCCTCTTGCAGAGGCTGCACCTTTACCTGCTGAGACAGTGCAGCCCTCACCTCCAGCAGAGGCTTCCCAGGAGGCGCCTTCACCTGCTGACACAGTGCAGCCCTCACCTCCAGCTGAGACAGTGCAGCCCTCACCTCTAGCAGAGGACATGTAGGCCACCCTCCAGGGACTGTTGTACAAGAAGCCCCCTCCAGCACCAGTGGGCAAGTTACCCATCTGAGAGACTGTGACCTTGCACTCCCCAGCAACAATAATGGGCATTGAGCCCCCTCCAGAACCAGAGGGCAAGCCCCCACCTGAGAGACTGTGACCTAGCACTCCCCAGCAAAGATAATGGGCATGGATTCCCATCCAGAACCAGTGGGCAAGTCACCCACCTGAGAGACTGTGACTTTGCACTCCCCAACAAAGATAATGGGCATGGACCCCCCTCCATAATCAGTGGGAAAGTTCCCGACTTTGGCTGAGGTGCCCTCCATCCCCTTGAGGTGCCTTCACACTTGCAAAATGAGGCCCCTGTAGAGTTCTGAGCGGATGATGTCAGGAAACAAGTTGTGCATTGGACTGTGCCCTGGGGCCATGTGGGCCCTTAGTACTTTGGTCTGGGCATTGGCCCTTCGTGGACATTTGTACATATCTCTTTGTTATCCAATTGGTTCATTTGGTGGCTGTTCCTATTCAATAGATTCACATTACTGCCTTCTTGTTGTCCTTATATTAATATGCTGTGTGTTGTGTACCATTGGTTTACGTCTGCAGCTGGCTATGTGTATGGTGTGTGTGTCTGGTGTGTGTTGTGCATCTGTGTGTGTCACTCTTGTTTTCCTCTCTCCCTCCCTTGTGTGCTAGGGCGCTGTACTCACTGTCGTCGTCTTCGTCGGCGTTGGTATTCCAGGTGGAGCATGGCGTAGAAGAGCATTGGGAAGACTTGAAGTTCCGGTTCCATGGTGGCGTTGTCCTTCTCTGTGTCTCTGATGGTGAGTCTTCCGTCTCCTGTGCAGTGTTTCTGCCAGGCTTTTGATGGCGTTGGTTCTGCCCCGGAAATCGTGGCGGTGTGCAGTGTCGTGAAATAGTGGGCGGTACTTTGTCTTCCGCCTGGCTGTTGATGGCTACAGCCGTGGTTCGTGGTGTTAACACCCTAGCGGATGGTGTGGTACATTGTCTGTCTATGGGAGTTCTCACCGCCATGGTAATAATTTTGCGGTAATTATCACCGGTCAGTTGGCGGTATTTCCACCACTTTATCACTTACCGCCAATGTCATAATGACCACCACATTATCAAAATTACCTATTAATTGCATCCCCAAATCTAGGGCAGGGGCTGCCCTGTATTCATCTTGAATTTGTTTCAACACCCCAAGAAGACTGGCAAGCTTTGGTTTACCGTGTGTGGTTGTGTAGAGCGTGGCAATACCCCATGTATTGCAGTTTTCAACTGTGGGAACCATCCCGAAAGGCATGCACATTGTCAAAATTCTATTTTTATCCTGAGGTCCCGTATGGGGAAAGACTGCTTCTAGTGCATTTATCAGCTAACCAAAACGGAATCTCCTTCTGTTTGACGGGTACTTTACCCATGATCGAATGTACAGTTGCAGGATTAATGCCTGGCGTTCCTGCATGTGCTTGTGCTGGAGCAGCCTGTGCTGGGTTTGTGTTTAATGTTTGTATAACAAATTGTACTAACAATCTATATATTGTTATGATCTCTATATATAAGCGGCGGACTTCAGCTACCGCCAAGCCTGCTGCGTCAGGATGTGGTGTATATGTGGCCAATAAAGCCCAGGTCGGGCCAGCATTACTCAACAGACCTAACCTAACAGGTAATATTGCATGGGGTAGGACGCCATCAAGTCAATTATTGTGGTCTTGATAAGATAAAGGTATTTCTAAATACGCATGAGCTCTGTATTGTGCTGTTGGATTTACAGATGTATTGTTTTGAAATGTATTTGGGTTCCCATCTACTGCTGGAAAGGTGACCCACAAATAAATACATTCTGTTCTGTAGGCTGCATGAGCTTCTACAACAAATGTAACTGGACCTCCCTGTGCCGTTAGGTTGTTTGCCAATAAATGTGCAGTAAGGGGGGGCCTCTCATATTTACTTCTATTGCTAACCATTGAGGGTTCGCTATATTACTAGTTTTATGTGATCAGAGATAAGGATCATTCAAGCTTGAACAACCTACCGCTCAGGCTAGGTCCCACCTACCTAGCGGAGGAGGAAATCCTCAATACCATGGACGTCTCCGTATATAGTATTGAGGTGTCTTTTTCCTTTAGTGAGACAGAGATACTTAGGAGGATCCGATTATTCGTGCCTGACCAAATGTTGGTAGAGCCATGTCGCGTAGGTTCTCATCAGTTTAATGAGGCTACTGGATTTAGGTGGTAGTATCGCCTGGGTTGTGGGTACTGAGTACAATTCTACACCAGGTGACACCTGTCAGCCTAATCCGGGGTTTTCTGCTAACTAGCCTCGCCCCATCTCTGACTGAGATGATTGTGGCAACCGGGCTCATGGCAAGATAGACTCCCCAGGGAATCGTGATACATCAGATCTCATCCCTTTCTCTCCAGTGTCAATATCTTGCTCAGACAAAGACAACCGAGGCAGAATATTTCAATAAGCATTTATTAAAATATTTGCATCTTAGATAAAAGCAGGTGCATAGCAATAACAAGGATATTAAAAAGCAATAGGAGCAAGCCTGTGACTAAAAGTGTTAAACACAGAAACAGTCCTACCATGCTGTCTAAATAGGGGAGTGGATCTATAACCTCTCACCTATGCTAAGTTTGAGTACAGTTTACTAAGCCTAATCTGCACTTCGGGTTTCCCCCTGGAAGAACATTATCCCTCATACCTGTAGAAAAGGGATGAAGCCTAAAAACACACCGTCCCGATCTGGATCAGGGCTCGGTCGTCTAAGCAGGTAGCTGTACTGAAGCTTGTAGCAACCAGCATACAGTTGTGGCCATCTGGCTGGAATCTCCCTCTAACGTGTCTGGAACAAAGGAGTGTTTTTATAATAAAACAGCTAACATTCTAAGAAATGGTCCCCATGTATGAGTGTGTGTTTTTCTGTGAATGTTGGAGACACAGCATACCACGTTTGTCGGCAACCCTATCTGACTGTAACCTTGGAAAAAGCACAAAGTGAACTACATGTCCTACTAAGGACGTGATGCTTTCCTATGCAAAAGAACAATGAGATAGAGAAAATATAACATCACCTTAAATGTAGCTATTGCTCGAAAAATAAAGCAATGCTGAATAAAATGTAATCGGGTTAAACTGCACAGCGGCAGGCCTAGTTAGCTAAAACAACATGTTTAGAACATGGCTAAATTAGCTATACAACCATATGTTGTGTTGCGACTTGGGAAAGTGTGCATATAATTCACGCAGCATTATTACTTGGAATCAGCACAGCGCAGTCATACAGCGGTTGGATAGGTTTTACAATACCACTTATTTCATTAAGGGGAGCCTCTTTTGGTTCCATGTGTTTAATGTATGATGTGTATATATATATATATATATATATATATATATATATATATATATATATATATATATATATATATAAATACATTTATTATATTGCAGATGAATGTTATGTGTATATTTTCTATCCATCATCCGCTATTTGCTCTAATACTATAACATATACAAATACAGTAACTGCTTGCTATTCTGATTCAAGCATGTGACTCTATAAAAGATCCAATACTGGAGAAGAAAATAAGTTACTTACCTGTAACTGCAGTGCTCCGGTATTGGTATCTTTCATAGATTCACATGCGACCCACCCTCCTCCCCAGAGAGGCTCCCCTTATAGCTCGGGATTATCTTTTCCCACTTGTACTTGAAAATCTGAGGGACTCCTCTATTGGGAGTGTTCTAGAAGGTGCTGTCGCCTGTTTGGTTATGGTTCAAATTTGGTCATTTTTTTAAAAAGGACATGGATATATATATATATAGTATATATATCACTATCTTAGCATGTGATAGTGATATACATACTGATTAAGTTACTGTGGGACTCCCACTTCAACGACGGGGAATGATTCAAGCATATGAATCTATGAAAGATACCAATACTGGAAAACTGCAGTTAAAAGGTATGGGTCCTGTATAAGTATGGGTCCTGTATAAGTCTTATCTGTCTTCCTTTTGATTATTACATGTTTGGCAGTCTACTTGCGGTTTCAGGACGAGGATACCAGTTTGGTGACAGTTGCTCGCTACAATTATAGTAATGATAATAAAAATGTTTATTGTCAATCTTATTCTGTAGATTCTGTCTCTACGTTTCTTTCAAAGAATTGATCGTCACATGGAAGGCTTGACCTGTCTTAGTGTAATACGTTATAATGCGACAATAGGCTACAATTTGTAGATGGTTATGAGATGCATAATTGTGGTTAAAGTATCACTCATAAGGTTGGTAGTTCATGACATGTTCAAGTGAGTGTAAGCTTCTCAAATATGTAGTAGTAAGTGTTCCAAACAAAATGTAATTTGAAACAATGCTGACATATCCACTGCTCTGTTAAGAGGTTCACCTTCAATAAAGAAATGTGATACACAAACATATCCCACAGCCAGTGGCATTTGTTCAGTCTGATATGACTTCCTGCCACCTCTTGAGTCCTGAATCTTTTCTTTGTCATGTTAATGCGTAGATCCTTTGAAGCAGTGGTTTCTGGTGGAATTTAAGCTCTTTTCTTGGAGGAACATTTTTTGGTAGCCATAAATGAAATACATGCAGTTTGGACCTTTTAGCCTTTCATGATTTTCAGAAGCCACAGAGTGGTTCTCATAACTCACTCTTTCTTTATACCAAATGTGCTAGCATGTTATAAAAAATAAACTGTTGACAACTTTCTTTCCATCCGCCTATTCGTCTCTACTAGTGGAGTCTTTGCACAGTCTATATATATACAGTGCTTTTCTATCTGCCCTGAAATAGCGATCTACATTCATTAGACCAGCTTTTAATGGCTTTGAAACAATGATGCCAGAGGAGTAACTGCTAAACCCCCAATTGTCAGATAGATAACATTATGGGGGTCATTCCAACCCTGGCAGTCAGTGTTAAAGCGGCGGCTAACCCGCCAACAGGCTGGCGGTTTAAAAAATGGAATTCTGACCCTGGCGGAAACCGCCAACAGAGACCGCCACTTTAACACTCCGACCGCCACGGCGGGACAAACAAACAGCGCAGCGGTCACCGCCAACAGACAGGCGGGAGTCAATGTACCGCCCACCCTATCACAACCCACCAATCCGCCACCTTTTCTGGGGTGGTAGCCCCGCCGATAAAAACACGGCGGAAACAGACATTTCAAACGGAAAACGCTCACCTCCATACACCCCACGAGGAATCTGGACAGCATGGAACCCGAACTACACATCCTACCAGCTATTGTATTCCTGCTCCTCTACCCGGAGCACGAACGCCGGCGCAGAAGACTACGGTGAGTACTGCACCTACGACACAGGGGAGGGGGGAGGAGAAAATATTACGGGCACACATACGCTACACACCCACCACCACCCTCACCCACTACAACACACACATCAATGCATAGCAATACATCATTGTTACAACCCCCAAGCCCCCCGGAAGAATGCAAAGACAAAATGAAATGATCATAAACAGTCCAATATATTGTATTATCGGCATATAAAAATATCACACATTTAAAACTAATATATACATAAATATTAAAAGTCCGATAATTTTAGCTGTCATTGTCCGTGGACCACTGGGCCCAAATCACATGGGCAAGGCCCACACAGGATACCTGACACCAACGGAGAGAACACTGCAGGGGCATCAGATAGAAAAACTACAGGCACCTCAGGGGGAAGGGAAGGGGGGGCACCTCAGCCACATGAGTACACTGCGCCAGATCCACGAGGGGCCTCCATGGCCACTGTCCCATCCTGGGGAGTGCAAAGCCACAGTCTCTCAAGTCCATACAGTGGGTGGTTTGCCCACTGTACCATCCTGGGGAGTGCAAAGCCACAGTCTCTCAAGTCCATACAGTGGGTGGCTTGCAAAGCCACAGTCTCTCAAGTCTCTACAGTGGGTGGTTTGCCCACTGTTACATCCTGGGGAGTGCAAAGCCACAGTCTCTCAAGTGGATGACAGTGTCCACTGGTTCTGGAGGGGGACTGGTGCCCAGAGTGCTTCGTGCAGCCCTGCCCGACACAGATGCGGCACTGCCCCTTCCGCCAATGGGCCAGCGGTGCATGAGATGAAGGGCCCAGTTCAGCGGTGCTTGAGACGGCGGTGCCCAGCGGAGCGGTGCTTGAGACGGCGGTGCCCAGCGGAGCGGTGCTTGAGATGAAGGGCCCAGCGGAGCGGTACTTGAGATGAAGGGCCCAGCGGAGCGGTGCTTGAGATGAAGGGCCCAGTGCAGCGGTGCTTGAGATGAAGGGCCCAGAGGAGCAGTGCTTGAGATGAAGGGCCCAGCGGAGCGGTGCTTGAGATGAAGGGCCCAGCGGAGCGGTGCTTGAGATGAAGGGCCCAGCGGAGCGGTGCTTGAGATGAAGGGCCCAGTGCAGCGGTGCTTGAGACGGCGGTGCCCAGCGGAGCGGTGCTTGAGATGAAGGGCCCAGCGGAGCGGTGCTTGAGATGAAGGGCCCAGAGGAGCGGTGCTTGAGATGAAGGGCCCAGTGCAGCGGTGCTTGAGATGAAGGGCCCAGTGCAGCGGTGCTTGAGACGGCGGTGCCCAGCGGAGCGGTGCTTGAGATGAAGGGCCCAGCGGAGCGGTGCTTGAGATGAAGGGCCCAGCGAAGCGGTGCTTGAGATGAAGGGCCCAGCGGAGCGGTGCTTGAGATGAAGGGCCCAGTGCAGCGGTGCTTGCCCAGTTCAGCGGTGCTTGAGTTGGCGGTCCTTGCCCTGTTCAGCGGTGCTTGCCTTGGCGGTCCTTGCCCTGTTCAGCGGTCCTTGCCCTGTTCAGCGGTGCTTGAGTTGGCGCTCCTTCATTGCCCAGCTGGGCTGGCGCTCCTTCATTGCCCAGCTGGGCTGTGGCTGGCGGGGCCCTCCTGGGCAGCTGGGCTGTGGCTGGCGGGGCCCTCCTGGGCAGCTGGGCTGTGGCTGGCGGGGCCCTCCTGGGCAGCTGGGCTGTGGCTCGCGGGGCCCTCCTGCACACCTGGGATGGGGCTGGTGGGGCCCTCCTGGGCAGCTGGCCTGCTGCCGGACTTGTCGGGCGTGCTGCCCTTCCCACCCTTCCCTGGTCGTCTGTAGCCCTTTCCCACCTTTGGCGGTGTGCCAGGTGGCACCCCACTTCCTGCCGGAGCCAGGGTAGGGATTTTGGTCCCTGTGTCCTTGGCCTCTCGCGCCGGGCACTGGTGATCTTTGGGTGTTTTTCCGGGGGTGGGCTGGCCGTGCCTTGGCTCCTACCAGAACTAGTTGCCCTTGAGGGTGGGGGACTCCACAGTCCTTGGACAACAGTCCTGATAGGTCCTAGTTTGGTGGTGGCTGAGGTGCTGATTGCAGTCTTATTCGATGGACGGGGTTGGGGAGTTGTTGGAAAGAGGTCAAGTTTGGAAAGGAAAATCAATTTGGAAAGAGAGGGACGGCTAGGTGTAGTGGGTATGGGAGTGGAGGAAGAGGATGTGGTTGTAGGAGTGTGAAGTCTGGTGTCTTTGGGTGCAGGTGCTTGGGCTGGAGGCTGTCGTGAGGTGGATGGCTGTTGGGTGGGTGGCTGCCTGCGTTTGTGTGGTTTGGAAGAGGGGGTGACAGACACACTGGGAGAGGACACAGGGGACGTGTAAATGGTAGTGGGGGTGGTGACTGCACGTGTGCAGAGTGTTCTGGTGGGTGTGCTGGTGATGGACGTAGTGGCTGAAGATGTTGTGCATGCAAGTGTGAGTGGAGACGTCACAGGGAGGGAGGAGGGAGACGAGGAGGAGGGGACACAGTGGAGGCAGTGGGTGTTGGTGTGTCTGCATGTGGATGTTGCTTGTGTGAATGCTTGTGTGAAGTGTGGTGCTTATGTCTGGATGAGCTTCCCTTGGGTGTTGAGGTGTGTGCAGGCTGGTCTGTAGGTGTGTCTTGGATAGGCAGAGGTACAGGGGATTGGGTCTGGGTGGAGGAAGTTGGAGGGGGGAGGCTAGAGACAGGGACAATTTCTGCCGTCAGTGTGAGGCCAGAGCGTTGAATGATCGCTGATGGGCAGCCTGACCCGAATGAATGCCCTCCAGGTATGCATTACTCCGGTGCACCTCCCTTTCTACACCCTGGATGGCATTCAAAAGGGTAGACTGCCCAACAATGATGGTCCTCAGGAGGTCAATGACCTCCTCACTGAGGGCAGCAGGGGTGACAGGGGCAGGGCCTGAGGTGCCTGGGGCGAAGGAGATGCCCCCCTTCCTGGGTGAGCGGGCACGGGGCAAACGCTGAGGGGCTGCTGGGAGGGCGGTGCTGGTGCGCTGGGTGGCGGCTGTACCTGTTGTTGCGGGGGGCACGGATGTTGCCGCCACCACAAGGGAGCTCCCGTCAGAGGACGAGTCACTGCCACTGACATCAGCACGAGTCCCCGCTGTGGAGCTCCCCTCACCCTCCGTCCCACTGGTGTACTCAGAGTCCGTTGCATGGCCCTCCAGGGCCATGTGGGATGCAGCTCCCTCGTGCTCCGATGCCACTTCTCCTCCGCCTGATGATGCTGATGCACACATGAACAGGAAGACCACAAAAAAGGGGAGGGGGAGAAAGAAAGACATGTTGAGTGCATGGATTACCGCTACCGTTGGCGGAGAGGACAGACACAGAAGCCCCCTGCACTACGCTGCGCACTTGGGGTCCACTACTCAATCAGTGGGACATGGCCTACAAGCCTATGGACGACAACTGCACACATAGATGACACAGGGCCATGAATAGCTGTACTTGGCACCCTACAGAGGTGGGGGGCGGGGGCACAGGGCCATGCCTTACGGAGGGGCCTAGCCTACAGAAATCGCCCTGGCCTAGAGATACCCACAGCCCACCTCCCCCACCCAGACACCTCCACTGCGCGCAAAGTCACCAGAATGAGAGTGTACTCACCCCCTTGTGTCTGCTGTGATGTCCTCACGCGCCCATCCAAATTGGGGTAGGCCACCGCCAGGATCCGGGACATCAGGGGGGTCAATTGACCACTGGCACCCCTCCTACGTTGGGAGGCCATCCCCAGCAGAGCCTCCGCCGTCTTCCTGCTCCCGCGTCGGATGTCCTCCCACCTCTTCCGGCAGTGGGTGCCCCGTCTGTTGTGGAACCCCAGGGTCCGGACGTCCTTGGCGATGGCACGCCAAATAGCGATTTTCTGGTGGGCGCTGACCTATGTGACATGTACAGGGGGAGAAAAAAATTAATCACCTTCTGCATGCTTGATGTGAGTGGCCCCCCATCCCCACCCTTGCCATGTGGCCAATGCTCTCATCTGTCGTCTGATGCATGCCTCAATCGCTCCCCTCCCCACCATCTTTCATCCACCCGACTCAATCCAGGCATTGCCCACAAAGCATGGTCCCACTGTACTTACCTGTTGGTCTGGAGGACCGTAGAGTAGCGCATACTGGGGGAGGACCCCATCCACGAGTTTCTCCAATTCTTCAGAAGTGAAGGCAGGGGCCCTTTCCCCAGTCGCAGCAGCCATTGTCTCTTCCAGACCGAGGTCACAGCAGCACTTGCAGTGTAGGTCCTCTCCTGTGGAAGATCAGGTATTGAGTGATTAAGTAGATAGAAAATGGCGGTCACGCCCACGGCGGTGCGTACCGCGACCGCCGGCGCACATCGTCATTGGCTCGTGAAACCCATAGGATTCTATGTTAACCAATGCGGCTTTGCGCCGCGGTCTTCGACGCCTACTGCCACGGTGTGCCACGCCAGCGCATTGACCTCACATCCCATTGTCACACTTCACAGGTCAGGCAGCCGCCATTTCAAGGGCCCACATGGCTTAATTTCTACTGCGTCACACATACCTAGGCCTTTCCTCAACACTCATACACACCATTCAATGCATAGTGAATCGTGTTGTGTGCAAGCTGTGGGAACGTACCTGTGGGTTGATTGACTCTGTGCTCGCTGTTGTCCTTCCTAGGCACCGTCCGCTGGGCAATGCGAGGAGATGGAGGAATCTTCCCATGTACAGACCGCTGGTGGACCTGTCGACAAAGGAGGAAAGACATGTCATACTGACATACAGGCTTGACCGAGCCACTATACAGGAACTGTGTGCCCAGCTGGAGGCAGACCTAATGTCACCCATCTGCCAACCCACAGGGATCCCCCCTCTAGTGCAGGTTCTGTCAGTACTCCATTTCTTAGCAAGTGGGTCATTTCAAACAACAGTGGCCATATCATCAGGGATGTCTCAACCTATGTTTTCCAAGGTGTTGTCCAGAGTGTTGTCTGCCCTGCTGAAACACATGAGGAGCTACATCATTTTCCCTGAGGTGGGGGATTTGCCTACAGTGAAGGGTGATTTCTATGCCCTTGGACATATCCCCAACATCATAGGTGCCATTGATGGGACACATGTGGCTTTGGTACCCCCCAGCAGGAGTGAACAGGTGTACAGGAACAGGAAAAGTTATCATTCGATGAATGTACAGATGGTGTGTTTGGCTGACCAGTACATCTCCCATGTTAATGCCAAGTTCCCTGGGTCAGTGCATGACGCCTACATCCTGCGGAATAGCAGCATCCCGTATGTGATGGGTCAACTCCAGAGGCACCGGGTGTGGCTATTAGGGGACTCTGGCTACCCCAACCTGTCCTGGCTACTGACCCCAGTGAGGAATCCCAGGACCAGGGCAGAGGAACGCTACAATGAGGCCCATGGGCGGACTAGGAGGGTGATCGAGCAAACCTTTGGGCTCCTGAAGGCCAGGTTCAGGTGCCTCCATATGACAGGTGGATCCCTAATGTACTCACCAAAGAAGGTGTGCCAGATCATCGTGGCCTGCTGTATGCTTCACAACCTGGCTTTGCGCCGCCAGGTGCCTTTTCTGCAGGAGGATGGTCCAGATGGTGGTGTTGTAGCAGCTGTGGAGCCTGTGGAGAGTGAAGAAGAGGAAGCCGGAGAGGATGACATAGACAACAGGAACACAGTAATAGAGCAATATTTTCAGTGGCACACAGGTAAGAGTACACAGCGGCATATTACATTTACTTAAAGACTCCTACCTCTCTACTGTCTGACTTTTTCCCCCAGTGTATGGTAACTGTGTTGTGACTTTCCCTTCCGTTTTCAGAGCTGTGGGCCCCACTGCGTGACATCTGCTTTGTTTCCCCATGGACTACAGCTGTGTGACAGCGGTGTAGGAAAGTACCATCTTGCCTGGCATTTTATCACCATATTTCACTGTATATATGTTGTTTTAGTTGTATGTGTCACTGGGACCCTGCCAGCCAGGGCCCCAGTGCTCATAAGTGTGCCCTGTATGTGTTACCTGTGTTATGACTAAGGGGGTTATTCCAACTTTGGAGGAGGTGGTAATCCGTCCCAAATGTGACGGATTTACCACCAGCCGTATTACGAGTTCCATAGAATATAATGGACTCGTAATACGGCTGGTGGTATATCCGTCACTTTACCGTCACTTTTGGGACGGATTACCACTTCCTCCAAAGTTGGAATAACCCCCTAACTGTCTCACTGAGGCTCTGCTAATCAGAACCTCAGTGGTTATGCTCTCTCATTTCTTTCAAATTGTCACTAACAGGCTAGTGACCAATTTTACCAATTTACATTGGCATACTGGAACACCCTTATAATTCCCTAGTATACGGTACTGAGGTACCCAGGGTATTGGGGTTCCAGGAGATCCCTATGGGCTGCAGCATTTCTTTTGCCACCCATAGGGAGCTCTGACAATTCTTACACAGGCCTGCCACTCCAGCCTGAGTGAAATAACGTCCACGTTATTTCACAGCCATTTTACACTGCACTTAAGTAACTTATAAGTCACCTATATGTCTAACCTTTACCTGGTAAAGGTTGGGTGCTAAGCTGCTTAGTGTGTGGGCACCCTGGCACTAGCCAAGGTGCCCCCACATTGTTCAGGGCCAATTCCCCGGACTTTGTGAGTGCGGGGACACCATTACACGCGTGCCCTACATATAGGTCACTACCTATGTGTAGCTTCACAATGGTAACTCCGAATATGGCCATGTAACATGTCTAAGATCATGGAATTGCCCCCTCTATGCCATCCTGGCATTGTTGGTACAATCCCATGATCCCACGGGTCTGTAGCACAGACCCGGGTACTGCCAAACTGCCTTTTCAGGGGTTTCACTGCAGCTGCTGCTGCTGCCAACCCCTCAGACAGGTTTCTGCCCTCCTGGGGTCCATCCAGGCTTGGCCCAGGAAGGCAGAACAAAGGACTTCCTCAGAGAGAGGGTGTTACACCCTCTCCCTTTGGAAAAAGGTGTTCAGGCAGGGTAGGAGTAGCCTCCCCCAGCCTCTGGAAATGCTTTCATGGGCACAGATGGTGCCCATTTCTGCATAAGCCAGTCTACACAGGTTCAGGGACCCCTCAGCCCTGCTCTGGCGCGAAACTGGACAAAGGAAAGGGGAGTGACCACTCCCCTGACCTGCACCTCCCCCTGGAGGTGCACAGAGCTTCTCCAGTGTGCTCCAGACCTCTGCCATCTTGGAAACAGAGGTGCTGCTGGCACACTGGACTGCTCTGAGTGGCCAGGGCCAGCAGGTGACGTCAGAGACTCCTTCTGATAGGCTCCTTCAGGTGTTGCTAGCCTATCCTCTCTCCTAAGTAGCCAAACCCTCTTTTCTGGCTATTTAGGGTCTCTGCTTTGGGGAATTCCTTAGATAACGAATGCAAGAGCTCATCAGAGTTCCTCTGCATCTCTCTCTTCACCTTCTGCCAAGGAATCGACTGCTGACCGCGCTGGAAGCCTGCAAAACTGCAACAAAGTAGCGAAGACGACTACTGCAACTCTGTAACGCTGATCCTGCCGCCTTCTCGACTGTTTTCCTGGTGGTGCATGCTGTGGGGGTAGTCTGCCTCCTCTCTTCACTAGAAGCTCCGAAGAAATCTCCTGTGGGTCGACGGAATCTTCCCCCTGCTACCGCAGGCACCAAAGAACTGCCTCACCGGTCCCCTGGGTCTCCTCTCAGCACGATGAGCGAGGTCCCTTGAATCCAGCAACTCTGTCCAAGTGACTCCCACAGTCCAGTGACTCTTCAGTCCAAGTTTGGTGGAGGTAAGTCCTTACCTCCCCATGCCAGACTGCATTGCTGGGAACCGCGTCTTTTGCAGCTACTCCAGCCTCTGTGCACTTCCGGCGGAAATCCTTTGTGCACAGCCAAGCCTGGGTCTACGGCACTCTAACCTGCATTGCACTACCTCCTGACTTGTCCTCCGGCGGCGTGGGACTCCTTTGTGCAACTTCGGGTGAGCACCGTTTCACTCCACTTTGTAGTGCCTGTTCCGGCACTTCTGGGGGTGCTGCCTGCTTCTGAGAGGGCTCCTTGTCTTGATGGGCGCCCCTTCTGTCCCCTGACGTAATTGGCGACATCCTGGTCCCTCCTGGGCCACAGCAGCATCCAAAAACCCTAACCGCACAACTTGCAGCTAGCAAGGCTTGTTTGCGGTCTTTCTTCAGGAAAAAACGTCTGCACGACTCTCCACGGCGTGGGACATCCATCCTCCAAAGGGGAAGTTTCTAGCCATTGTCGTTCCTGCAGAATCCTCAGCTTCTACTGCCTAGTAGCAGCTTCTTTGCACCCACAGCTGGCATTTCCTGGGCATCTGCCCACTCTCGACTTGGTCGTGACTTTTGGACTTGGTCCCCTTGTTCCACAGGTACCCTCGTCTGGAAATCCATTGTTGTTGCATTGCTGGTTTTGGTCTTTCCTGCAGAATTCCCCTATCACGACTTCTGTGCTCTTTGGGGAACTTTAGTGCACTTTGCACTCAGTTTTCAGGGTCTGGGGTGGGCTAATTTTCTAACCCTCACTGTTTTCTTACAGTCCCAGCGACCCTCTACAAGGTCACATAGGTTTGGGGTCCATTCGTGGTTCGCATTCCACTTTTGGAGTATATGGTTTGTGTTGCCCCTATCCCTATGTGTCCCCATTGCATCCTATTGTAACTATACATTGTTTGCACTGTTTTCTAATACTATACTGCATATTTTTGGTATTGTGTACATATATCTTGTGTATATTTGCTATCCTCATACTGAGGGTACTCACTGAGATACTTTGGCATATTGTCATAAAAATAAAGTACCTTTATTTTTAGTGTATCTGTGTATTGTGTTTTCTTATGATATTGTGCATATGACACTAGTGGTACTGTAGGAGCTTCACTCGTCTCCTAGTTCAGCCTAAGCTGCTCTGCTAAGCTACCATTATCTATCAGCTTAAACTGCTAGACACCCTATACACTAATAAGGGATACCTGGGCCTGGTGCAAGGTGTAAGTACCCCTTGGTACTCACTACAAGCCAGTCCAGCCTCCTACATTGGTTGTGCAGCGGTGGGATAAGTACTTTGTAACTACTTACCACTTTTGTCATTGTACTTTTCATAAGAGAAAAATATACAAAACAAGTTCAGTGTATGTACACCTAACCAAAAAGTTTTGCATTTCTTTTCTCACTTCTTTTCTAAAGTGCTAAAAAGTGCCTCTAAACTTTCTAAAAAGTTCTTAAAAAGTTAAAAAAGTTTTTTTCTGTCTTTCCAAAAGTTCTGAAAAAAGTTTTTCTCACTTTTTCTATCCCTTAAACACTTTCTAAAATGTCTGGCACAGGCCAAACTGTTGATCTGTCCAAACTTGCTTATGATCACCTTAGCTGGAAAGGAGCAAGAAGTCTCTGCATAGAAAGAGGTTTAAGTGTAAGGAAGAATCCCTCTAGAGAACTGTTGGTTAACATGCTTGATGAACAGGATAAGGCCAGAGGTGCCACTTCTGTTGAGAAATTAGCTGATGGTTCCCAATCTGACCCTGGGGCACCCCTAGCAAAAGATTTAGAGAAGAAACTTCCTAGCCTGCCCATTATCAGACAACCTAGCATAGCTGGTACTGATGTAGAGTCACACCATACTGATAGTGTTGTCTCACATCACAGTAAGAGTATTATTTCTCATCATAGTAGAAGTGATGTTTCTGTTAGCCAAGCTGTTAGGGTGCCATCTGTTAGGGACAGGTCTCCTTCTGTTCATTCTCACCATACTTCTGTTTCAAGGAATGTCCCACCCACCCACCCTGGTGACAGAGTGTTAGAAAGGGAGCTCAATAGATTAAGAGTGGAACAAACCAGACTGAAGCTCAAGAAGCAACAGCTGGATTTGGATAGACAGTCCTTAGAGGTGGAAAGAGAAAGACAGAAATTGGGTTTAGAAACCCATGGTGGCAGCAGCAGTATTCCCCATAGTCATCCTGCAAAAGAGCATGATTCTAGGAATCTGTACATGATAGTTCCCCTTATAAGGAGGGGGATGACATTAACAAGTGGTTTGCTGCACTTGAGAGGGCCTGTGTTGTACAGGATGTCCCTCAAAGGCAGTGGGCTGCTATCCTATGGCTATCATTTAGTGGAAAGGGTAGGGATAGGCTCCTTACTGTAAAAGAAAGTGATGCCAATAATTTTGCAGTTCTTAAGAATGCACTCCTAGATAGTTATGGCTTAACCACTGAACAGTACAGGATAAAGTTCAGAGAAACCAAAAAGGAGTCTTCACAAGACTGGGTAGACTTTGTTGATCATTCAGTGAAGGCCTTGGAGAGGTGGTTACATGGCAGTAAAGTTACTGATTATGAAAGCCTGTATAACTTAATCCTGAGAGAGCATATACTTAATATCTGTGTGTCTGATTTGTTGCACCAGTACCTGATGGACTCTGATCTGACCTCTCCCCAAGAATTGGGAAAGAAGGCAGACAAATGGGTCAGAACAAGAGTGAACAGAAAAGTTCATACAGGGGGTGACAAAGATGGCAAGAAGAAGGATGGTAAGTCTTCTGACAAGGGTGGGGACAAATCTAAAAATGAGTCTTCATCAGGCCCACAAAAACACTCTGGTGGGGGTGGTGGGTCCAAATCCTCTTCAAATCAAAACAAAGAAAAGAAACCATGGTGCTATTTATGTAAAATAAAAGGCCATTGGACAACAGATCCCAGTTGTCCAAAGAAAAGCACCAAGCCTCATACCACTACAACCCCTGCTGCTACACCTAGTGCCCCTAGTAATAGCAGTGGTGGTGGGAGCAAACCTACTAATAGCCAATCCAAGGGAGTAGCTGGGCTCACTTTTGGTAACTTAGTTGGGGTTGGTCTTGTTAGGGAGACCACAGAGGCTGTGTTAGTCTCTGAGGGGGCTATTGATTTAGCCACCTTAGTTGCATGTCCCCTTAACATGGATAAGTACAAGCAACTACCCCTAATAAACGGTGTTGAGGTTCAGGCCTACAGGGACACAGGTGCCAGTGTTACAATGGTAATAGAGAAACTGGTCCACCCTGAACAACACCTACTTGGTCACCAGTACCAAGTAACCGATGCTCATAACAACACACTTAGCCACCCCATGGCATGGCTGTTGTGAATCTCAACTGGGGGGGGGGGGGGGGGGGGGTTACTGGTCCAAAGAAAGTTGTGGTTGCCTCAGATTTACCTGTAGACTGTCTACTTGGAAATGATTTAGAGACATCAGCTTGGTCAGATGTGGAGTTGGAGGCCCATGCAGCAATGCTGGGCATTCCAGGGCATATTTTTGCTTTGACAAGGGCTCAGGCCAAAAAAAAAAAAGGACATGGTGACTTGGATCCTGGAAGAATGGACCAAGTACTCCCTAAAGCTAGGGCTAGTAGAAGTAAAGCACTACCTACTATCCCTCCCTCTACAGTGGATTCTTCTTCTGAGGAAGAAGAAATTCGACCCTATGCAGAACCTACACCAGAGGAGCTGGAAGCAGACACTGCTATGCTTTTGGGTGAAGGGGGGCCTGCCAGGGAGGAGATGAGTGTGGCACAGCAGACCTGTCCCACACTAGAGGGTCTAAGGCAGCAAGCTGTCAAACAAGCAAATGGGGATGTCAGTGACTCTCACAGAGTTTACTGGGAGGACAACCTCTTGTACACTGAAGCAAAGGATCCAAAACCTGGAGCTGCCAGGAGATTGGTGATTCCTCAGGAGTACAGAAAGTTCCTCCTAACTCTAGCCCACGACATTCCCCTAGCTGGACATTTGGGGCAAATGAAAACTTGGGACAGGCTTGTCCCCTTGTTTCATTGGCCTAGAATGTCAGAGGACACAAAAGAATTTTGTAAGTCTTGTGAAACCTGTCAAGCCAGTGGCAAGACAGGTGGCACTCCAAAGGCACCTCTTATTCCACTACCTGTGGTTGGGGTTCCCTTTGAAAGGGTAGGGGTTGACATAGTTGGCCCCCTTGACCCTCCTACTGCTTCAGGCAATAGGCTTATCTTGGTGGTAGTGGACCATGCCACCAGATACCCTGAAGCAATTCCTCTAAGGACCACTACAGCTCCTGCAGTGGCAAAGGCCCTCCTGGGAATCTTTTCCAAGGTGGGCTTCCCAAAAGAGGTGGTATCAGACAGAGGAAGCAATTTCATGTCTGCTTACTTAAAGGCCATGTGGAAGGAGTGTGGTGTTACATACAAGTTCACCACACCCTATCATCCACAAACAAATGGACTGGTGGAGAGATTTAACAAAACTCTCAAAGGCATGATCATGGGACTCCCTGAAAAACTCAGCAGGAGATGGGATATCCTATTACCTTGCCTCCTTTTTGCTTACAGGGAGGTACCCCAAAAAGGAGTGGGCTTCAGCCCCTTTGAACTCCTATTTGGACACCCTGTGAGAGGTCCTCTAACACTTGTTAAGGAGGGTTGGGAACAACCTTTAAAAGCTCCAAAGCAAGACATAGTGGACTATGTACTTGGCCTCAGATCTAGGATGGCTGAGTACATGAAAAAGGCCAGTAAAAACCTTCGGGCCAGCCAAGAGCTCCAAAAGCACTGGCATGACCAGAAGGCTGTTTTGGTTCAGTACCAACCAGGGCAGAAAGTGTGGGTCTTGGAGCCTGTGGCCCCAAGAGCACTCCAAGATAAATGGAGTGGACCCCACACAATTGTTGAGAAGAAGGGTGAAGTCACCTACTTAGTTGACTTAGGCACTGCCAGGAGTCCCCTTAGGGTGCTCCATGTCAATCGCCTGAAACCCTACTATGACAGGGCTGATCTCACCCTGCTCATGGCAACAGATGAGGGACAGAAAGAAGAGAGTGACCCTCTCCCTCATCTCTTTCTCTTCCACAGAACAAGATGCTCTAGTGGAAGGGGTTGTACTGGCAGATTGTCTTACTGCTGAGCAGAAAGACCACTGCATAAATCTCCTGGGTCAGTTTTCTGAACTCTTCTCTACTGTGCCAGGTACCACTTCTTGGTGTGAGCACACTATAGATACTGGAGACAGCTTGCCTGTCAAAAGTAAGATCTATAGGCAGCCTGACCATGTCAGAGACTGCATAAAGCAAGAAGTACAGAAAATGCTTGAACTAGGAGTAGGTGAGCATTCTGAAAGTCCATGGGCCTCTCCTGCGGTACTTGTACCAAAACCCCATTCCAAAGATGGAAAGAAGGAAATGCGGTTTTGTGTAGACTATAGAGGTCTCAACCAAGTAACCAAAACTGATGCTCACCCTATACCCAGGGCAGATGAGCTCATAGATACACTGGCATCTGCCAAGTATCTAAGCACTTTTGACTTGACTGCAGGGTATTGGCAGATCAAATTATCAGAAGATGCAAAAGCAAAAACTGCATTTTCAACCATTGGAGGCCATTACCAATTCACAGTAATGCCTTTTGGATTGAAAAATGCACCTGCCACTTTTCAAAGGTTGGTGAATACAGTCCTGCAAGGGCTGGAAGCTTTTAGTGCAGCATATCTAGATGATATAGCTGTCTTTAGCTCCAGCTGGGATGATCACCTGGTCCACCTATGGAACGTTTTGGAGGCCCTGCAAAAGGCAGGCCTCACTATCAAGGCTTCAAAGTGCCAGATAGGGCAGGGGAAGGTGGTTTATCTGGGACACCTGGTAGGTGGAGAACAGATTGCACCACTTCAGGGGAAAATCCAAACTATTATAGATTGGGTTCCCCCTACAACTCAGACCCAGGTGAGAGCCTTCTTAGGCCTCAGTGGGTATTACAGGAGGTTCATAAAGAACTATGGCTCCATTGCAGCCCCTCTTAATGACCTCACCTCCAAGAAAATGCCTAAAAAGGTATTATGGACAGCTAGCTGTCAGAAAGCTTTTGAGGAGCTGAAGCAGGCCATGTGCTCTGCACCTGTCCTGAAAAGCCCCTGTTACTCCAAAAAATTCATTGCCCAAACTGATGCATCTGAATTAG
Organism: Pleurodeles waltl; assembly: GCF_031143425.1. NCBI lineage: Eukaryota > Metazoa > Chordata > Amphibia > Caudata > Salamandridae > Pleurodeles > Pleurodeles waltl. Next base: position 715,458,720 of record NC_090439.1, read on the forward strand.
GGGTAGGGGCAGTCCTTTCACAACTTAATTCTGAGGGCCAGGATCAACCTGTTGCTTTTATCAGCAGGAGGTTGACCCCTAGAGAAAAGCGTTGGTCTGCCATAGAGAGGGAGGCATTTGCTGTGGTCTGGGTACTGAAGAAGTTGAGGCCATACCTGTTTGGCACTCACTTCATTGTTCAGACAGACCACAAACCTCTACTTTGGCTAAAACAAATGAAAGGTGAAAATCCTAAATTGTTGAGGTGGTCTATATCCCTACAGGGAATGGACTATACAGTGGAACATATACCTGGGTGTACCCACTCCAATGCAGATGGACTCTCCAGATATTTCCACTTAGACAATGAAGACTCATCAGGTCATGGCTAGTCTTATTGTCCTTCGTTTGGGGGGGGGTTGTGTAGGAAAGTACCATCTTGCCTGGCATGTTACCCCCATATTTCACTGTATATATGTTGTTTTAGTTGTATGTGTCACTGGGACCCTGCCAGCCAGGGCCCCAGTGCTCATAAGTGTGCCCTGTATGTGTTACCTGTGTTATGACTAACTGTCTCACTGAGGCTCTGCTAATCAGAACCTCAGTGGTTATGATCTCTCATTTCTTTCAAATTGTCACTAACAGGCTAGTGACCAATTTTACCAATTTACATTGGCATACTGGAACACCCTTATAATTCCCTAGTATATGGTACTGAGGTACCCAGGGTATTGGGGTTCCAGGAGATCCCTATGGGCTGCAGCATTTCTTTTGCCACCCATAGGGAGCTCTGACAATTCTTACACAGGCCTGCCACTGCAGCCTGAGTGAAATAACGTCCACGTTATTTCACAGCCATTTTACACTGCACTTAAGTAACTTATAAGTCACCTATATGTCTAACCTTTACCTGGTAAAGGTTGGGTGCTAAGTTACTTAGTGTGTGGGCACCCTGGCACTAGCCAAGGTGCCCCCACATTGTTCAGGGCCAATTCCCCGGACTTTGTGAGTGCGGGGACACCATTACACGCGTGCACTACATATAGGTCACTACCTATGTGTAGCTTCACAATGGTAACTCCGAATATGGCCATGTAACATGTCTAAAATCATGGAATTGCCCCCTCTATGCCATCCTGGCATTGTTGGTACAATCCCATGATCCCACGGGTCTGTAGCACAGACCCGGGTACTGCCAAACTGCCTTTTCAGGGGTTTCACTGCAGCTGCTGCTGCTGCCAACCCCTCAGACAGGTTTCTGCCCTCCTGGGGTCCAGCCAGGCTTGGCCCAGGAAGGCAGAACAAAGGACTTCCTCAGAGAGAGGGTGTTACACCCTCTCCCTTTGGAAAAAGGGGTTCAGGCAGGGGAGAAGTAGCCTCCCCCAGCCTCTGGAAATGCTTTCATGGGCACAGATGGTGCCCATTTCTGCATAAGCCAGTCTACACCGGTTCAGGGACCCCTCAGCCCTGCTCTGGCGTGAAACTCGACAAAGGAAAGGGGAGTGACCACTCCCCTGACCTGCACCTCCCCTGGGAGGTGCCCAGAGCTCCTCCAGTGTGCTCCAGACCTCTGCCATCTTGGAAACAGAGGTGGTGCTGGCACACTGGACTGCTCTGAGTGGCCAGGGCCAGCAGGTGACGTCAGAGACTCCTTCTGATAGGCTCCTTCAGGTGTTGCTAGCCTATCCTCTCTCCTAAGTAGCCAAACCCTCTTTTCTGGGTATTTAGGGTCTCTGCTTTGGGGAATTCCTTAGATAACGAATGCAAGAGCTCATCAGAGTTCCTCTGCATCTCTCTCTTCACCTTCTGCCAAGGAATCGACTGCTGACCGCGCTGGAAGCCTGCAAAACTGCAACAAATTAGCAAAGACGACTACTGCAACTCTGTAACGCTGATCCTGCCGCCTTCTCGACTGTTTTCCTGGTGGTGCATGCTGTGGGGGTAGTCTGCCTCCTCTCTGCACTAGAAGCTCCGAAGAAATCTCCCGTGGGTCGACGGAATCTTCCCCCTGCTACCGCAGGCACCAAAGAACTGCATCACCGGTCCCCTGGGTCTCCTCTCAGCACGACGAGCAAGGTCCCTTGAATCCAGCAACTCTGTCCAAGTGACTCCCACAGTCCAGTGACTCTTCAGTCCAAGTTTGGTGGAGGTAAGTCCTTGCCTCCCCACGCCAGACTGGATTGCTGGGAACCGCGTCTTTTGCAGCTACTCCGGCCTCTGTGCACTTCCGGCGGAAATCCTTTGTGCACAGCCAAGCCTGGGTCCACGGCACTCTAACCTGCATTGCACGACCTCCTGAGTTGTCCTCCGGCGGCGTGGGACTCCTTTGTGCAACTTCGTGTGAGCACTGTTTCACTCCACTTCGTAGTGCCTGTTCCGGCACTTCTGCGGGTGCTGCCTGCTTCTGAGAGGGCTCCTTGTCTTGCTGGTCGCCCCCTCTGTCCCCTGACGCAATTGGCGACATCCTGGTCTCTCCTGGGCTACAGCAGCATCCAAAAACCCTAACCGCACGACTTGCAGCTAGCAAGGCTTGTTTGCGGTCTTTCTTCAGGAAAACACTTCTGCACGACTCTCCACGGCGTGGGACATCCATCCTCCAAAGGGGAAGTTTCTAGCCCTTGTCGTTCCTGCAGAATCCTCAGCTTCTACTGCCTAGTAGCAGCTTCTTTGCACCCACAGCTGGCATTTCCTGGGCATCTGCCCACTCTCGACTTGGTCGTGACTTTTGGACTTGGTCCCCTTGTTCCACAGGTACCCTCGTCTGGAAATCCATCGTTGTTGCATTGCTGGTTTTGGTCTTTCCTGCAGAATTCCCCTATCACGACTTCTGTGCTCTTTCCGGAACTTTAGTGCACTTTGAAATCACTTTTCAGGGTCTTGGGGTGGGCTAATTTTCTAACCCTCACTGTTTTCTTACAGTCCCAGTGACCCTCTACAAGGTCACATAGGTTTGGGGTCCATTCATGGTTCGCATTCCACTTTTGGAGTATATGGTTTGTGTTGCCCCTATCCCTATGTGTCCCCATTGCATCATATTTTAACTATACATTGTTTGCACTGTTTTCTAATACTATACTGCATATTTTTGGTATTGTGTACATATATCTTGTGTATATTTGCTATCCTCATACTGAGGGTACTCACTGAGATACTTTGGCATATTGTCATAAAAATAAAGTACCTTTATTTTTAGTATATCTGTGTATTGTGTTTTCTTATGATATTGTGCATATGACACTAGTGGTACTGTAGGAGCTTCACTCGGCTCCTAGTTCAGCCTAAGCTGCTCTGCTAAGCTACCATTATCTATCAGCCTAAGCTGCTAGACACCCTATACACTAATAAGGGGTACCTGGGCCTGGTGCAAGGTGTAAGTACCCCTTGGTACTCACTACAAGCCAGTCCAGCCTCCTACAAGCGGTTTGTTGGCATCACAATGTGAATAACAATTTTGGCACTGTCATGTCTAATACATTTGTTAAAATCACTGACAGACTCCAGATTGTTTATGTGCAATAAGTGTGTTTATTCAAGTGCTCTAATTTGGATGGGTGGTTGCAAATCGGTGAGGGGTGATGGTGGAGGATTGTCCATGGCAGAGTCCAGACTATCAGGTTCACAGGTGCATTGTCCAAATGCCTGTGGGAAGTGGAGCAGGGGCAGTTTAAGGTTGGACAGGGTGACAATGTGGGACAGTTGGATGACAATCAGAGCAGTCTCCTTTGCTGGCGGGGGTCTTGACATGTTACTCTGTCTTCTTCCTGGATCTCAGGGCCTGCTTGCAGGGTGGTTCTCCTTCTGCAGGGGGTGGGGTTCTGGTGGCCTGTTGGTCTTCTGTCGGGGCCTTCTGTCCACTAGCGCCGGCGGAGGTGGTAGCCAGTTCTTGGTCCATGCTAGTGTCAGGGGCCCTTTGAGGTGCCACAGTGGTCCGCAATGTGGAGATGAACTCATTCAGGGCCACTACGATGGTACCCATGGCGGTACTGATGTTTCTCAGTTCCTCCCTGAACCCCATATACTGTTGTTCCTGCAGAAGCTGGATTTCCTGAAACCTGGCCAGGACCGTCGCCATCGTCTCCTGGGAGCGGTGGTATGCTCCCATGATGGAGGAGAGGGCCTCGTGGAGAGTGGGTTCCCTGGGCCTGTCCCCCCCCTGTCGCACAGCTGCCCTCCCAGTTCCCCTGTTTCCTTGGGCCTCCGTCCCCTGGACCGTGTGCCCACTACCACTGCCCCCAGGTCCCTGTTGTTGTTGGGGTGGTGGGTTAGCCTGGGTTCCCTGTAGTGGTGGACACACCGCTGATTGACGTGTCCTGGGGACAGAGGTATGGGCCCGCTGGGTGGGTGCTGTGCTGGTGTTCCCAGAGGGGGGAAGGTCTGTTGTGGCCTGTGCCTGTCTGAGGGGAACCGACTGTCCCGAGGTCCCCGATGGACCGGGCTGGTCATCTAGATCCAGGGAGACAGAGCTGCTGTCATCACTGTGGGCCTCTTCTGGGGGTGGAGGGTACATTTGTGGACCCTCCTGCGCGGTGACCTGGCGTTCGGGTCCTGCAGGGGTATAAAAGTATGGTTATTGCTTCTGTGTGTGCCAATGGCGTGCAATGGGTGGGTGCCCGTGTACCCCAGTGCTGGCATTCCTTTGTGGGGGCTGTTGTGACGGTATTTTGGGGGGGTGGTGATGGGTATGTGCATTGGGCATGCCTTGGTGATGGGTGTCCCAGCTTTGGGGCCGCATGCAGGGCTAAGTTTTGGGATGGGTGGGTTGTGATGGTGAGACATTTGCAAGGGGTAGTTGTGATGGGGGTAAGGGTGAGGGTGGGGGTATGAGTTGGCATGCAGGTGGGGTGGGGGGGATGAAGTAGTGAAGATGAGACTTACCAGAGTCCATTCCTCCACCGACTCCTGCGAGGCCCTCAGGATGCAGGATGTTCAAGACTTGCTCCTCCCATGTTGTAAAATCTGGGGGAGGAGGTGGGGGTCCGCCGCCAGTCCGCTGTACCGCGATGTTGTGCCTTGATACCATGGAACGCACCTTCCCCCGTAGGTCGTTCCACCGCTTCCTGATGTCGTCCCTATTTCTTGGGTGCTGTCCCACAGCGTTGACCCTGTCGACTATTCTGCTCCATAGCTCCATCTTCCTGGCAATGGTGGTGTGCTGCACCTGTGTCCCGAACAGCTGGGGCTCTACTCGTACGATTTCCTCCACCATGACCCTGAGTTCAGCATCTGAGAACCTGGGGTGTTTTTGAGGTGCCATGGGGTGGTGTGGATGATGTGTGGGGTGGAGTGTGTAGTGATAGGTGGGGTGCTATTTAGTGGTGTGTTGTGTGAGGTGCGTGGAAGTTCTGTGGGTATTGGTATTGTGTGCCTGTGGATGGTTGGTAGTTGACTGTGGTGTCTCTCTCTCGCCTTCTCTCAGAATTTCTGGTCGTAGGGGTTTGTGGGTGATGTGGGTGTGTGTTTTATATTGTATTGGGTGTGTGGGAGTGGTGTGTGTATGTGTATCAGGTGTGTGTATTTCGAATAGTCCAATGTGGTTGTGTTTTGTACGAGTATGTGTATTTCGACCGCGGCGGTGTGTACCACCAATAGAATACCGCGGTTGAAAGACCGCGTGGATTCGTGGGTCGTAATGGCATGGGTGTATTTCTGTTGGCTTGACGGTGGAGGTTTGGTCATCGCCAGTTTATCGCTGACCTTTGGTGTGGCGGACTTTTGTGGATGTCGGTATTTTGGCGGTTTGCCTGTTGTGGGTCAGAATGACCGTGGCGGTTTACCGCGACCGCGGCGTTCTTATGGCGGTCTTCTGTCTGGCGGTAAGCACCTTTTACCGCCGAGGTTGGAATGACCCCCTATGTCTCTCATTATAACATTAGCAGTCAGCTGACCGCCATGCCGGTGATGGCGGTAGTACCGTTGCCAGGCTGGCGGTGAAGACCTCCAAATTATGACCATGGCGGTGATCCCTTCCATATACAGTCAATGTACCGCCTGCACTGCCAGTGCGGCCTGGCCACGGAGCTTGGCGGTTCCCATCTTCAGGCTGGCGGAACACCATTCCCTGCCCACCATATTATGACATAGCAGTCCGCCAGGATTTCCGGGCCAGGAGAACTGCCACAAAAAGCCTGGGGGAAGCGAATCATATAAAGGAGACCCTCATCTCCAGGGACACAGAGGTGTCCGCTGCCGCCATGGAACTTGAACTGGAAGCTTTGCCGATGCTGTACCACGCGATGGCAGTCCAGGTGCAGCAACGCCAGCGACAACAGTGAGTACAGCCGCCTAGTACACAAGGGAGTGAGGGGAGCGTGACACACACACCCACACGCAACACATACCATACACACATACCACACACCAAGAACAATCTGCTGAGAAAACCAACAACATAAGCCAGAAGTAAAGAAAGCCAGGACACATACCTTTGGTCGAACCACTGTATTCCGGTGGGAATAGCGACCCCAATAAAATCATTATAACTATATACCCAAAGGGCCATTGGGCATTCCAAGGTACAGAAAAAGCCACAGGGCAACGTGCAAGGCCCAACTTGACTCCCGACAGCCCAAGTACTCCACTGGGCAGGGACATCATAACTGAAGGCAGGCACCTCAGGGGGCAGGAGGGATGGAGGGTTTCTTAGGGGGGGGGCTTTGGACTTGGGTTTGGGAGGGGGCAGGTCCTTGCTCTTTTGTTTAGGGGGCAGAGTAGTGGGTTTGGAGTAGGGGTGGAATGGTAGTCTTGTGCCCCTTAATGCTAGGTTTTGCTGCAGGGCGAGGGACATGAGAGGACTGGGAGCTGGAGGTACTGGGCTGGGAGAGCGGGACCTTCCTTTTCCGGGCAGGACAGGGGTGGGAAGGAGGAGGGAAGAGGTCAATTTGGGAAAGGAAAAGTTTCTTTGGTCCAATGTGGAGCAGGTATGGGAGTGGAGGTAGAGGAAGTGGTTGTAGGAGGAGTAGGTGTGCCGGACTGGGTTGCAGGTCCATGTACAGTGTGCTTGTGTGAGGAGGATGGCTGTTGAGTTTCTGAGTAGGAGCGTTTGTGTTTTTGGAGGGAGGTGGACAGACAGGGTGGGGGAGGACAAACAGGTTGTGTTCATGTATGTTGTGGTGGTGTCTGCAAGTGAGGTGAGTGTGCTGCATGTGGTTGTGATGGTGGTGGTAATGACTGTGCATGTGGTGAATGGGGTGCTAGTCTGCGTGTCTGCTGTTGTGACTGTGGGCAAGGCTGTACAGGCAGCAGGATCTGGGACTGATGATGCAGTGCATGCAGGTGCGAGTGCTGATGTGACTGTGATGGAGGAGGAGGAGGGAGAAACAGTGGAAGCAGTGGCTGTTGATGTGTATGCACCTGGGTGTTGGCTGTGTGTGCGCTCATAGTGTGATCTGTGGTGGCTGAACTTGTCTTTGCGAGTCCTGTCTGTTGTCGTGGGTGCATGCTGGTCTGATTGTGTGCTTGGGATGGGTGGGGGGGGAGGGCTTTGGGGCTGGGAACAGGTAGTTGGAGGGGGGGACAGAAGAACCAGGGACACTGGCTGCCGTCAAAGAGGAGGCCAGAGCCTGAAACAATCTCTGTAGGGCAGCCAAGCCACAGTGAATGCCCTCCAGGTAGGCATTGCATTGCTGCCTCTGGGATGCCAGCCCCTGGATGGCATTCACTATGGTTGACTGCCCTATAGAAATGGATCTCAGGAGATCAATAGCCTCCTCAGTAAGGGCAGTAGGACTGACTGGGGCTGGGCCTGAGGTGCCTAGGATGAAGGAGACGCCCACCCTCCTGGGTGAGCGGGCACGGCAAATGGGTTGGGAGCTACTGGGAGGTCAGCGCTGGTACATGGGATGGCAGAAGATGACATAGCTGGGGTGTTCCCAGAGGAGTCTGCCACCCCCATGGAGCTTCCATCGGAGGAGGAATCAGAGGCAGTTGTATCCCCGTGGTGCTCCCCTCACCCTCCAACTCTCCTTCTAGGCGTCTGTGGACTCTGCCTCCTGGGTCCCGTGGGCTGCAGCTCCCCCACTCGCCAGTGGCCCTGCTCCTTCGCCAAATTATGCTAATGCGCACAAGGACAGGAGAAGAAAAGGAGGGAGGGTGGGAGAGAAAGTAAGGGAGCGCAGGGTCAACCACAGCAATAACAGCACATATGGCATACACATCATAATGACTCACAGTTAATTAACACTATGCAGTGAAAACCACAATACTGCACCATTGCCTGGGAGCTATAGCATAAATGACCACAAACACTACCAGCTACACACCTACTGGGACTCACTAAGCCATGTCTGCCATGGAATGCCAGCTACCTGCCAATACCAAATGTACATGCCACTCTTCATTGTTAAGAAGGACTCTAGAGGATTAGCTAAACAGGCATATTGGGCCATACACTGACTAGAACCTTGCACCCATACAACATGGCAGCCATCAAGAAAGAATTCCACACAGTGTGTACTCACCCCCTTTGGCTGCTGTGCTGCCCTCAAGCGCCCATCCAGCTCAGAATTGACCACCACCAGTATGCGGGCCATTAGGGGGGTCAGGGTCCGAAGGGCACCCCTCCCTCGTTGAGAGAACTTCCCCAGCTGGGCCTCTGCGGTCTTCTGTACCCAGCGTCGCAGGTCCTCCCACCTCTTTCTGCAGTGGGTGCTCCGCCGGATATATACCCCCAGGCTCCGCACGTCCTTGGCAATGGCACTCCATAACCCTTTCTTCTGATGGGTGCTGACCTGCATAGGAAATGCAGATGAAAGGACACCATTAATTCTACACTCCATTCTGTTAGAGCAATGGCTCACATACTGCATAGATCCAACATTAACCTCACACATTACTTGTTCCTCTGTGAACACATTGCATGCAGCAAAATTACAATCCCCAGATAACACACTGGCATCCACACCTACATCTACCTACAGCCATGTTGCATCCAAAGTACCCAAAAGGGGCACACCTGTTGATCTGGAGGCCCATACAACTTCCCATACAAGGGTAGGACCCCATCCACAAGCTTCTCCAATCCGATGTGAAGGCTGGGGCCCTATCCCCTGTAGCATGGGCCATTGCGGCTTCCAGACACAGGACACAGCAGCACATGCAGTGGAGTTGTGGATGTGTTGAGAGTCAGGAATCAAGTGAAGTGGGAAAGAGAAAATGGCAGTCATGTCCGCTGCGATGAACACCGTCATCGCCGGTGGTGATCATCATTGGTTCCTGTGCTCTATAGACTTCCATGTTAACTAATGAGGAGTTGCATGGTGGTGCAGACCGCCTTCTGCCATGACGCCGAACGCCGGTGCTCATGGTGGTCTATTAAATGTGCATCATAAGTACCAATGGTAGAACCCAAGCCAATTCCAGTCCGTTACATACTTAGGTATAAATCTAGACTCTGGTACTCAAATGAGATCTCATACCAGTGCACTGCTTGCAGATGAGTAGTTGACAGAACATGTAAAATGGGATGCTACTAATCACAAAACACTACTCAGACTACATCTATGAGACACTGTAGGAAGTTGGCTCTGTACATACTATCTCAAAGTGAGAGATAGTGTGCACAAAGTCCAAGGGTTCCCCTTAGAGATTAATAGTGGCAAAAGTAGATAATACTAATGCTCTATTTTGTGGTAGTGTGGTCGAGCAGTAGGCTTATCAGAGGGTAGTGTTAAGCATTGGTTGTACACACACAGGCAATAAATGAGGACACACACTTAAAGACTTAACTTCAGGCCAATAGTTTTTATATAGAAAAATATATTTTCTTAATTTATTTTAGAACCACAAGATTCAAGATTTTAAGTAAATACATAAAATGCAAGGTACTCCACACAGGTAAGTAAGGAACTTTGAATTAAAACAGTAATGTACACAGTTTTGGCAAAAATGGCAATAAGCTATTTTAAAAGTGGACACTGCAAAAATCAACAGTTCCTGGGGAGGTAAGTATTTGTTAGTTTTTAGCTAAGTAAAGCACTTACAAGTTCAGTCTCTGGGGCATAGGCAACCCACCGTTGGGGTTCAAGTTAACCCTAAACACCCAGCACCAGCAACACAGGGCCAGTCAGGTGCAGGGGTCAAAGTAGGGCCCAAATAGCATAGGTGCCTATGGAGACCAGGGATGCTCTGATTCCAGTCTACAAGCAGGTAAGTACCTGCATCCTCAGGGAGCAGACCAGGGTGGTTTTGTAGAGCACTGGGTGGGGGGTCACCAGCAGGCACACAAAATATACCCTCAGCGGCACAGGGGCGGCCAGGTACAGTAGGCAAAGTAGGTGTCGGGTTGTAGATAGGAATCAATGGAGAGACCCTGGGGTCACTCTGGCGATGCAGGCACGGCACAGGGGGGCTTCTCGGGCCAGCCACCGACGGGGCTAGGAGGGGGGCCGCTGCTGGTCACTCCTGCACTGGTAGTTGGTTCCTCTCGGCCCTGGGGGCTGCAGGTGGAATGCTTCTTCCAGGTGTCGGGTTCCTTTGTTACCGGGCAGTCGTGGTCAGGGGGAGCTTCTGGATCCTCTCTGCAGGTGTCACTGTGGGGGTGCAGGGAAGTCGACCCAGGGTGTCCACATCGTTAGAGTCACCCGGGGGGGTCCTCTCTGCAGTGTTAGTTCTTCTGGACACGAGCTGGGGGTATCGGGTGCAGAGTGAAGACTCACGTTTCCGGAGTGAGGCTGGAGTCTTCTTCAAAGGTGGTTTCTTTGTTGCAGTTTTGGACAGAGCTACATTCCTCTGGAGTTTCTCGGTCCTTTAGGTGCAGGTCAGTCCTCTGAGTCCTCAGAGGTTGCTGGTCCTGCTGGATGCGTCGCTGTGCAGGTTCTTTGAGTCAGAAGACAGGCCGGTAGGGCTGGGGCCAAGTTAGTTGTCGTCTCCATTGTCTCTGCAGGGCTTTCAGGTCAGCAGTCCCTCTTCTTGTTTCAGGTTGCAGGAATCTGTTTTCCGGGGTACAGGGTCACCCCTAAATACTGAATTTAGGGGTGTGTTTAGGGCTGGAGGGCAGTAACCAATGGCTACTGTCCCTGATGGTGGCTACACACTTCTTGTGCCTCCTCCCTGTGGGGAGTGGGGCACATCCCTATTCCTATTGGCTAAATCCTCCAAACCAAGATGAAGGATTTTCCAAGGAGTGGGTCACTTCAGCTCTGGTCACATTAGGGGTGGACCTGGCTGAGGGGGTGACTCTTCCATGTTTTTTTCATTATCTCCCCGGACTTGCTGCCAAAAGTGGGTCTGTGTCCGGGGGGGGCATCTCCACTGAATGGAGTGCCCTGGTGCATTGTAACACAAAGCCGGAGCCTTTGAGGCTCACTGTTAGGTGTTACAGTTCCTGCAGGGGGAAGGTGTGAAGCACTTCCACCCAGTGCAGGCTTTGTTTCTGACCTCAGAGACCACACAGGTTCTCACCCCCAGGAAGTCAGAAACGCATCCCTCAGTGGCAGGCTGGCACAGACCAGTCAGTCCTGCACTGAAGAATTAGGTAAAATACAGAGGGCATCTCTAAGATGCCCTCTGTGTGCATTTTGTAATAAATCCAGCACTGGCATCAGTGTGGGTTTATTATTCTGAGAAGTTTAATACCACATTTCCCAGTATTCAGTGTAGCCATTATGAAGCTGTGGAGCTCGTTTTGACAAACTCCCAGACCATATACTTAATATGGCCACACTGTACTTATAATGTGTAAGAATTGACTTAGACGCTGTAAGGGCATATTGTTCATGCAGCTATGCCCTCACCTGTGATATAGTGCACACTGCCCTAGGGCTTTAAGGCCTGTTAGAGGGGTAACTTAACTATGCCACAGGCACTATTTTGTGTGCATGGCATCCTGAGGGGGATGCCATGTCAACTTTGCCTTTTTCTCCCCACCAACTCACACAATCTGCAATGGCAGTGTGCATGTGTTAGGTGAGGGGTCCCTTAGGGTGGCACAACACATGCTGCAGCCCTTATGGATTTCCCTGGTCACAGGGCCCTTGGTACCACTGGTACCTTTTACAAGGGACTTATCTTTGTGCCAGGGGTGTGCCAATGGTAGAAACAATGCTACATTTGTAAGTGAAAGACCACTGGTGCTGGGGCCTGGTTAGCAGGATCCCAGCTCAATTCTCAGTCAAGTCAGCATCAATATCAGGCAAAACATGGGGGGAGGTAACTGCAACACTGAGCCATTTTCCTACAGACACAGGGGTCATTCCGACCCTGGCGGTCATAGACCACCAGGGCCGGGGACCGCGGATGCACCGCCAACAGGCTGGCGGTGCATCCAGGCCAATTCTGACCGCGGCGGTAAAGCCGCGGTCAGAAAAGGGAAACCGGCGGTTTCCCGCCGGTTTTCCCCTGGCCTGAGGAATCCTCCATGGCGGCGCTGCAGGCAGCGCCGCCATGGGGATTCCGACCCCCTTCCCGCTAGCCTGGTTCTGGCGGTTTTGACCGCCAGAACCTTGCTGGCGGGAACGGGTGTCGTGGGGCCCCTGGGGGCCCCTGCAGTGCCCATGCCAATGGCATGGGCCCTGCAGGGGCCCCCTAACAGGGCCCCACAAAGATTTTCAGTGTCTGCATGGCAGACACTGAAAATCGCGACGGGTGCAACTGCACCCGTCGCACCCTTTCCACTCCGCCGGCTCCATTCGGAGCCGGCATCCTCGTGGAAGGGGGTTTCCCGCTGGGCGGGCGGGCGGCCTTCTGGCGGTCGCCCGCCAGCCCAGCGGGAAACTCAGAATGACCGCCGCAGTCATTTAACCACGGTGCGGTCATTCGGCGGCTCCCGCCAGGCGTGCGGTTACCGCCGCCGGCGGGAGTCAGAATGACCCCCACAATGCCCAATATAGAGCATTGCTATTTTTGAGGATGTCCGTTTGCATGTATAGGACACCAGTGCAAATTACAATCATTGTTGGAGTATATTGGATGTGACTGCTCTGTGTACTGTGATATTGTGTGTCCATCCTTCCTGCACACATCTCATGTTTGATTTACTTATATACCAACCACTGTGGAGGAGGAGGAGGCAAGCACCCGTGTACAGACCCCTAGCGGACTTGGCTACACTGGAGGAATGCCACATCATAATGACCTATCGTCTGGACAGGACCACAATTACTGAAGTGTCTCAACAATTGTCGCCATATCTGATTCCTGCTATCCATAGCCCTGGAGCAAACCCCCTGCAGTACAGGTAATGTCAGTGCTCCACTTCCTGGCAAGTGGATCTTTTCAGGTGACTGTGGACTTGGCTGCAGGAATGTCACAGCCAATGTTTTCAAATGTCCTTAACAGACTTTTGTTTGCCTTGCTGAAACACATGAGCAGCTATATCACATTCCCCTTGAGTGAAGATTTGCCCACTGGGAAGGCTGCATTCTACACCATGGGACATATACCACATGTGATTGGGGCCATTTACAGGACCTATATTGCCTTGGTCCCTCACAGGATAAATGAGCAGGTCTACTGGAATAGGAAGAGTTACCACTTAATCAATGTCCAGATGGTGTACCTTGCAGATCAGTACATCTCCCATGTTACTGCCAAGTTCCCTGTACCTGTCCATGATGCCTGTGTATTGAGGAATAGCAGCGTCCCACAGGTGATGTCACGGCTACAGAGAGAGAGTGTGGATTATAGGTGAGCTTGAGTTTTCACACAATGTATGTCACTGTATGCCACCTGAAGTTGTACTCTGTGCCATTGTACATGCGTAATGTGTGTCTCCACTACTTCCAGGTGACTCAGGCTACCCAAACCTGTTGTGGCTGTTGACCCCAGTGAGGAATCCTAGGACAAGGGCAGAATATCGGTACAATGAAGCACATGGGTGTACCTGAAGGATAATTGAATGTACATTTGGGCTACTGAAAGACAGGATTTGGTGCCAACATTTAACTGGTGGATCCTTAATCTACGCCCTTGGGAAGGTCTGCCAGATAGTGGTGGCTTGCTGCATGCTGCACAATTTGGCCCTCAGACACCATCTGCTATTCCTGCAGGAGGAGGGGGAGACAATGCACCTGTGGCAGCAGCGGAGACTGAACACAGTGATGATGAGGAGGAGAAGAAGGATGTTCACAACAGGACACATCTGATACAGCAGTACTTCCAATGACACTCAGGTACGACTGTACTTCTGTTCATACCTCCTTTATAGTTAAGTGATGTGTGGCTGCTGAGTTGTGCCAAGCACAAATGTGTGCATTATGTGACCTGACACTGTTCTATCTGTGGTCAGTCGTGTCAGTGTTATGGTGATAGTGAACTGGCTTATTCTGCCCAAGCAATGTGTCAGCACTGTGTCAGTAGTTCAGCTTTCTCAGATACATGCCAACATCAAACTGTGTCCTCATCCCATATGGTACTTAGCATATGTTACTAGGAATGTCATTTGACTTACAATGTGCTCACACAACTGCTCTGTGACTTCAATTTCCCTGACAGTATGGCCCAGACTAGGTGGTCCAGAGGAGGGATTTGCATGCTGACAACATGACACAGCTAATACTGTGGCATTGTGTGATGACGTGAAATGGGTTGTTTCTCTTCACTTATGGTGTTAGGAGTCAATGCTGTGCAAATTACAGCTTAGAAGTGACCAGCTGAATGTTGATTGTTGTGTTACAGGGGCTCATGTTGCTCTGATTCCTTTACTTCTCATTTGACTGTCACCAATGCTTTCCCTTCTTGCGGATGTTGGTGTGGTCACAACTGTGAACTAATGTGATGACTACAGACTGCTTTCACACATTTGGTGGATGGATTCACACTTTACAGGACATTTGCACAGGATAATGCAGGTCAAGACATTGCATATTGTTGTTAATAAAGCACAGGACATTTCAGTTGTGTTCAAGGTTGCTTATTGAAGTGACAAAAAGGAAAGGATAGTGCAATAGAGTGGAGTGATGGTGGACGAAATTGTCAGTGTGTTGGCCCAGTTGGTTTGTAGCACAGGTCTAGTATCAATGGGGAAATAGGGAAAGTAACAAAGGCAGTCGAAAGTGAACAAGGTGTCTGAGTGGCACACAAGGGAGACATTTAGGAGGGGCTCTTTTCCTGGTGGTAGATTGGGTCTTTGCTACAGTCTCTGGTGTCTGTCTGGGCTGCAGGGAACGTTTGTGGGGTGGTTCTTCTGCTGCAGAGGGAGGGGTGCTGGTGGCCTGTGGGTCTTATGGCAGGTCCTCCTGTCCACTAGCTACAACAGATGTTGAAAGCTGGTGAGTACACTGGCTAGTGGAAGGAGCCAGCTGGTGTGTTGTATACTCACGCATGATGTTGGCCATGTCACCCAGCACCCCTGCAATGGAGGCCATGTTGGCATTGAAGGCCTGCAACTGCTGCATGACCTCCTGGTGGTGTTCCCCTTGCAGCTGCTGGTTCTCCTTCAAGATGCTAATCACCTGGCCCATCCTGTCCTGGGATTTCTGGTAGGCTCCCAGGACATGTTTGAGTGCCTCCGGGGCAGTCGGTTCCCTTGGTGCACAGCTACCCTCCCATTGACTCTGGCCCCCTGTGCCTGTGTCCCCTGAACTGTGTGCCCAGTCCCACTGACACCAGGGCCTTCATCGTCTTGCCTGTGTGGTGTCGACTCGGATCCCTGTACAGATAGGCACACTGTTGATTGACGTGTCCTGGGGACAGAGGTTTAGGGACCTTGGGTGGCTGCTGTAGTGTTGGATTCAGATGGGGGGACCCTGTGGTGGACTGTGTGTTGGGTGTGGAACCAGGCTGACCAGTGGTCCCAAATGGGCTAGGGAGATCATCCAGATCGAGGCATCTAGAGTTGCTGTCATCACTGAGGGCTTCTTCTGGTGGAGGACTGGGTTGGCGTGACACTTGCTCTTCCCTGATATTGGCTGGAGTACCTGTGGTCATGTAAACGATTTGTTACAGTCATTGTCAGTTACATATTCAGCATTTCTGGCTTTCTCTATGGAATGGTTGTTGTCCTTCCACTTTTGGTTAGTGTATGGTGATAGATTGTGGGATTGGTAGTGCTACATGCTGCCCATGAATTACTGTTGTGTGTGCATGCAGAGCTGTGAGGGGTTTGCTTGCAGTGGGTAGGGCATGCAGGGGTACGCAGATGAGGGTGGTTATGGGGGTGGTTTTCTGTATGGGATGGAGTGGGGTGAAGTGAGTCTGGGTGAGGGGGTGACATGCAAGGCAGCTATCGGAGGTGGGAGAGTAGTAATGGTGACTTACCAGTGTCCAGCCCTCCAGTGATTCCAGTGAGACCCTCTGGATGCAGGCTCACCAAGACTTTCTCCTCCCATGCCATCAACTGTGGGGGTCCACCGGCAGTCTTCATGATGGCAAGATGGTGCCAGGAGGCCACTGCAGGCACCTTCCCCCGTAGGTCGTTCCACCTCTTTCTTATGTCCTCCCTGGTGCGTGGATAGTTTCTCACAGAGTTCACCTCTGCCATAGCTCTATCTCTCTGGCAATGGATATCTGCTGGACCTGTGCACCGAACAGCTGTGGCTCTACCCTGACAATTTCTTCTACCATCACCTGCAATGCCTCATTGGTGAAACGGGGGCTCTTCTGTGGGGACATGCCTATTGTGTAGTGTGTGTGGTGTGCAGAGGGTGTTAGGTGTTGAGGTATAGTGTGTGGTGTGTGATGCGTGATGGGTGTATAGGTGGCTGTGGTTTGTGTGTGCAGTTCTGTAAATGTTTGGGCTAGCAAGGTATACCAGTATTTTCGAGTTCGCAAAGAATTGTGGGTTGTGTGGGGGGGTGTTTTATAGTGCTGTTGCTAGGACTGTGCAATGTGTGTATATGTGTCAGTTGTGGAGTTGCAATCTGGCCAATGCTTCTGTTGGTGTGGAGTGGCCAAATCTACTGCAGAGGTCCGCACTGCCAATGTATGACCGCCGTTGAGTGTCCGCTGTGGTGATTCATGGTCCATAATTTGGAGGGCGGTTGTGTTGCTGGCGTAGCAGGAAGGGTGGTGGATCCAACAGTTTTTCTCCTCTGTTGGGTCTGGCGGAATTGTTGTTGTGGCTGGTTTCTGTCAGTTTTGTGTTTGTGTGTCATAATGTGGCAGGCGGATTGCCGTCTCCACGGCCATCTGTTGGCGGCCGTCACCACGGCGGTCTTCGGGAAAGACCGCCAATGTCATATCAAGGGCCTATGCATCATCCATTACTATATCTGGCAGGGATTCCAACCTCCATACACTTTAAGGCCAATTATGTAAGCCTCTCTACGTGTAATTTTGCTAACACTACGCCTTTGAGATTTCTTTCCTGGACAGTGCCAGATTTTGATAGAAAGCTTTCTATTCACTTTGAGAGTTTGTCGGTCAGTGAAGATGGATGCTATCTTGGCAGGGGGGTTGTGAAGTATTTTCAGATTATGTATCATCATTAAGGCAGTAACATCCTTCTTTGTGGAGATGGAGTTTAAGGTAGGACAATAGAGAAGCATAATATTTTAATGTTTTACTATACCCTCTGTGGCAGCAAAGAAGGAACATCACTGTATTGTCGTATGTAGGACAACAGCCTCCTAGAAACATCCTTTCATTACAGCTCCAGGCAATTGAATAAGTTACAACTTTTGGCTGCTGACCTCTCTTGGGTCTCCCTCCCTTCCATGTGATCACTGTTCTTTATTTTGTCCTGTGTGCCATCTGTGCATCCCTCTTATTTTCTCTTTCTTTTTTAAATAGAACATTTTATTGAGTTATTGTTTTACAAATCAGTAAATCACTGCCATAAATGCAGGATCAATCGATCACAAGGTTAAAAGTCTGGATCATCTAAATGACAAAATGTTAGAAATTGGGTTTCTGGTTGGCTAGGTTATGCACCTCAGCCAGGCAGCATCCACCACTTATTTAGGGCGAGTCAGTTACACACCAAAGATAACCTGTGCATACACACCGGTATCCCAAGAGGTCATGTGTAAAGAGTTTGCACAAAACACTCACACCAGTGACACAATAAATACATCACAAATGAGACCCCACACAAAGTGTATATAAAAATATAAGACAAAAACAACATGTATAAGTACTGTACATTTTGAGGCAATTGCTATAATAGGACTCAGTGTTCTGAAAATGCAAGAATCTACCCAAAATGCACCATGAGGTCGGTAACTACTTAGGACATGAAAGGAAGCAGTTTATGAACTAGCCACACTTGAATCTTAAGTACTGTGCATGGAATACTATTCCTGGAGTAGTACTCGGTTAGTCTAATCATGCAAGCAAATAATTGCTGTAAATCATAAATACGGTGTACACTATACCAACTTAAGCAGTACTCATTATCCCCTCAGTGCAAGCGTCTTATCGACCAACATGTTGACCCTATTGTATGATCATGCAGTAGTTTGGTTATAGAACACATAAACCCTCAGGTATCACCATAGCACCTGAATAACTATAAGCACTGGGTCAATAACGCCAAATGGTTACACACACAAATCCCCCTATACAGCTGTCAGGCCCCAGGACATCTGCGCTCCTATAAGGTGAAATACGGGGGACTTTATGGGCCTCCACTACCAGGCGTATAGTGGACGTCGTCTGGCTGGTTGCCAGAGTACCTGCGTGTCTATGGAGTGATTTATGGTACGTGGTTCACACTGAAACAAGTTGGTTTCCTTTTGTTTTTACCCATGTCGGGAAGAGGTCCCATGCCTCCACGGAGGTCTGCTCCCCAGCTAGAGGGCGGCTGAGGTCAAAGGCACTGGCAGTGTCTAAAATGGGGCCAGCCTTACTCAGGGCAGGGACTCTTTGTGGCAGAGCAGGCAGGGCTGGGGCACAAACTCGGAGGGGGGCTCTTGCGTGAGGTGCCCACATCACTCCCCTGAGCTGAAGGCACTGCTGCGTGGCCCGGCGGGGACACAGCGACTTCTCTCCCGTCCTGGTAAAAACAATGGTAGCACTCAACACACACTGTTTGAGGGGACAAGTTGAATGGAGATAAAATCCTCTCACCGCGCTTTCAGTTAACAGCGCTCCCTCCAATGCACAATAAGTCATGCAAGGGCCAACAGCGCTCAGGAGAAATCCTTTCAAGCTCCGGGGATTCTTTAGTGAGCAGGAGGGGCAGCCCCACAAGCCCCTTGGGACACAGGGCCATGGGGTGAGATAGTGCAGGCAGGCCAGCACACAAGCAGGCCAATAGATCTAGTGGCAGTTCCTCCTGGCAGTACCCAAGTGCCGTGGGGGACCAAAGTCAGAGAGCAGCTGGCAGCAGGGCAACGAGCAGAAAAGCAATCCAGAGAGTCCATTATGCCACCCAGCGACAGCGGGGCAAACACAGAAGAGCAGTCCAGATGAGTCCTTTGTATAGCTCAGCAGTCCTTCTGGCAGAGGTTCAGTCACAGTTTCCCAAAAGTGCTCTAAAATTCATGGGATCAGGGCCCCCATACTTATACTCCAAAAATTTATTTGTTTAGGGGGTAACTTCAAAGGGACCCTTTCAAGTGAAGCACAACAGCCTTTCAACTCAGCCCTGTCTCCAGACATCAGTAGGGGGTAGTCAGCCCATTGTGTGAGGGCAGGACACAGCCTATTCACATGTAAAGTGTGAATGACACTCCCTCTCCCTAGCCCAGGGTGACTATTAATATGCAGGCACCTCTTCTGTCATAGCCAGCCCTTCCTGTGTGATGGCTGTCTGGAAAGTATGCACCAAGTGTAGCTGTCACACTGTCCCAGACGTGGATTGGAGTCAGGCTGCAAAGCACTAGAGTTATAAGTTCAGACACATGCCCACTTTCTAAAAGTGACATTTCTAAAATATAATGAAAAATCCACCTACACCAGTAAGCGGGATTTCTCACTACCCTTCCAAACATACCAAACATGTCCATGCCATTCTTCACAAATGAGAAATTACCACTTGGGCATATATAATGGAATTACAAATGAAAACCTATGAGAGAAGCAACCCCCCCAGTACTGAAAAATAGAATAAGTTGTTTGTCTCTTCTAGGACATGTAAAACATATAAGTAAATATCCTACCTTTTATATACACAACACTCTGCCCGTGGGGCTATCTAGAGCCTACCTAAAGGGTGACATAGGTGTACTAAAAAGGGAGTTTAGGCCTTGGTAAGTAGTTTGACTTGCCAAGTCAATGTGGCAGTAAACTGTGCACACAGGCCCTTCAGGAGGTAGGCCTGAGACAAGTTTGAAAGGCTACTTCAGTGGGTGGTGCAATCAGCACTGCAGGCTCACTAATAGCATTTAATTTACAGGCCCTGGGTATATGGTATACCACTTTACAAGGGACTTACAGGTAAACTGAATAAGCCAAACAGGTGTAAGCTAATTATACCAAGTTTTAGGGGAGAGAGCACATACACTTTAGCACTGATTAGTAGTGGTAAAGTGCTCAGGTCCCTAAAGCCAACAAACAAGAGTCAGAAAAGTCGGAGGAGAAAGGCAAAACATTTGAGGATAACCCTGCAGAAATGGCCATTTTCAACACAACCCCCCTCCATCCTGAAACTAGGGTAAACCAAGCAATACCTTGATGGGCTTTCCTGCTGGGGCGATAGAACATGGGCAATGGCCTGCAACTGCAGGGGCAGCTCTTGACACTTCTACTCTGTACCTAGTTGGATCTCTCTGTCTATACTCCCAGACCCCACTTACTTAACTCTGCTCCCCACCAGCTCGGGGGTAGCACCCGGAGACTGGCCTTCCAGCTGGAGGTCTGCACCCTCAAGCTGGACATGAGTAAGGGGCTTTCTTCTCCCTGCCCCTCCTTCGGGGGTTTCATACCCTCCTTTTGGGAGCGGTGCCCCCAGAATCCAGAACGGCAAGGGCACTTGGATCAGCGATCCTGCTCAGCTCTCCCACCATTTCAGGGGGTTCCACCCTTCAACTGATCTCCTACATCAGGGTCTGCACCCTTGGGCTGAACCAGAGTCAGAGGTGAGTTTTTCCCCCCCGGCCCCCCTTCTGGAGTTCCACACCACCCTCACTAGGAAGAGTACCTCCAGAAGACAAAAAGGTTGGGACGCTGGTGGCAGTTGCCTCTCCATCCAGGTTAGGGGTGACTTCCTGAACCTGACCCTCCAGCCCCAGGTCTGTACCCTTAAATTGGACAGAATTTGGGATGTGGCCTTCCTCCCTGTACCTCTTCAACTGGACTTTGGCACCCTCCTCTGCAGAGTGGTACTGCCAGACACCAGGACCGCTTGTCTCAGCTGTCCCCCCAAGTTCTCCTGACACTATGGGGCCCTCCCTCAGTGCATGGTCTCTCGGTACAAACTAGATTCCCTTCCTGGGGCCCTCTCAGAATACTCAACAGGCTCGGGCTGGGCATAGGGCACCCTGGGATGTCTCCCACTCCCACCTCTCCTCCTCCTCTGAGAAGGGACATGGGACCCTGTACCCACCCCACACCAAGGGGATATGTCGGGGTTACTCGGAACCTCCCGCTCCCTTAGTTGGAGGGAACCTGAGCCCCTCCCTTTAGGGTCACTCCCCGCTGCCTTTCCAGACCTCCTGGTACTCACCCAGAGGTCTGCATCCTTTGGAAGCTTCCTGGGGTCAGAGAACTTACACTCCAACAGCTATTGGGGTAGCCCTGGAAAACAACAATGGAACATGTGCTCTCTGATGACCAGATTGTACAGCCCTTCAAAATTGTTTGCTGCGCTCCTCAACATCCATCCATCTAGTGCCTTGCAGTAATCCTCCACAAACTTCCCCCAAGACTGGTGAGACAGGTTCCTACTGTCCTGAACCACAACCTATACTCTTCAGGGGTGACTCTATAATTATCAATTAGGGCTTCCTTCTCTCCCTTCTAGGGCCATTAGGGCTTCTTTCCTATTATCAGGAATAAACCTCCCCAGGCCAGTTCCCTAATCCTCCTCAGGGATCCTGAGTTCCGTCAGAGCCCTCTCATACTCTTGCAGCCACTGACATATGTCATCTCCCTCCTTGAAGCTAGACACCAAGACTGTGGGTATGTGGGTGGTGTGCCTGACACTAGACTCCAAATTGCTGTCACCACTGGACTCCACCTGCAGTGCTGGTGAGTCCAGAACTCTACAACTATACTCAAGGATCAGCTTCCTTTCCTCAGAGGCAGGCTTTTCCCTGGCAAAGGCCCTTTCAGCCTCTACCATTGTCTCCTGAGCTAAGACCTTCTCAACCTCTAGCCTTTTCTCCTCTACAGCCAGATGCACGAGTTGCAACCTCCGGTCTCTCTCAGTGTGTCGGTCTCTGAGCTCCTCAGGGGGCAGGGAATGGGAGGTGCCATTGGTCCTGGCATTAGACCCTGCAAGGGACTCCCTATCTATGGAGTCCTCACTCTCTACCGGCAACCCTGCCTGATAATGTTCTCCCTCCTCTTTATCTTCCTCAGGGTCACTACCCTCTGGGTAACCCTCCCACTCAGAGTCCTAACCATTCTCGGGGTTCTCCTCAGGGTCCTCTGCCAAACCACCACCCCCCTAGTTCTCTGTTAGCGTTGCTTCCTGGCAGTCCCTATCAAAATAGTGCAAGGCCTTCCTAAGTTCCACCACATCTGATTCCTCACTCACAGCTATTCTCTTCTTCCTGCAGAAAACCTTTCATTCTGCCAAATCATAATAGAACAGGGGGTCTACATTATAGGTTGACCCCATTTTGGTAAGGTACAAAACACAAGTGTAAGCAACAAGAGTCCCAAGTGCAGATGCTGAGGTAGAGTTGACCAATGACCAATGAGAAAACAGGAGAAAATCAACAACACATAATGGTCTAAGTACAGAGTTTGTAGTGCAAAAATAAGTCACTGTGGTGTTACGCAAACTTAAGTCCTATCGTCATCCCTGATAATCAGTGTTAGAAATGGGGTTTCTGGTTGGCTAGGGTATGCACCTCAGCCAGGCAGAACCCAGTGAGGGCGAGTCAGTTACACACCAAGGATAACCTGTGCTCACCCCCTGGGAGCTTGGCACAGAGCAGTCAGGCTTATCCCTAGAGGTCATGTGTAAAGTATTTGTGCAACACACTCAGACCAGTGACACAATAAATACACCATACATGAAACCCCACACAGAGTTTATAATAAGTAACTAAGTAAGACTTTATTGTTTTTATTAATTAAAATCATTACAAATTGAGAGCAATAATAAATAAAAATCATTAAAACTTGTAAAAGAATGTTTCTTAACATGAGGGGGCGAGAAGGGCTCTTTGCTCTAGCTCAGAGTCCCGCTATGATATTTTCTGCCTGTTTTAAGCGGGGAACAGAAGCCCATTTGGCGTATTGTCAAACTGAACATAGGGATAAAAAGAAAGGGCCTGCACAGGTAATAAACATAATTACAGCAAGGTTACAAGGCAGCGCCTCCATTATGGAGTCAGTACTTTGGTTATTGAGTGTCTGCAAACTGGCTGGTTGCTTTCTTTATGGCCTGGTTCACGCCCTGTAGGTATTTTACTGTTCGAGATATTACATGCAGATCCTTTGCATTTAGGCAGGCTATTATTGCTTGTCTACAGGAGCGGATGCCTGCCTGTTTCCAGAAGGTCCTAAGCCAGCCACGCTGCAGATTTAGAGTTGAGCGGCAGAAGTAGTGGATCGCATCTTATGTGATTGTCCACATAACCTGCGGGAGGTTTCACCTGCTTCCCTTTGCCAGAATGCTGCATGCATGTTATTTGGGAGAGCACCTAGGCAATATTTGAGAAATGATCCCTTAATTCTGCTGTTGAAAGCCTTGCTCAGGTATGCTTGTGGTTTGAGCTGAGTTTAAGTGTTTGATTCCATCCATGCGTGGGCACAGTTCGCGAGGGAGGCCTGGTCCTCTATTGATGAGACTAGTGTTAATATTCGGCCAGTTGTCTTTTTTCAGTGACTCAAGTGTGGGTGATGTGGCCCATAACTGAACAACTCCAAGTAGGTCGATGGAATCGCTACGAAATTTTCCAGCTGCCTAATGGGTTTTATTTCCAGATAGACGTTGTAGTTTAAGGAGTTCCTTTGGATGACTTGAGCCTATAGCACATGATGGCAAGGGCTGCAGTTTTGGCAATAGTTTGTTTTACATGCCTGAATTCTAGCCTGATCTGGGCTGCCGAGGTTTATCTGGGGAGGTGGAAGATTTCCTTGTAGATTTTGATGATGACAGTACCCAAGGTAGTTGTTCCCTTCCCCAGGAGGGCTTCACTTTGATAGGCCAAGGTTGGAACAACCTTTGCCCTTGCTTTTTTCCAGGTTGCGGTGAAAGGAGGGTCCTTTCATCTTCCGACAGAGAGCACTGAGACCTGCAGCCAGGGCAAGACCTTTTCTTTTCATTTCCTCTTTGTACAGTTTTACGCTACCTTGATTATCAAATATGAGGCCGAGGTATTTGTAGGCTGTGACTTTGTCGACCTTTATTGCATCTAGGGTCCAGCTGATTTTACCTTTAGTTTTTCTGCAGCAATTCATGATTTTAGTTTTCTTGTAGTTAATTGTGAGGCTGTTTCCTACAGAGTAGCTGTTGGTGGCATTCAGGAACGCTGCATCCCCACCTTGGTGCGGCTGATGAGAACCAAGTTGTCGGCATACAGCATGTTCGACAACTAAATCATGCCGAGCTTTGGGATGCGGGGATTACCGTGGCCAAGGATGTAGAGAGGTCTGCCAGAAATAGGTTAAAAAGCCAGTGGGCTAAGACACATCCCTGCTTGAGCCCACAAGATGTTGCTATGGTCCTGAAGAGGCTAGGTTTATTTTGACCCAGATGTCTGTATGTACATTTTCTATTGCTCTTTGGAACATGGATGGAACATCCCAATTCTTTAGTTTGCTCCAGAGGAGGTTTTGCAAGACGCAATTAAAAGCAGCTTTGTAGTGTATGAAGCAGAGGTACAGTGATTGGTTTTTTTGTTGGCTTCCACCAGCAGCATTAAAACCATGATATTTGTCGAGGTCCCCAATTTTTTGTGAACTCCTCCTGATTAACTGGGATGATGGAGGCACTTTCGGCCCAATCTGTGACCCGTTGCAATAGGACATCCACATAGTACTTTGCCTCATAATCAATTAGGGCTATTAATCTGTAGTTTTCATCTTTTTACTTTAAACCCCTCCTTGAAGATTGGAGCGATGATAGACCGTTTCCAGGAGGCTGGTATTGTGGCACCTGACAATGTGTGGGTGAAGAATGGGGACATTTCCCCTGCTCATTTTGCTGGCTTGCACTTGAAGATGGCCTGAGGGTTTCCATTTGGGTTGGAAGCGCCAGTTGGTCTACCTTTGTTGATCTACAGTTTTATCATGCCCTTCTCGAGGAGTTGTCTCTCCTCTGGGGTGGTGCATTGCCCTTCTGCCAACGCCGCCCCTTGACTGCCTGATGTGTCTACATCATTTGTTTAAATGTTAAAGTGAGCAGTAAGAAAGGAGACCCAGGCTTCCTCAGATAAGTTTGATCCAAGACATGGCAATGCTTTAGTATTTAGGGAGTTGACGGTACACCAGAAAGCATTGGTGTTGTGGTGCTTTATATCCTAGATTAACTTTGCACAGAAATGTTTTGCCATTTCTCTCTTTTAGGTCCAAATAGCCCATTTTAGCTCCTTCTACTTGCTCCTCAGGTTAATTTTGAGTGCTTTATTTTAATGGAACTGCCGTACTGCTCTTTTGAGAATTTTTATTTCTCTGTGCACGCTCTTGTTCCAGTTTTGTGCTGAGCGTGCAGCTCTATGATTATTGACTTTTCTGGTGTGCTGTAGGGAGGATAATGTTGTGATTGTTTCCCAGTTTTGTGTTGGGTGTTTCCTGTCACTTTGGGCCAGCTTGAAGTGATGTTGAGCTTACTTTTCCAGTGAGTCTATGTAGGTAGCTGACCATTTATCCTTCTTAGGTCCGACAAGTAGATTGATCTCTGTGGTTCTATGGTTGGTGAATTTACACCTACAGCAAAGGCGAGATCCAGCCCCTGCGGCAGGTGATCACTCTCTGCTCTTTCCCCCATCTTGAAGGTTCGCACTTGCTGTACAAGAGGAAGGAATCCCAAAGTGTAGTCAATCAAAGAATTGTCACTAGTAGAGAGAAAAGACATTGCGGGTGGGATGTCACCTTGGAAGTGACCATTTAGGGCCCATAGACCCAAATGTTCCCATTTACCTTACAAGATATGGCCCCTTTGGTTCCTTCTTCCCATCTCTACGTCTGCCTGAGGTGGAATAACGCATTGGCACTCTTGTGCCTCAATCATTTTGTTTGTTGGAGAGGATCCTAATAAGTAAGTGTTGAAATCACCAGTTACTATGGCCTCAGAATGCTGCTGGGAGCCTCCTAGCGTGAGGAAGCTGTTGCACAGTTTCTCCACCCTCTCTGCGTGTTCTTTGCTATTTGGAGGTGCATAAACGTTTACTAAAACCACTAGGCAGCCTGTGGTTACTGTTCATCCTGACTGCAGCCCCAAGTACAGTTTTTGTATGTTGGCCGAATTTATTTGTTGCTCCTTCTCGCTGATTTTAAGAGTTATGGACAGGTAAATTGTGAGACTGCTGCATCCGAATTTTGACACTTTAGTCACTGAGATTACATGGTGAGACAAACCTGGGATGGATACTGTAGGGTGACCACAGAAAAGTTTTGGAGGTAGTTGACCCAGATTGGGATCTTCAAGTATGTTAGCTAAACCATGAATATTCCAGGAGCAGAGTCTTAAAATTTGAGTTTGAGATTCGGGATCAGAGGTATTAGGCGGCCGCAATTGTCAAATGGGTGGTGGTGGGGTGAACAACAAGGACGGGGTGAGACAATACCAAAAAAAAACACTTGCCTTCCTGCCGTTCCCGCGCCACCGGCTACTGCTGCCTCGCTCATCTGCTCCTGATGGTGTCCTTGCATTTACTGGGTCACCAGCACAGGCTCCCCAGCAATCCTGGTGCTGCTCTCATGCTAAACCAAGCATGAAAGCAGCGTCAGGATCGGCATGAGCAGCTTGGACTGCTGCTCAGACACTGCACTAAGGTCTGTTCAGTTTTTCCAGCCCGACTGTGTTACAGAGCCGAGTTGGAGAAACCTAAGTGCGCATGTGTGTTTGGTCGACATAAGATGGCCAGAAAAACACACATACGCACTTAGTTGCACTCCACTCCCTTCCCCCACCACCGTGGCCCAGCACATGCTGGCTGAGCCAGCAGATGAAAAATAAAACAATAGTAAACTATTGTTTTAATTTTCATCTGCTGAGGCTCTTGAGGTCGCTGTGGATGAGCAGCCAAGGTTATCTAGGAGACGTGCAAAGCTCATGCAATACCACTGTAGTCACACTTAGTACTTACACACATGAAAGAAAACATTCAGGGGGTCATTCTAAAATGACGGAAGCACCGCCAACAGGCTGGCGGTGCTTCCTTGGCCATTCTGACCGCGGCGGTAAACCCGCAGTCAGAAAAGGGCAACCGGCGGTTTCCCGCCGGTTTACCCCTGGGGATTCCGACCCCCTTACCGCCATCCTGTTCCTGGCGGTTTTCACCGCTAGGAACAGGATGGCGGTAACGGGTGTCGTGGGGCCCCTGGGGGTCCCTGCAGTGCCCATGCCACTGGCATGGGCACTGCAGGGCCCCCCTAACAGGGCCCCACTAAGATTTTCAGTGTCTGCTAAGCAGACACTGAAAATTGCGACGGGTGCCACTGCACCCGTCGCACCCCTTCGACTCCGCCGGCTCCATTCGGAGCCGGCATCCTCGTAGAAGGGGGTTTCCCGCTGGCCCGGCGGGGGGCCTTCTGGCGGTCGCCCGCCGGCCCAGCGGGAAAGCCAGAATGGCCGCTGCGGTCTTTTGACCGCGGTGCAGTCTTTCGCGCCGCCCGCCAATGTAGGAATGACCCCCTCAGTGTTACAGAAATAAAGGTACTTTATTTTGGTGACGCATATGCCAAAAATACCATAGAGACTATACTCCCTTAGGAGGTAAATAATACACAAATCATGTACACTAATATGCAGACATAGGCATAACAACAGTTAGAAAACAGTGCAAATAGTGAAAATCACAATAGTGAGAATAGGCCAGGGGGAACACAAACCATATACTAAGAAAGTGGAATGCGAATGTCGGTCCTCCACCTAGGTAAGTGTAGTGTATAGAGGGGAGCTGGGAGTACTAGAAAAGCCCATAGGTAAGTACCACAATCCCAGCGACCAGAAGTGCAGGAGTAAATCACTGTAAATTTCCCTGATCACACACACAGAAGAGAAGAAGAATTATGCAAAGCCCAGAAGACACTGCAAGACACCAACAGTGGATTCCTGGACAAGAAGACCTGTGGAAGAAGGGGACCAAGTCCAAGAAGCACACCAGAGTCCAGGAAGGGCAGGAGCCCCTACCCACCAGGATGAAGGTGCAAGAAGTGAACCACCAGTGAGGAAGAAGAGTCAGCAGTGTACTGAAGAACATGAAGTTGGAATTCTGGAGGATGCAGGTGATGTCCCACGCCGGAAGGAGGATTGCAGTCACGTTTGCGTCTTTGGGTTCCGCGAACAAGCCTTTGCACACGCCAAACTCGCGGTTAGCAGAAAGTGGAGCTGCTGGGGACCAGAAAGAACCAGGGGGGCTCTACTCAGGAGGGGGACCCAGAGGGGGCCCTCAGCAATGCAGAGAGCCCACAGAAGCCCAGGAAGTTCCCACCGGAGTCCCACAGGATGGGGACAGGAATGTTGCAGAAGAGGCCCACGCAGCAATACGAGAAAGGCTCCCACGCCGCTGGAGAACCACTCAGGGAGCTGTGCGTTACAGGAAGGAGTGCTGGGGGCCAGAGCTTCATGATGCACGAAGATCTTGGAGAAATTATGCCAACAAGCCTTGGCAGCTGCAAAGGACACGTGCACGTGGGTAGTGTCTTGCGTGGGCAGGCAACGGCTTACCTCCACCCAAGTTGGATAGTTGGAAGAGAAGACCGTCGGGACCACTTCAGTCCACCACTCGTGGTGCAGGATCCATGCAGCTCAGCAAGAGAGGAGATCCACGTAGCCGGTCATCATTGCAGTTGGTGCCTGCAGAAGCAGGGGAGTGACTCCTTCACCCCAAGGGAGATACCTTCTTCCTTCTGATGCAGGCTGAAGACGGGCTGTCCTTAGAGGATGCACGACTGGGGAAATGTTGCAGTTGCTGGAAGGAGCTGGAGATACAATGTGGCAGAAGGCGTCTTGCTTCTTTGTTGCAGTTTGTAGGGTCCTGAAGAGTCCAGATGCAGTTTCTTCCGTAAGAAGTCGAAGTAGAGGTTTCCCAGGATTCTTGCTGGAGTCTTGCAATCCGAATTCGAGGAGCCACCCAAGAGAGAGAGACCCTAAATAGCCCTGAGAGGGGGATTGGTCACCTATCTGGGTGACCACCTATCAGGGGAGGGCTCTGACGTCACCTGCTGGCACTGGCCACTCAGATGCTCCCAGAGTTCCCTGTCACCTTGGAATCCAAGATGGCAAAACCTAGGGACCCTCTGGAGGAGTTCTGAGCACCACCCCTGGGAGGAGGGTGATGGACAGGGGAGTGGTCACTCAACTTTCTTTTGTCTAGTTTCATGACTCCCCTTTCCTTTGTTTAGTTTCACTCCAGAGCACGGACTGGGGGTCCCTGAACAAGTGTAGACTGGTTTATGCATGGAGGGCACCAAATGTGCCCTTCAAAGCATTTCTAGTGGCTTTGGGAGGCCACCCCTCCCAGGTCTGTAACACCTATTTCCAAAGGGAGAGGGTGTAGCATCCCTCTCCCAAAGGAAGTCCTTTGTCCTGCCTTCCTGGGCTCAAGCTTCTCAAGTAACAGGAGGGCAGAAAACTATCTGGGAGGTGGCAGCAGCTTGGGCTGCCTGGAAAACATAAAAAGGCAGTAATGTCAATTGTGAGGGTCTCTAAGGAGCCCCCAGAGTGCACGGAATCATACAACCCATGCTTGCAAAAGCCTTGGGGTATGATTCCAACATGTTAGGTACCAAACATGCCTATGTTCTGAGTTATCATTATGTAGCTGAACATCGGTAATGACCAAGTCCAGTTCACCCGTAAAATGGCGTCCCTGCATTCACGAAGTCCGGGAAAATCGGATTGGAGTTTGATGGGGCACCTCTGCTAGCGCAGGGGTGCCCTCACACACAGGTACTTTGCACCCTGCCCTATGGGCTAGAAGGCCGACCATAGGGGTGTCTTATAAGTGGCCTGATGTAGTGAAATGGCCTTTGCATGGGCTCCCTTTTGGTGGCAAAATATTTGCCGCAGCCCATAGGGATTCCCTGGAACCCCAATGACCTGGATCCCTTGGTACCACATGCTAGGGACTTATAATGGGGCACCAATGTGCCAATTGTGGGTGAAATACTGTGATAACAGTAACCAACAACTAAATTGAAGGGAGAGAGCATAAATGCTGAGGTCCTGGTGAGCAGGAGCTTGCTCTGTGAGCTTGCACCTAGAGAATGTTTTGAAACTGAGAATGGTTTTGGCGGGAGCATGATTCTCCTGTTATGCTGCCCCTCTCTTCATCGCAGCAGGTGTGGTACCCTGTTCTTGATATTTTTCTCTGATTATTCCCAAACCTAGGAAGTGGTTACTTTCGTGTTGCACCTTGTCTGCCATGCCAGGTGTACTCCAGGTGACCTTTGTGTAGTCTCCCCGTGATCTGTGGTGTGTGTCTATATATTTGATATATTCTATATCAGCTGTGTTTACCCCTGCTAGGTCTGGGAGATTTTTCAACAGCATTCATTATATTGCCTCGACTAAGGATGCCCTAATTTCCTAATGAGCTATAGAGTGGGTGGGACAGAGTTGTGCTGTGCCCCCCTGTTTCTGAGGTCTCATGGATTGTTCTCTTGGTGGGCAGCTGGGCGCTGATGAGGGGTAAGAGGCTTGCGTGTGTTTGTGCTGCCGGGCAGTCCTCCGGTTTGGCCTGAACGGTTGTTGTTAGGGCCTGCTTATAAATTGTCGTGCTACGCGAGCGAGTTTCAGAGTAATTATTTCAGAGGGTCACTGATTTCCTGGCGGCTCGTCCTGGGATGCTATCGCTGAATTGAGTGGCAATATGGATCCTGTTGCGTTTTTCCTTTATTAGATTCTTGGCTGTTAGAGAGGCTTTGTGTGGTTTGGTTAAAGGTGATGGGCAGCTTGGCATTTCTTCTGTAATCTTTTTATATTTTTGAGGTGGAGGAGAGGTCTGCTTTTGCCCCGTTCTTACCTGGCAGTTTCCTGCCTTTGGCTGTTGGCGTTGTTTGTCATAAAGGGCATTCATCCTCAGTTATATCTGTCTCAACTCCCTCTTCTTTCATTGGAGGAATTTGTCAAGTTCCTTATAGGCGTTGGGGGGATATCGGGAAAGATAGTGTAGTTCCTCAGACAGCCGGTTTTAGGGAAGTTTTTTTTCCTTGCCTTCCTTTTTCCTGTCTTTTTTTTTTGTCTTGCCCCACCAACTTTACCTGCTGAGCTTTCCAGTAGTATATTTGGAGGTAGGCCATTTGCACGGAGTGGCTTGGCTCTTTTTTGCCCCTGGACTCGCTGTTGAAGTTGCCACTCTTTGTTTCCAAATTGGTGGACCCGTCTATTTCAATTATTGTAGGCCCTTGAGCCATTTTGGGGTTGGAATAGTGCCTGATAGAGATTTGGCTGCTGATGGAGTTTTGATTTTGATTTGAGTCGACGCTGTGTCTGCTGTTTCCTCTGGTGATGATTTGAACCTTTTTTCCATTTGGGGCCTCAGGTGGGCCTTCAGATCATCAATAAAATTTGAGAGCGTGATTGGTAATGTGCTCAGGTTTTTCAGTACTGGGGTACAAGTACACGTAGGGGTTAGTTCTCTTGCCTCATTTTGGGCCCTTCTAATGAGGTTGTTCAGATCAGAGATCTCGCAGTCAATTCCAGCCACATAGGAGGCAATGGTGTTCAATATCTCTATTTGGATGTCCATTTTAGCGGAGTGGTATTCCATAGCATTGAATATTGACTGTATTGTCTTCAGGATTGAAGGCCAGACTCCTGCTTCCGAGAAGGTATTGCCCCTTTTCGCTGTAGCCTCCGTTTTGCCGGGCTCTGCTTTTAGAGTCACATCTTCCTGTTTGGCTTCCAACTCAGTGTCGGTGGCATAGGAGGCTAACATCACATCCCACTCTTCTTGTGTCAGGTAGGAGGTCTCCACATTCTCTATGTGCTGTGTGTGCACATGTGAATCTGCGTGTTGTGGGCTATTTTTACCTGAGCCAACATTTGGCTTGGCCCAGACGAGTTGGCAGGAACTAGAGAAGCTAGGGGAGGGGCTGCATCTTTGGGCTCCCTGAAGACGGCCACGTCAACTGCAGTCTGGAGGGTGTGTGCTTGATACGATAATGTTGAGCATGTAAAAGCGTTGCCAGATGCGTCCTAGTCTGTTGCCTTGCTTTCTGATTTTGCTGGATTAACTTTTTGGAGTCCCTTTGTTTATAATATCTATTGGGTGTGAGGTTGGAATTTGAAAAGGGAGTATGCCAGCTGTATCCCAGGAAAATGTATGCAGGTTGGTCAGGCTGGGACTCGGGCTATTGGCTAAGTTTATAATCACCTCATGATCTTGAGGCTTGCTAGCTGGGTCTGGAAGCAGTTTCTGATTGAAGCTTTTTGTGTCCTCAGGGGGACTTATATCTACCTGAATGGTCAGAAGAGACTTGGAGATAACCGTTGTTGTCCTCACAAGCGGTGGTGACGTATGGTAGCGTTGATGCGTTGACCTTGTCTGTATTATTATTGTTGGCTCTAGTGGAGCAGGAAGGCCTCTAGTCTCAGGTGAATCAAATGCGATGGCCAGGTTAGCGTCTTTTAGAAATTGAAATTTGGAGGGGAATTTTGGTTGGTTGGCTGGGTAGATGCCTGAAACTCGTACTGGGAGACAGGCACAGCAGAAAAGATTGCAGGGGAATGAGTGGGGGAGTAGATGAGTTGCTGGAGAGGCTTCCTCCAGTTGCTTCCTTGTGGCAGTGAGCTCCTGGTTTTCCCTGACCTCATTTGTTGAGTCGTATAATAATTGAAGTAGCTGGCTGGGACTGCTGGCTGGCTCCTAGCTGCTGGTTGCCACCAATAACTACAGAATGTTCGCGGTGTGGTTCGGTGAGACTAAGAGTTGACTGAGATGACTGTGTTGATCTTATATCTGGAGTTTTCTCAGCACTGCCATGCCCCTCTCCTAGAGGGATTGTTTACCCTGAGGGAGAGGTGGCATGAGCCTGCTGTGGAAAAGTCAGTGCGGGAGTCCTCTGCCTTCAGCTGGGGCCCTTAAGAGCCCGTGAGAGCCCTTGTGAGTACTTGAAATTTGGAAGCTGTTGGGACTGTCTCCAAGGTCCAGGTCTTTACCTAGCGCCGCCACACCCTCTTTTAGTAGATGTCTCCCATGGTGGAGGAGGAGAAGGGGCCCAAGCTCGCTATTGAGGTGACAATGCTATGCTTCCCTGGTGGCTAATGTGGCTTCCTGAATACTGGACAGCCCAGTTGATGGTTGTGGCCAGGATGCAGACAGGTTACTTGCTGTGGAGCTGCTGCTGTTTGAACTTTGCAAACTGTGCGAGGCTGTATGAGACTGAGTGAGGCTGTTGTTGGGAGGCTACATAAGCGGTGAAATTGTGGAAGGCTGTGATGATGTTGATTGCGGGCGGAGCCTGCCTAGCCCACAAGCTGCACCCGGTCTGGGCGGGCACCTTTTGTGGGCCAGGAGGCACCCTATGAGTGGCAGAGGCAACCTGCTGGGTCGTCTCACCTCACCTCATCTCATTCACCAGGGGGGGTTGGTGACCTACAGATATTGCAGTTTCCAGCCAGGTTGCAGGCGGATTCAGCCTCTTTGGCCTCTCTTTTGGCAATAGAGCTGGGATGAGGTGGCTAAGGAGGGCCAGGAGAGGCAAGAGGAGCAGGGGGTGGCTGGTATGAGGCAGGGGCAAGTCCAGCTGGGATGAGGCAGGGTGTGTAGGAACGCTACGAACAAACACTTGGGGCCAGATGTAGCAAGTTCCGATTCGCAAAATCGGATGCAGAACGGTGTCTCAGACACCGTCTGCGATTCGCTTTGGGGTCGCAAAGACCTACCTCATTAATATTAATGAGGTGGGTCACATTTTGCGACCCCATAGCTAGTCCCTGCACTCGCAGGGATGGTGGCCTGCTGAAGACAGCAGACCTCCATGTCTGTGACTGCTTTTTAAATAAAGCATTTTTTAAAAAATTTTGCAGCCCGTTCCTATCTGCGACTCACATTCACAATTTGCGAGTCGGTACCGACTCGCAAATTGTGAATGAGCATTGCGATGAGCATTTTGCATGGCGCAAACTGCGATTTTTGCAGTTTGCACCATGCAAAATGCTTCCTACATCTGGCCCTTAGGCCCATATTTATACTTTTTTAGCGCCGCATTTGCACCGCTTTTTAATGCAAAAACGCCGCAAATTTGCAATATGCAATTGTATTTTGCAAGTTTGCGCTGCTTGTGTGTCAAAAAATGACGCAAATGCGGCGCATAAAAAGTATAAATATGGGCCTTAATGCGATTTGCTCCCGCAGTTGTTCTCACCACCACTGCCTGCTGCTGCCCCCCATGGAGACCGATACTGGTGCTGATGCTAGGGCTGCAAGCCGCGAGCTGCTTGTGAGCTGGGGCTGCTGCTGGGGCTGAGTCTGGATTTGCGTCTACTGAAGCACTATAGCTCTTCCTTCTCGCGGTTCCCTGCGGCCTCCACATGCCTCACTCGCCTTGCCTCATGTCGTGCCACCTTGCCTCGTGTTATGTTGCCTTGCCCTGCGTCACTACCAGAACTGCCAGAGTCAGAGTGTATATAAAAATAAGTTTCTTATATTGTAAATGTTTCATACGACAAAAACGACATGTATTCTTAGTACTGTACATATGAGGCAAATTCTCAAAAAGGACTCTGTGTCCTGAAAATGCAAGAATTAACCTAAAATGCAACATGAGGTTGGTAACTACTTAGGACATGCCACGCGTGAATCATAAGTACTGTGCATTGAATACCATTCCTGGAGCAGTACTCGTTGTTCTGATTGTGCGGCCAAATAATTGCTATAAATCATGCATACAGTGTACACTATGCCAACTGAATCAGTACTCTTTATCCCATCAGTACCAGCATCTAAATGACCAACATTTTGGCCTTATGGTATGATCATGTAGCAGTTTGAAAATAGAACTCATAAATCCTCAGGTGTCGCCATACCACCCAAATCACCATAAACACTGGGTCTGTAACACCATACTGTTAGGTCACACAGAAATCTCTCTTTACAGCTATCAGATGTTAGGTCACACAGAAATCTCTCTTTATAGCTGTCAAATGCCTGGACACCTGCGCTCCTATGAGGTGAAATACGGGGGGTCTTTATGGGCCTCCACTACCAAGTGTATAGTGGATGTCATCAGTCCGGTTGCCAGAGTACTTGAGTGTCTATGGAGTGATTTATTGTATGTGGTTATCAATCAAATAATTAGGTTTCCTTGAGATTATCACCCGTCTCTGGAAGCAGTCCCGTGGACAGCTGAGGTCGGGTCCCAAAAGATCATGCCCTCCGTACATCAACAAGAGGAAGGCAGAGCCACTCCAAGGGATAGCAGAGCCACCTGTGAAGGAGAGCAGGTTGGCTACAGCGGGACCACGCCGATCCGTGGTCAGGATTCTTCTTTTTGTAAGGTAGGGAGCCCAGTGGCTATATGGGCAATTCTCCTTTTGGGCTTTGAAGGCACCGTCAATGTCCAAGACGGGGGCTGCCTTGCCAGGTGCAGGGACTCCTTGTGGCAGACCAGGCCAGGCTGGGCCACAAACTCGGTTCCCAGCTGGTTCGGCCAGCCCCTCCGAGGATGACTTTCGCTGTACTGTTATCGCGTCATTCCTCTGAGCTGGAGGCACTGCGGCACGTCAGCAACATGAAGGCGACACAATGGCTTATCTCCTGGAGAAAACAACAGCAGTGCTCAACACGTGCTGTTTAAGGAGACAAGTTGAATGACGATAAAATGCACTCACCTCGCTTTCAATTAACAGTCCTTTGCCCCATGCACACTAAGGGGGTCATTCTGACCCTGGCGGTAGAATACCGCCAGGCCAACGACCGCGGATGCACCGCCAACAGGCTGGCGTGCATCCATGGGCATTCTGACTGCGGCGGTACCGCCGCGGTCAGAAACGGAAAACCGGCGGTGTCCCGCCGGTTTCCCGCTGCCCTGGGGAATCCTCCATGGCGGCGCTGCAGGCAGCGCCGCGATGGGGATTCCGACCCCCTTACCGCCAGCCTGGCTCTGGCGGTTTTGACCGCCAGAACCTGGCTGGCGGTAACGGGTGTCGCGGGGCCCCTGGGGGCCCCTGCAGTGCCCATGCCAGTGGCATGGGCACTGTAGGGGCCCCCTAACAGGGCCCCACCAAGATTTTCAGTGTCTGCCAAGCAGACACTGAAAATCGCGACGGGTGCAACTGCACCCGTCGCACCCCTTCCACTCCGCCGGCTCCATTCGGAGCCGGCATCCTCATGGAAGGGGGTTTCCCGCTGGGCTGGCGGGCGGCCTTCTGGCAGTCGCCCGCCAGCCCAGCGGGAAACTCAGAATTACCGCAGCGGTCTTTTGACCGCGCAGCGGTATTCTGACGGCGGTACAAAGTCAGAATGAGGCCCTAAGTCATGCAAAGGCCAACAACACTCAGGAGAAATCCGTTCATGCACTGGGGAGTTCCTTAGTGAGCAAGAGGGGCAGCCCCACAAGCCCCTTGGGAACACTGGACCCCAGGGTAAGATAGTGCAGACAAGCCAGCACACACACTGGCCAGTGGTTTTAGTGAAGTTTCCACCTGGCAGTACCCCAGTGCCTTAGGGGTCCAAAGTCAGGGAACAGATGGCAACAGGGCAACGAGCAGAAAAGCAATCCAGGAAGCCCTTTATGCCACACGGGAGCAGCAGGCAACAGGGCAAACACAGAAGAGCAGTCCAGATGAGTCCTTTGTGTAGCTCAGTAGCCCTTCTGGCTGAGGTTCAGTCACAGTTCCCCCAAATCCTCTAAAAAGCATGGGGTCAGAGCCTTTGTTCCCCTTTTTTCCAGGGGGTAACTTCAAGGGGACCCTTTCAAGTGAAGCACAACACCCTTTCAACACAGCCCTGTCTCCAGACATCAGTAGGGGGTAATCAGCCCATTGTGTGAGGGCAAGACACAACCTTTCACATGTAAGGTGTGAACAGCCCTCCCTCTCTCCAGCCCAGGATGACTATCAGTATGCAGTAGCATTGTCTGTCACACCCCACCCTTCCTGTGTGATAGCTGTCTGGAAAGTATGCACCAGGTGTCACTGTCACTGTGCCCCAGATGTGCCATTTCTAAAATAGTAATGTAAAATCCACCTACACCAGTAAGCAGGATTTCTCACTACCATTCCAAATATACCAAACACCACGGTATTCCTCACAGATCAGAAATTACCAACTAGACACATATAATGGAATTCTCAATGAAAACCTATGAGAGGAGCAGCTTTTGCATTAGTGAAAAACTGAATAGGCTGTTTTTCTCTAATAGGATATGCAAAACATATAAGTAGATGTCCTCCCTTTTACATACCCAGCACCATGCCCATAGGCCTATCAAGGACCTACCTTAGGGGTGACATGGGTGTAGTAAAAAGGGAGTTTAGTCCTTGGCAAGTAGTTTGACTTTCCAATGGACTCCTTTGTCAGTATAGGTTCTAGAGGGGTTGAAGTCAGGGACCTCATCTAAGCCTTCTTTGTGTGCATTGAGTCCTTTGATGTAGGTGCAAGTGCCGAAAGAACTGAGTCTTATGCAGCTCAAAATCTGTCATTAGCTGTTTGAAGGATTAATTTAGTCAAGTCCCAGACATGCCCAAGGCTTGAGATGCCAATTAGCTCGTAAGCCCAGAAGCCTGTAAGTTTAGTGACCTGTTTTAGCCATGACCCACACCACAATGGGGTCTGGATCTTTAGCTTACTAAGCCACCTAATGTGTCTCAGAGCATTCCTGCAACAGAGGATCAGCAGTCTTGTGATCTGTTGAAGTAGTCTAGGGGGAGCCCCGCTTTGAACAGCTGCATAATGCCTGACTTTTCCCTAATATCTAGTTATATTCTTACAACTGCATCCTGCGTATCCCCAAATAGCCAGTTGTTTGTTCTGTGTGCTGTGAAACCAGTAATAGAGGTGGCTATCAGCAATGACCTGGCCCTGTCATATGGGGTCTGGGTTGCATTTCTGGAATTAAATTCCAGGAAGGTTGCCTGCCCAGAGCCATTTTAAGACCAATGATTGCATTTTAGAGAAAAAGGTGGCCGGGATGATGTTGGGGATGTTTTGTAACATGTACAGGAAATGTGGCAAGGTTATCATCTCAAAAAGGATGTCTCTGCCTACTATAGAATTGAGCAAGGAAGACCACATTTTCAGGTCCTTTTTTTGGCACTGCATCAATGGAGCAGTTCTCAGATACCAAGCTTTTCTGGTCTAGTGCTACTGTCATACCCAGATGTTTAAAGTGGTGTTCGGTAACTTGTAATTGTGTGTGCGCCAGGTGGTGTAGTGGGGCGCAGAGTGCTTGTACCTATGTTGACTTGTTCCAGTTCACTGCCAGACCAGAAGTATCTCTAACACCCTCAGTATCTGTGCCAGCCTCTCTAATGTGTCCTACAGACACTAAGGTGGTCATTATGACATTGGTGGTAAATTCCGAATACCGCCATGGTGACTGCTACCAACATATCGCCGCGGAGGTGAACATCCGTCCGCCAGATTATGACATACACACACAAAACTGACAGAAACCAGCCACAACCACAAATCTGCGAGACCCAACTAATGCGATAAACTGTCAGAACTAGCACCCATACCGTTACACCACCAGAACAACGCTCTCCAGATAATGACCCACGAATACCCACAGCGGACATTCAACGGCGGTAAACCATTGGGGGTGCACACCGCCAAGGCGGAAATGGCCACCCAAAAACAAAACAAGACAACATTGGCCAGAACCAAAAAAACAAACATGACACAAATACACACACCCCACACACTCACCAACAGCACTATAAAACACACCCCCACAACACCAAAAAACCTTTGCAAACACGAGAAGATCCCTGCACCTTGCCACGCCAATCCCAGAGACAACTGCACACACATACCACAACTACCCATACATCGGTCACATACCACACCCCAGACACCCCACCACATCACTCATCACCCTCTGCACCACACACACCACACAACACCCATGTCCTCGCAAAGGCACCCCATTTCACTGATGAGGAGTGGCGTGTCATGGTGGAGGAAATAGTCAGGGTAGAGCCACAGCTGTTTGGATCACAGGTATAGCAGATCTCCATTACCAGGAAGATGGCGCTATGGCAGAGAATCGTGGACAGGGTGAATGCCCTGGGACAACATCCACGCACAAGGGACGACATTCAGAAGAGGTAGAACGACCTACAGGGGAAGATGCGTTCCATTGCAGCAAGGCACCATCTCGCTATCAGGAGGACTGGCGGTGGACCCCAACATCCTCCCCCACAGCGGACAGAATGGGAGGAGCAAGTCTTGGCAATACTGCATCCTGAAGAACTCACTGGAGTAGCCGGAGGACTGGACACTGGTAAGTCACCATTAACAACATACCACCACCCCATACCTGCATGCCATCTCACCCTGACTTCCTTCACCCCACTCCATCCCACACAGTGCACTACCCCAATTACCACACCTAAATGTCAACCCCTGCATGCCATACCCACTGCAAGCACATCCCTCCCAGCTCTGCATGCACACCCACCACCAATGCATGGACAGCATGGGGAACTACCAATCCCACAATACATCACCATACACTACCAGTGGTGGGAGGACAACACCAATATCTTTGGGAAAGCTAGAAATGCGGAATATGTCACAGACCCAGCTAATGTCAGCGGCGAGGAGGTGCCACGGCAACCCAGTTCCC
Organism: Pleurodeles waltl; assembly: GCF_031143425.1. Taxonomy (NCBI): domain Eukaryota; kingdom Metazoa; phylum Chordata; class Amphibia; order Caudata; family Salamandridae; genus Pleurodeles; species Pleurodeles waltl. The sequence goes on from NC_090439.1 coordinate 715,498,596, forward strand.
CCACCAGAAGATGCCCTCAGTGATGACAGCAACTCTGGAGGTCTCGATCTGGATGAACTCCTTGGCCCATGTGGAACCACTGGTCAGTCGGCTACCACAGCCAGTCCACCCCAGCCCCCCCCCAGACTCAAACACCACAGCAGCCAGCCAACACCCCCAAACCTCTGTCCCCAGGACTTGTCAAACAGTTGTGTGCCCATCTGTACAGGGACCCGAGTCCACACCACGCAGGCAAGATGACGAGGGTCCTGGTGCAAATGGGAGTGGGCACACTGTTCAGGGGACACAGGCACAGGGGGCCAGGTAAAGTCAGAGGACAGCTGTGCACCAGGCAGAGGACAGGCCCACGTAACCGAATGCCCAGGAGGCATTCACAAATGTCCTGGGGACATAACAACAATCCCAGGACAGGATGGGTCAGGTGCTCAACATCATGTAGGAGAACCAGCGGCTGCAGGGGGAACACCACCAGGAGGGCATGCAACAATTGCAGGCCTTGAATACCACCATGGCCTCCATTGCAGGGGTGCTGGATGACATGGCAACATCATGCAGGAGTACACAGCACACCAGCGTGCCCCTACCACCAGCCAATGTACTGACCAGCCCTCTACATCTGCTGCAGCTAGTGGACAGGAGGCCCTGCCACAGGACTCACAGGCCACCAGCACCCCTCCCCCAGCAGAAGGTGAACTACCCCGCAAACGTTCCCTGTGACCCTGACAGACACCAGAAACAGTTGCCAAGACGCAGACCACCGCCAGGAAATAAACCCCTCCAGAATGTCCCCCTTGTGTACCACTGAGTCACCTTGTTCACTTTGGACTGCAGTTGTTCTTCTTCCTATGGCCCCTTGGACACTGGACCTGTGCTACAAATAGACTGGTCCACTACACTGGTCTTTAGCCAACCATCACCCCACTCTATTGCACTTTACATTGAATATCTTATTTACAAATAAACACCCTTGAACACAACTTGAGAAATAGTGCTTTATCAGAAAGAAATGTGCAAATTATTGAACTGTATTGAACTGCATGATCCTGTCTAAAAGTCCTGTAATGTGTGAATCTATCCAACAAATGTGTATCAGCAGTCTGTAGTCATCACATCAGTACATTGTTGTAACCACACTAACATCTGCAATAAGGGAAGGCATAGGTGACAGTCAATTATGATGCAAAGGTAGTGACTGGCATAATACTACAGCCACACACCACATCACCTAAATGGAGACACGTATAGATCAACAGTCTTACCTGAGTGTCATTGGAAATACTGCTGGATGATATGTGTCCTGTTGTCCACATCCTCCTCCTCTTCCTCCTCCTCACTGTCCTTGGTGTCCTCTGCTGCCACAGGTGCATTGTCACCCCCCATCCTCCTGCAGATTGAGCACATGGCGTCTGAGAGCCAAATTGAGCAGAATGCAGCAGACCATCACAATCTGGCAGACCTTCTCAGGGGAGTAGCATAGGGATCCACCTGTTAAATGGAGGCACCTGAACCTGGCTTACAGGAGACCGAAGATGCGTTCCAAAGTCTTCCTAGTAAGCCCATGAGCGTTATTGTACTGATTTTAAGCCCCTGTTCTCGGATTCCTAACAGGGGTCAGCAGCCAGGACAGGTTTGTGTAGCTGGAGTCACCTGGAAGAAGTGAGGGACACACTTTAGCCATGCACAATGGCATGGGGTATGACTCCAGTAGGCATACACTGACATACATTGGGTGGAGACTCAAGCTCACCTGTAAGCCACACTCTGTGCCTCTGTGGTCACTCCGTTACCTGTAGGACGCTGCTATTCCTCAAGACAAGGGCATCATGCACAGATCCAGGATACTTGGCAGTGACGTGGGAGATGTACTGGTCAGCAAGGCACACCATCTGGACATTGAGAGACTCAAAACTCTTCCTATTCCTGTACACCTGTTCATTTGCCCGGGGAGGGACTAAGGCAATATAGGTCTCGTCGATGGCCCAGATCACATGTGGTATGTGTCCCAAGGCATAGAATCCAGCCTTCACAGTGGGCAAATCATCAACCTCGGGGAATGCGAAGTAGCTGCACATGTTTTTGAGCAAGGCAGTCAAAACCCTTCCAAGCACAATCGAGAACATTGGCTGTGACATTCCTGCAGCCAAGCCCACAGTCATCTGGAAAGAACCAGTTGCCAGGAAATGGAGCACTAACAGTACGTGCACAAGAGGGGGAATTACTGTGGTGCAACAGATAGCAGGTAGCAGATCAGACTCCAATTTTGCACACAGCTCTGTGATTGTGGCCCTGTCCAGATGATAGGTGAGTATGATGTTTCTGTCCCCAAGTGTATCCAAGTCCACAAGGGGTCTGTCCACGTGTGCTTGCCTCTTCCTCCTATTCCTCTGCAGTGGCTGGTATCTAAGTGAGCCAAAAGTAAAATCGGTGTGACAACAGGACCTATGGACACAACAGAAGAGTACACAGAGCATGTATGTCTTTCGGACACTAGAATTGTCTAGGTGTGTACAATCAACACCAATGACGCACATTTTAATTTAATACATGAATATTAGCAGTAGGAAATGGCAACTGCCTGTCTTGTATGTAGGGACAGGTGGAAGTGACCTTACTCCAGCGGTGTTAAGCGTCATGGCGGAAGGCGGTCTGCACCGCCGTGCAATTCCTTAATGGCTAACATGGGGTTCTATGGAGTTCAGGCACCAATGATGATCAATGCTGGTGGAGAAGGTGTTCACCGCCGTGGCCGTGACCGCCATTTTCTTTCTACCACTTCACTTGCTATCTGACTTTCCACTCAACGACATCTCCACTGCATGTGCTGCTGTGACCTGTGTCTGGAACCTGCCATGGCCCTTGCAACAGGAGAAAGGGCCCCAGCCTTCACATCAGAGGAGTTTGAGAGGCTCGTGGATGGGGTCCTACCCCTGTATGGACAGTTGTATTGTCCTCCAGTCCAACAGGTGAGTACATCATGGGTACATTGCATGCAACATGGCTGCATTTGATGTATGTGTGTGCTAGCAGTGTGTCATTTGGGGAGGTATGGCTGCAGGCAATGTGAATGCAGAGGTACGGGTCATGTGTGTGCTTGATGAGGGGCAAATGCAGTATGTAAACCATTTGTGTGACAGGCTGGATTGTATGGTTCATAGTGTCCTTCTGTCTGTGTTTCCTCTGCAGCTCAGTGCCCATCAGAAAAGGGGTTGTGGCGTGCCATCATCAAGGACATGCGGACCCTGGGGGTCCATAGCCGGCGGAGCACCCACTGCAGAAAACAGTGGGAGGAACTGAGACACTGGGCCCGGAAGACCGCTGAGGCCCAGCTGGGGACGGCCTCCCAATGAGGGAGGGGTGCCTGTCGGAGCCTGACCCCCCTAATGACCTGCATCATGGCAGTGGCCAATCCTGAGTTGGATGGGTGCTTGAGGGCAGCACAGCAGCCACAAAGGGGTGAATACAGTGTGTGTGGTATTCATTATTTGTTGCCTGGTATGGGATTTGGGTGCACGGTTCTAGTCAGTGGATGCCCCAATATGCTGGTTTAGACATTTTTGCGTGGTCCTGCTAAGCTATATAGGGTGGTATGCATGTTTGGTATTGCTAGGTAGCTAGCTTGCCATGGCAGACAGGGTTTAGTTGGTCCCAGTAGATGTGAAGATGATAGTGTTTGGGATCCTACCTGCTGTAGTACCTAGGCAATGGTTTGTCACTGTGGTCCATACTGCCCATTCTTAGCCCCAGTGAGTAATTGTGATGTGTATGCCATCTGTGCTGTGATTGACCCTATGCTGCCTTTCTTTCTCCTACCCTCTCCTTTTGCCATCCTGTCCATGTGTGCATTAGCATCATCTGGCGAAGGAGCAGGGGCATTAGCGAGTGAGGATGCTGCAGCACAAGGGACCCAGGAGGCAGAGTCCACCGACGCCATCGTGGCCAGTGGGTTGGAGGGCGAGGGGAGCACCACAGGGCAGACTGGAGCTGATACAACTGACTGATTTCTCCTCAGATGGAAGGTCCCTGGTGGTGGCAGACCCCTCTGGATCACCCAAGCTACTTCATATTCCGCCACCCCGTGCCAATACCGCCCCCTGAGTAGCCCCCCACTCAGTTGCCCATACCCGCTCACCCAGGAGGGTGGGCGTCTCCTTCGCCTCAGACACCTCAGGCCCTGTCTCAGTTAGTCCTGCTGCCCTCAGTGAGGAGGTTATTGACCTCCTGAGATCCATCTCTGTATTGCAGTCAACAATAGTGAATGCCATCCATGGGCTGGCATCCCAGATGCAGCAATGCAATGCCTTCCTGGAGGGCATTCCCGGTGGCTTGGTGGCCCTACAGAGATCGTTTCAGGCTCTGGCCTTCTCTCAGATGGCAGCCAGTGTCTCTGTTACTTCCGTCCCCACTCCAAATACCTCTTCCCAGTCCCTGACTCCTCTCCCCCAATCCATCCCATGCACACATTCTGACAAGCATTCACCCAAAAGAACAGACAGCACTCACACAGACAAACACAGGCACCCCACTTCACTCCACAAGGACACACACAGCTAACACATAGATGCACACACAACAACAGCCACTGCCTCCACTGTCTCCCCTCCTCCTCCCCTCACAGTCACATCAGCACTCACACCTGCATGCACAGCATCAACAATCCCTGATCCTGCCACCTGTACAGCCTTGCCCACAGTCACCACAACAGCAGACGCGCAGACATGCACCCCACACACCACATGCGCACTCACCACCACCACCTCATACAGTACAACCACCTCTCTTGCAGACACCACCACAACATCCATCCACACATCCTCTTTGTCCTCTCCCATCACCACCTCATACTGCACACCCACCTCACTTGCCGACACCACCACAACATCCATCCACATGTCCTCTTTGTCCTCCCCCATCCTTTCTGCCCCCCTCCAAAGACACACAAACGCTCCTACTCAGACCCCCAACAGCTATCCACCGCACACACACACACACTGTCCATGCACCTGGACCCAAGTCCAGCACACCTCCTCCTCCAACAACCAATCCCTCTACCTCCACTCCCATACCTCCTCCCACACCCCACCCCGCCCCATTGGTCCTAAAAACCTTTTTCTTTCCCGCATTGACCTTTTCCCACCCCCACTACCCCCGTCCTGCCCGTAAGAGAAAAGTCCCACCCTCCCAGCCCAGTACCTCCAGCTCCAGTCGACTCCTGTTCCTCCCCCTAAGAGTACTCCTGCCACTAGGGTGAAGAAGGGTGGCATTCCGTCCCCCCGTCCCAAGACCACTCCTTCCCCCCAAGTCAGAAGGGCAAGGACCCATCCCCCCAACCGAAGCCCAAGGACCCCTCTCCCAAGAAGAAACCCCCCCACCTCCCATCCCCCTGAAGTGCCTGCCTACCATCTCCATGATGCCCCTGCCCAGTGGAGTGACTGGGCTGTCAGGGGTTAAGTTGGGCCTTGGACGTTGCCGTGCGGCTAATAGCTGACATTGAACTGGCCAATGTCCCTTTGTATATAGTTGCCTCAGTTGTTGTGGGCGCAGGTCCAACAAAATACAGAGGTTGGACCTAAGGTATGTGTCCTGGCTTTCTTGACTTCTGGCTGATGTTGCTGTTGTTTACTCTGAAGATTTTTCTGGATGTGTTGTATGTGTATGGTGTGTGTTTGTGTGTGACTCTCCCGTCCCTCCCTTGTGTGCTAGGCAGCTGTACTCACCGTCGTCTTGTTCGTTGGCGTTGGTGCTCCTGGACGGCCATCGCATGGTACAGCATCGGGAAGACTTCCAGTTCTGGTTCTGTGTACCTGGAGGTGAGTGTCTCCTTTTATATGTTGTGTTTCCACCAGGCTTTTGGTGGCGTTGCCAACGCCCCGGAAATCCTGGCGGTCTGCTATGTCATAATATGGTGGACGGCTCCTTTTCTTCCATCTGCCTGGAGAGGGCAGTGGTCATACCGCACTGGCGGTTGGGGTGGTACATTAGCTGTCTATGGGAGGGATCACCGCTGTGGTAATTATTTGGCAGTCATTACCACCGGCCTGGCGACGGTACTACCGCCATCGCCAGCGAGGCAGTCAGCTGACCGCCAATGTCATAATGACCACCTAAATGTAGTGCTGAAAATCGCTTATAGGGACTGCCAATCCCCGGCCCCACTCCATCAGAACCTCTCAATCTGACAGTCTCTCCTGATCTAGGTGCTCAACTGTAATAGGGAAGAGGCGTTTGCCATTGTGATGGGCGGATCTGCTTGAGTTGCATAAGTATTTCATCTATGGGTTTCCTCAGCGAGAGTCAAATACTTTGTTCTGCTCTTCAGGAGCAAATATATTCCTCTCACCTCCTTTCTCTTTCCCTCTGACTAGGAAGAATGGCCTTCCACTGACTTGAAAGGCTCCCACAGAGACACCGGGGACGGAATCGAAGGTGTATTTTTTTTTTCAACTGTTTTTATTTACTAGTTCCTCAATTGACAGTACAGTGACGAAGAAAACAGTGCGACATAGTATAGATCGACTCACACAAAGTACTACAGTTGCATTGATATTACGATTTGTATGGCAAGGAATGTCCTGGCAGTTTGCAAACATCTCCTCCCACAAGAAATGTAAACACAAGAAGAATATAATATTGGTAGTCACAGAAGTTCCACCCATTACACAAACCTAGTATCTGTGTTGCCCACTCCACACATTTTCCCATTTGTGAGGGCAGCCTCTGCTGAGGTACACAAGTGTGTGGCACCAATCTAGGTCTGCTTCCCTGTCATCCACATGGGGGCAGCCCACGTCCACACAATATTGGGTTTAGCAACTGTCACTGCTAGAACCAGCCAGATTCTTCGATATCTGGGCCAAGACACGTCACCTGTGACATTAAGGAGGTGCCATGAAGCCTCCAGGGGGACCTCCGGGCTCGAAACCTGTGCCATAATTCTCGTCACCCCCTCCCAATAGTCTTCGATTACAGGGCATCCCCACAGCACATGAAAGAAGGTTCTCTCCTGGCCACATTCTCTCAAGTATAGAGAAGTAGCCACTCTCCCTGTCTGGTGCAGTAGTGTTCTGGAATAGTATGTTCTATGTAGTATCTTTAAGTGAACTAATCTAAAACATGTGTGTATTGCCACTTCCCTGGGACTCTATATGACCTCTACCCAGTCATCGTCCTCTTTCCCATGAGGCCCTCAGGGCCACTAGGGCACCTAGGGAATTGTGCACTATTTTCCTGTATATAGTAGTGGAAATGGCTTTATCTGTCGAGGGATCGGACAGCAGGCGGTCTTCCAATGGGGCAGCTGAAGACAAATGTTCTCCCTCTAAGGTGTGACCCCCGCAGGACATGATTCATCTGCAGGTGTCTGAACTGTTCCGAGTCTCCCATTTCATACTCTTGTTGAAGGTGAGTTGATTTCGATGTAATCCTTCATCACCTCTGGAAGTTCACAGAGTGTATCATTCCTTAACCACTGTGCATTGAGGTGCCATATTATCTTGGGGCTGTGTCTGGGCAACCAAACACTACCTGTACTGGGACCTCTACTTGGACCTTATTAGATTGTCTCCTAGGAAGTATTTACACCCCAAGGATAGCGTTTAGATCTGCAGCCAAGACACATAAATAACCCAAATGCAAAAAGCAGTGGTGGAGGACCGAGGAGTGCAAGCACTGCTTCTTCCCTGGATGCCACCTGTGCCAAGCATCCCCTATCCCCACAGAGGCCACATGCCTAGAGAGGGTAGTGCCCCTACAAGAGGGGTAGGGACTACCCACATCAAATACAGTGCTCATAACTGCATTAAAGTCACCTCCCACTTTTGTCATCCCCTGTGGAAGCTAATAACCTGCTGGAATGGACTGGTGCTGTTAATAAATAGCACTGGTCCCATCCATCCTGCCACCTCCAGACACCCAATCTACAAACTTTGGGGGAGAGATCCATCTCTCTAGTTAGTTTGTAGAACAATGCCCTTCCTGAGTGGAGGTGCTAACACCCCCTTCCTCAGGAATGTGCACTGCCCGGGTGGCGAGCCTCAAAGGGCTTACCGCCTTTCTGCAGCACACACAAAGGAACCTGCCATGAGGCCAGCCCTTGTCTTTGCCAACGGAAACAGTTTGGAGCCAAACCCAAGGAAAGATGAAGAGCTGATCAGAACTAATTTTGTGTGTAGGCCTGGGAATTCTGCAACACAAAGGCTGGTACCAGTTATTAAAGTGACCCCTTCAGAACTTCTCATTAGAACACTCCAGGACTTGTGGAAGATTAAGAAGAAGAATTACCCTGCTGTCTAAAGAAGGAAGTCTGGATCTGCTTTGCTTGATACCAGGGTCCCCTAGAATTGACCCCAAGGATCGGTTGGCTGACCTCCTGTTTGAGCTACAGGGAAACAACAAGCTTCCAGAGGCCTATCCTGCGACTGCTTAGCTGACCAGCTCCAACTGGACCTGTCTGAGCCCTGCTGCTGGCCTCTGCTGGAGTGAGTACTGATCTGTTGCGCAGCAGCATGCGGCATGAGCCGAACATTCGGCTCGAAATGCGGCGCATGGCGGTAAGACGTGCCATGCCCCAGCCTCTCCTGTCTTACTCGAGGCCCCAAATTAGGCATGGGGCCTCGCTTCTGTACCGGCGCGGCGCACCCCCATTGACTTCTGTGTTTTCCCCCACTTACCTTCTGTTTTGCTCCTTTTCTCTTGCTGTCGCCCTCGTTTTCTCTCCATTTTATGTTTTCCTGTACCCATGATTCCCCCTCTCTTTCCCAGCCTGCCTTGGTTCCCTATTCAAAATGGTGTCCTTTTACTTCCTGCTGGTCATTTCCTGTTCTGTGGGTATTTAAGGGCTGTGATTCTTTTTCTTCTTGCGCTGCAATACTTCCTTTTTGGATGGTGATCTTCGCTCCTTCTCCTTTGCATCAGATACTAATTCCGCTCTTGTTCCAGTTTTTTCTTGTTCAATTTGCCTCGTGTCCTGAAATTATTAATCCTTTGCTCCTATTTCAGGAGGTCCTTTTTGAGGTTTTTTCCCCTTTTTTAGTTTTTTTTTCCCTCTGGCACCTCTTTTGAAGGACACGGACTGCCCTTGGCGTTCCCATCGCCTGCAGCACCGTGGCTACCAGAAAGAGTCGTCCCTATCTGGGCCAAGGCAGAACCTGCAAGAACAAGAACCTCGTCACACATCCAGCGGACTCCAGGCACAAACAACTAGTAAGTCGTGACAGATTGCAGCGCCAAATTAACCCGTCTTCGTTAAGTAGGATGGATGATACTGTAGCGGCGACTGCAGACCCCGGCCAGTCCCTTCTGGTAACCATTCAGCAACAGGCCCAGGAACTGCAACAATTAACAAATGAGAATGCTGCCTTACGACAAGCTTTGGCCTTCCGCAGTACTGACGTTCCTACCATTTCCACTTCAACTCCTCGATTTCCTGGGGAACCAACTAAGCTGCGAGAGTTTCTGGATGCGTTGACTGTCTACTTTGCTTTCAGACCCACACCATTTTCTCAAGAAAAGACAAAGGTGGGTTATCTCATCAGTGCCTTATCCGGTCCTGCCTTGGCCTGGGCGACTCCGATTGTAGCCTCCAATGACACGGTATTGTCTGATTATCCAGCCTTTGTGAATCGCTTCAAACAGATGTTTGGCCACCCAGGATTAGAGGCCTCCCCTGAAGAAGCACTCTGTGACATCCAACAAGGCTCTCAAGATGTTCTCCAATACATCACACGCTTCAGACAACTGGCTGCCGAAACAACATGGGTGGAGCATACTTTGGTTACTCTTTTTCGTAGAGGGCTGCGAGAGGAAATCAAAGACGAATTAGTGCACTCTACCCTAGAAGATCTTCAGGGTCTGATGGATTTAGCTCTTTCTATCGAATACCGTCTCCAGGAACGATGTTTGGAGAAAGGAAGAAATAGAGGACCTTCCCAGTCAAGCACCTCACGTGTCTTTCTGCACCGTCTGGAAGAACCTCAACCTCCATTAAGAGAAACCGAAGGTGAACCTATGCAGGTGGGTACTACTCGTGGGCCACTTTCTTTCAGTGAATGTGAAGAAAGACGGAAAAAAGGATTGTGCCTGTATTGTGGTGCTGCTGGTCATATGCTCCGCACATGCCCAGTTCGTCCTCTAAAGCCATCGGGAAACACTACTTCCCCTCCTCTGTAAGAAGGGAGGGGACGGGATCATCTGCAATACCTTCCATCAGTTCTTTCAAGGACAATGCCACAAATGTATTCATGTTACCTGTGACCCTGCATTTACCTGATGGTCATGAAGAAAGGACCCTGGCCCTATTGGATTGTGGAGCTAGTGGCATATATATGGATATGTCTTGGGCTAAGACACAACTAATACCAACACGGCCCTTTCCGTATTCTTCAGATAATTAATCCTGTCACTTTCCATCTCCACTTACCTTGAACCTGGAAGATCCATCAGGTCTTTCATGTTTCTCAGTTGAAATCCTATACGCCTGATCCTTTCTCCCGACAGTTCTCGTGTCCTGCTCCCTTGTTGGTGGATGATGAACCAGAATATGAGGAACAGGAAATTTGTGACTCTTGTTTCTTTCGAAACCATCTTCAGTATCTGATCCATTGGAAGGGTTACCCTCTTAGCGAATGCTCTTGGGAAGATGCCTCTTCTGTTCACTCCCCTCTTCTGATTTGTCAATTTTTCCGCTTGTTTCCGCACAAACCCAGAGCTCCGGGGGGGGGGGACCTACTGTCGTGCAGCAGCACGCAGCACAAGCTGAACATTTGGCTTGGAGCGCTGCGCCCCCAGCCTCTCCTGTCTTACTCGAGGCACCAAATTAGGCATGGGGCCTCGCTTCTGTACTGGCACGGCACGCCCCCATTGACTCCTGTGTTTTTCCCCCCACTTACCTTCTGTTTTGCTCCTTTTCTCTTGCTGTCACCCTCGTTTTCTCTCCATTTTTATGTTTTCCTTTACCCATGATTCCCCCTCTCTTTCCCAGCCTGCCTTGGTTCCCTATTCAAAATGGTGCCTTATATGTTGCTTTCTGTGTATGGTTCCCTATCCAATATGGTGTCCTTTTACTTCCTGCTGGTCATTTCCTGTTCTGTGGGTATTTAAGGGCTATGATTATTTTTCTTCTTGCGCTGCAACACTTCCTTTTTGGATGGTGGTCTTTGCTCCTTCTCCTTTGCATCAGATATTGATTCCACTCTTGTTCCAGTTTTTTCCTGTTCAATTTGCCTCCTGTTCTGAAATTATTAATCCTTTGCTCTTATTTCAGGAGGTACTTTTTGAGGTTTTTTTCCCCTTTTTTAGGTTTTTTTCCCTCTGGCACTTCTTCTGAAGGACACGGACTGCCCTTGGTGTTCCCATCGCCTGCAGTACCGTGGCTACCAGAAAGAGTCGCCCCTATCTGGGCCAAGGCAGAACCTGCAAGAGCAAGAACCTCGTCACACGTCCAGCGTACTCCAGGCACAAACAACGAGTAAGTCGTGACATGATCCCCAAGAGGTGCCTCCCAGGTTCTGGACCCCTACTTGGCTGGCATCAGATTGTACTCCTCCTGAATACCCAGAAATGTTTGGCTCCTCACAACCATAGAGTGGTCTCTTCACGCCAAGAAACAACCACCTGTGATGAATGCCAAAATAAAGTTGTAGCATGAACCTGCACTTTGTGCCAAGAGATGCTGTCAGCGACGACTGCAAATGCCCAGCAAGAACTGCAGTTTGCACCAACAGCAACAGCCCGTGTCTCCCGCCAGCGCAATGCTCCAACGATGACTGTCTCTTCATGCCACAAAAGCAACTTTCCATGATGCTCCTTGCACCGACAGTAATCTCCTTGGTGCCCCCACCAATTTGAACAGCAGCTTGTGCAGACTTGCGAAGTTGACTCTTCAGCAAGATGAACCAACTACCTGCATCAGATCTGCACTCCCTCATGGTTGGCCTGAATGTATGATTTTACCACAGTCCAGCACGTCCAGATAACCATGAGTTGTGCTTTGTGCTTTTTTGACGCTATTTTTACCTATTTCTTAAAGAACTAATAACTCCAGTTCCAATTATTGGATTTTTGTCATTTTGGTGTAATTTTATTCATGAAAATTTGGAATGTTTTCTAAATTGTTTTGAGGTTTTTTTTATTTTGTTGTTTTCATGTTATTACAGTTTGAATACTTTACACATTGCCTCTAAATTAAGTCAGACTACTTGTGTGTTCAGCACAAGTTAATTTTTCCCTGACAAGGATCGTGTTTATTATTTGAGTGGGGCATCCATCCCTCCCAATTAATACCTGATGTATTACATGATTCTTCTAAGAGTTATCTACAGTTAGGTGCATTGGGGTATTACTAGCTACTAATCAATACTGTGACTGGAGTAAGGAGTCCAAGGGGTTTCTCATGGTGAGTAAGGTGCATGAATCAGCAAAAAGAGAGCATACCACTGGTTGTCAGAAGGAGTTTAAATAAAGTTAAATCCTAATATTTCACTTATGAGTATGTGATTTGATTTTAAAGATTTTGTCACACGGGAGAAAATTTTGATTCAGACGTGTTTACTAGTGATTTGGAAAGTTTGAAAGGATATATATGCTCATCAGATCAGATGTAAGAATTTGTTTGATTAGTATGCAAAGGATGCATTATATACATAATTATAGTATATTTTGTGCCTGGTCCCGTGTCCTAAGAACTTAGGATTTTAAGGGATATGTGAGTTATTAAGCCTTTTCATACCTTGGAATGTTTAGCAACTATACTTAAGATTGTTAGACTTTGTGTGTAGTTGTAGATTATCTATAAATAAATGTGTACTAGTGGACCTATTTATTCTCTGGACTATCATAGAAGGAATTACAGGTATGGGAATGGCCAACTGTGTTCACCTGCATTAACCTAACTTAATTATGCGGCAGGGTCAGCTTAATCATTATCATTAGGGGCTGGCGTTCGTTAAACCAAACGCATCTTTTGAGTGCTAACATCAGGCTAGGTGGCCTTGTGTCAGGTACACCAATGATGCAGAGGATATCATGGGGTATGTTTGAGTATACCCACACATATTGATTATTATGCTCTGGATCACAATGGCAATGAGTAGTATTTCTTTACAATTGGCATCATAATAGGAAGTATTTAAATGAGCATTAAAAAAAGCTTATACTAGAAGTATACACATACAGAGGCTAGGTTAGATAGTAAAAGGTCTCTAGTTGTTCTTTAATGGCATCCCGTCGAAAATCACCCAAAGAAAGTCTTGTAAAACTATTGTTCAGGATCCGGAGCCAGTTAACATTTAAAAAGAACAGTAGTTATCTAAGTTTAGAAAATGATGTTTGTGTTTTTCAACAAAATCGTAAAAGGTTTTGGTAGCAAATATTAATTGGATGGCAGAATGTACAGTAGAAATGGAAGATATCGAGGAACGTATTGGTCTGTTATCTATTTTAAAAAAGATGCGACATAAAAGTGCTATATTTTACCGTTACATACACGTCTACATTATTGAGGGGGATGTCCTTTGGTTTCATAGTTCCTGCGTGCCTTAAATCACCTCTCTTAAGTTTGGCCTTGGCCAAACCAGTTAGCCGGCCGAGTTTGGGGAGGGGGTGGAATGGAGAACCCATCAGTAGAATAGCCAAATCTGCTTGTGAGCGCTATTCTGACTACAACTTCATGAGGCTATTGTATCTTCCTGCAATAAAAGGCAATTTTGCTACTTGATGAAGCAAATGTGCACCAATGTTGAAGAAGACAAGGCTTTCACACAATGCAAGGGGAGATTCTGGTGATATGCACGCTGAGCTGTAACAGTTTGTGCCCAAAAGTAAGGATGCCCAGAGAAAACGTTTGGCGGCGCCCTCCACAGGGCCTCGGAAGAAAAGAACAGACAGTTTAGCCATTACATCTTTTCTTCTCTCTGTGAGACAAATGGCTTGCAGCACAACACCTTCCAGCAGCACTCCAGATGGGTCGACTTTGAGAAGCGTTCGCAAGCAGCAATCATGAGCGCTGTCTCAACACCGTAGAGTAGGCAGACATTTTGGAAGAGTTCTCTCTAGAAACCTACCTTCAAACGTTAGGGGAAAGGTTTACATATCGCAGGCTGAGTTTAATGATCTCTGAAAGAGAGATAATTTTGTAGCACCTTCAACTTGTTTCGTACATTTCAAATGTTTTTTTACTGTAGGAGGTTGGCCGAGTGTGTAGTGGACGCCTATGGTGTTAGACCTTCTACTGGGTCCAGGCAACCCTTATTAGCTACTGTTACAGTGTCTAGATAGCCAGCGATCTCTAGTGGTAGCTGTGGTGAGCAGCCAAGACGTATTTAGGAGGAATGTGAAGCACTTGTAATACCACAGTAGTCAAACAGTAACTTAGCACACATGAAAGGAACCACAATGTGTTGCAAAAACCAAGGTACTTTATTACAGGAACACCAAACTCGATTACTATAGGTAAACCCCCTTCTGGAGGTAAGCACAAACAAAATATACACAGGTAAGTATTGGGAAACAGCATAAAATAGCAGGAGTCCTACAGGGGGGCAAAACCATATACTAAAAAAGTGGAATGCAAGAATGAGTTTCCCACCAGAGAATATGGGATAGTTAGCCAAGTGCTGGAAGAGAGTGGAACCCCAGGAGGTAAGTATCTAGAAGACCCCCAGCGACCAAGAGAGCAAAGGTAAGTTACCTGGTCGACCCAGAGGCTAACATGGGGACCCATAAATGGAGTATTGCAAAAGCAGGACGAGGGTGGTAGAATCCAATGGTGGATTCTGGAAGAGGGCCTACAAAAAAAGGGGCAGAGTGCAGTCCAAACTGGAGTGTCCAGGTTAGGCAGGAGGCAATGCCCACCCTTCTGTGGGTGAAGATCTGGGTCAAAGGTGGTGGATGAAGTCCAGCTGCGAAGTCAAGGACCTGGAGAGGAGTTTCTGAAGTCACCTAGGAGCTGTCCCTCAATGGTCGCCGGTTTGCAGATGGGTCAGTGGTCAGGAGGACTACCAACAAGCACAAGCAAATGCAACTGTTGGAGATTTGGAGAGGTGAAGAGGACCAGCAAGGTCAGACAGAAAGCACCCAGAGAACCCCTCAGAACCACCACCTATGTTGGAGAATCTTTGCACGTCTAGAGGACAGCAGATCCCAGCAGCCGGACATTGTTGCCTTAGGTGCCTGCAGATGCAAGGGGGTGACTCCTTCACTCCAAGGGAGATTCCTTCTATCTTCTCTGGTGCAGCTGAAGTCTTGCTGACTCCAGAGGATGCACAGCCATGGAAATGTTGCACGCTGCTGACAGGAGCCGTGGAAACAATGTTGCAAGGAGAGGTTGTCTCGGTGTTACAAACTTGTTTGGTTCCTGTGAAGTCCAGCAGCAGCTCTGTTGGCCAGAAGCAGAAGAAGTAATTGCAGAGAAGTCCTGATGGAGTCTTGACTGCTGAATCTGGGGACCCACATGCAAGGAAGTCCCTAAATAACCCAAAAAGAGGCATGGCCACTTTGCAAGGTGACCACTTATCAGAGGAGGTAACTGACGTCATCTGCCTAACCTGACCAGTCAGATGCTCCCAGGGCCCTCTGCCCTTCTTGTTTTCAAGATGGCAGAATCAAGTGACCACCTGGAGGCGCTCTGGGTACCACCCCTGAGGTGGTGAAGGACAAGAGAGTGGTCACTCCCCTTTCCCTTGTGCAGTTTTGCACCCCAGAGCAGGGGCCGGGGGTCCCTGGACTGTTGCAAACCGGGCTACGCAAGGAGGGCACCAAATGGGCTCTCCAAATCAAACCAGTGGCATGGGGAGGCTACCTCTCCCCAGTCTTGTAACACCTATTTCCAAGGGAGGTTGTCCCCCTCTCCCACAGGAAATCCTTTGTTCTGCCTTCCCCTGCTTGCACTGGTTAAGCAGCAGGAGCATAGAATCCTGCAGGGGCTGCAGCAGCGTGCGCTGCTCGCAGACCCTAAAAGACTAGAAGGAACAATACTGGGGGGGTCCTCTAAGGAGCCCATAAAGTACCTGGGATCATGCCACCAAAACTGACATAAGTATTGGGGTATGGTTCTGACATGTTTGATATGAAACATGCTTAGGTTTAGAGTTACCATTATGTAGCTGGCCCATAGATAGTTACCCATGGCCAGTACATATCTAAAATGGCTTCCAAGCACTTACAAAGTCCAGGGAATTGGGACTTGAGTTCGCTGGGATACCTCCCCTCCTGCAGGGATGCCCACACACACAGGGACCTGCACCTTGCCCTTAGGGCTGGAAAGGCCTACCATAGGGGTGACTTACAATGACCTGGTGTAGTAACCAGCAGGGAAAGGGTGCATGTACGTTTTCACACAGGCTGCATTTGGCAGGCCTGCAGACACAGTTTGATGGGCTCCCATGGGTGGCATAATATATGCTGCAGCCCATTAGGGACCCTGGTGTACCAATGCCCTGGGTACCTAAGTACCATATACTAGGGACTTACAGGGGTACAACAGTATGCCAATTCTGGGTGTAGAGAGTACCAAGACAACCAAACTTAGAGGAGAGAGCACAATCACTGTGGTCCTGGTTAGCAGGATCCCAATTAAAACAGTCTAAGCACACTGCAACAGGCAAAAAGTGAAGGTAACCATACCAGAAAGAGGGACTTTCCTATACAAATGCAATACAGAGCAGCTGCTTCAAAGCACCTCCTCGTTTCACTGTGCAGGTGACACCCTGCTTTCACTATAAATAGGGATTAGAGATCTGTTTGCAGGTACGTGCAGTGAGTGACTGCACCCAACTTCAAGGGGATGTCTAGGGGGTCCCTTGGCCCCCTTATCCCTCATCCAGAGTGCTGCCATCAGGGGTCACACTGCCAGTGTGCCACCATTTTGTGGCGCACTTTCAGTGCCTCTCCTGATAGCTACTTTTCCTTTGTGCCTTCGTTCATAATACGGCATGGGAACCAAGGCAAAGTGATTACCTTATTTGCAAATGAGGGAATGCTCTCTTGAGATAGCGCTGGTGCTATATGTGTCCCAGCACTTTCTGAATTACAAAACACAGGCATCTGCAGCCCCTTCTGTCATATCAAAGTGCCCCTCGGGATGCACAAAGCAGGTACACATGCCCCTGGGGCACTCCCCGGGGCACTTACTGTAGTATGGCCATTGGTGGAAAACACTAAGGGCCTTATTCATAAAGGGCCTCTGCAGTCGTAGCAGAAGCTCCAACATGGCAGGAAGGCCGTACATGTGACGTGGGCCTGCCCTCATGTCGGGACCTTCACAGTGGGAAAATGCACTACAGAAGTCTTGCTATGAGTGCAGGGCCCTCGTCATGAGTGCATGCCCCACCGCCACAACTGTGGGGCCTCCACAACGAGTGTGGAGGCCTTTTGTGAATCAGGTTCCAAATGTCCAGAGGACAGGGCTGAGGATGCAGAAGGATGAACATGTTAGAACATTCTTCACATTGTTGGGATTCCTAAATGTGTGGATGTATGGAGCTTAAGCCCTGAGCAGTTCCTTTAAAAGTTTCTTCGGGGTGTAAAGATCCGGATGGTGGAATCCTTCAGATATCGCCCCAATGCTCTGCTGCTGTCCCACAAGAAGACTGACCAAAAAAGTGTTGATTGAAGTGAGATCATCATCATACTGCCACACATCTTTGGAACATTTTTAACCATTCCATAGAGGCAGGTTTATCCTGAAAGATTTGTGGACAGTGGTGATCTTGGTGACCCCTAAGATGGGATGCTCGGAGATACCTGAGATAGGATGCTTGTTTTATGAATGTGCCTCTTATCTTAGTAGCCTATATCTCTCACTGAGATGATGGCAAATGCACTGTTGAAGATCATTAGATCTTTGATTTACCCTAATCAAAGCAGCTTTATGTTGGGCTGTAACATATCATTAGAAGAATGCACAATGTTTGGCTTATGCAGAACACCTGACTGGTCCATGATTCATTTTTCTTGGGTACTTTGAAAACCCCTCCAGAAAATGGACTGGGAATGGCAGCGTATCCCCCTTTTTTAGGACAGACCCACTAGGAATGCCCCCTTTGCCAATTAGCCTTGCAGTTGTGCAGGGCTTTGATTGGGACAGGCCCCACCCTTAAGAACTACATCTGCTTGTACACTCCCCGAGAAACTCATTACAACGATTGATGGAGATTCCTGGAATATTAAGGGGGTTTTCTGGTCTGAGGGTCGGAGACATGTCTGCCCTCTTTTCTGTGCAAGGGGTGAGTTGGCAGCAAACTGGAAGACAGGCCTCCTCTGTGAACACACCCATATTAAGTACCTGTGTGTACAGGTCATTTGTGATCCAGTGGTGGGATGGGATGTTGATTTGATCTCTCTTCTAGAGACTCTTCAAGAAGATCTTTATGGTTGTCTTGGATTTCCAATTTTGATTGTGGGTGGGGTTGCCCTCATTAAGATGGTGGACCTGCTCCAGGTCCTCTACACTGCAGAATTATCTATTTGTTCGCTTAGAGGGAATGATGCACTCTTTTGTGTGGGAAGGTGGCTTCTGCGGGTAATGCTAGATAAATGTCAGTTTATGCACAGTGGTAATTTGGGAATGGCTGATGTCTCTATTGTTTGTACGCAGTGCAATCTGATGCCCTCACAATGCAGTCTGGTAGTAATATAGTTAAAATCAATTTGTTTATAAATTCAATTCTACTTCTTCAATGATATTTCAAGTCAACCCTATTTTATTCAAAATTTATGTGTTCTTTTGATTTCAAAAGTTTCTCATTCACTTTTTCCACCTTTAATACAATATTTAATGTATATGTCCATAAAATTATTTTACATATTCCAATGTATTTCGCTATGGTTGCTTTTCAATAAAGGAATTCTGAAAACAATTGCAGATTTGTATTCAATTCTCAAAATCACACATATTATGGGCAATTCAGTTCCCAAAATAACACATATTCTAGTGACATATGATAGGCAATTTGTTCCAATTGCCAAAAGGTTGGTACGGATCCAGAGTTCAGTATACATGTTGTCTTATGATTTCATTACAAAGTCTGTTATGAAGTTACCCTTACTGAAGCAACTCTCAATGTCCTCACTCATTTGTGTGCACGTCGGCTGCAACACCTCAGAATTGGATCTATATTTTGAGGCTTAATTCATGCCAGACATACACAATCAAGTGTAGAGCTTAAGGTGATCATCAGGCGTCTATTGTGAAATAAGCAATTTGGGGTTATTCTTATTATTTGTAGAAAGCAGAGATATGCTTGTGTGCATGGCCATAGTTCTAATATTATTAAGATGACAGGGCAAACCATGTGCCAGGTCAGATTGAACAAAGCCTAGCTTAGGATATATATCTATCACGAGTTATCTACATTTGTGACTATTTTTCATATTCAAACAACATTTCTAGATCATGCTTTATACTTGATCATGATTTATACTTTAAATGCTGCGTTCTACTGAGATCTTTCATGGAGTCAGTGACCATCTTATTCAACACTACTGTGTTGTGATAATAGTTTCAAGCCTTCTGTTTTTGTAGCTATGTCTTCTTTGAGGTACAAGGATTTCGTGTAGTTAATCAGATTGTTCTAGGCATTTCAGTTTTCTTGTCCCTTTCATAGCCTATATTTCTCTCATAGGGGATTTCAATTTATAGTCATAAGAACTGAATTGTCTCTCCCACTTACAGGGACCCTGGAGCAGTTCTTTAATATATCTCCTTAAGTAAGGATTTTCACCTTTTTTCTGGAATGTTACACTTAAGAAAACGACAGATAAGGCAGCCTACATATCTAGACTACAATGGCCCAATTTTTGATCATGAAGTCAAAAAAGGGCCAGTACATTAAAATGAATATAATTTAAGATGTTTTGCAAACAGTATAAATCTCCTTCACAACCTCCTTTTTATGATAAAGTTGAGGGAGAGCAGGGCAGATTAGCCTCATAGGCTACCATTATATAGCTAAAGTAGAAGTATTGCCTTTAAGAACCCAGAGACCACCAGTATCCCATCATGCACAGCTGATGGCAGATGCATCAGTTCTTTTTTCTGGCTCCTGCTGACAGGACCCTGAAGCATTAAGCTCAACCTTTTATAGGCTTTTTCTAAAACATTTTTGATAAGAAATTGGTGACAACACCTTTATTCAACGTCTTTTATTTGTTCCTTCTATTTTCTGTTATTTTCTGACAGAAAACTAAGGCAATTTGTTGAATAAAATGCCTTCTCTGTTTTTCCAAAGGCACTGTGCGTGACAGGGAGAAGATTCGCCCACAGGCAACAGAAGAGGAAAAGAAAACAAAGACAGTCTGCCAGTGGGACTTCAGAGCGAAATCAAGGTCAGTCTTCCACCAGGGCTCTAACTTCAATCTCCAGTGCTCATGCAAGATCGCAAGTGAGTGTTTCTGGCCAGAAACGACATCAGTCCCCATCAACGTGGAGGACATCGCTGTCGAGACACAGAACAGCTCCAACTTGTTCGCTGTCAAGGTCTGGATCAACATTGGAGAAACATCGGTGCTCACAGTCGACAGGACAACATACCACATCCAGGGATTATGCACGATGACATTGAGAAGTAGTTTGGCGTCAAGGAGCTCTGGTTCACTAGCGACACGAAGTAGACAACCAATGGTGAGAGCAAAATGTCACTGCGAGAGGTCACGTTGAGGAGTTTAGCGACATCAAGGAATGCTGGGTTGCCAACGACGCGGCGTGGTCGATTGACGTTGAGATCTAAACGTCAAAGCAAAAGGTCGACTTCGAGAAGTTTGTCGATGTCGAGTAAGGAGAGAAGAAAAAGGAGAAGAATTTATTTTTCAACTGATTCATCACCTTCTCTTGTAATGTTACCTTCCTCTCCATCTCCTCCACCTTTGTTACCTGTTCCACTGGCTTCATGTCCTCTGATGCCTCCAACTCATCCACCAGTGCTTCCTGCACCAGTAACATCTCCTCCTCTACCTCCTACTCCAGAACCTAGGACCCCAACACGCTCACGGTCGCGCCACCACGCTCATCGTCACACATCAGGGTGCTCTTCTATTACTTCACATCGCTATCATCTCATCATAGATCAAGGTCACGTTCTCATCGAAGACATACCAACAATTCCTCTTCTTCAATAAGAGATAAGTCACTGACCTTATTGGACACTCCAACACTACGGGGGTCATTCCTAGATTGGCGGGTGGCGGTCGCCGCCCGCCAAGCGGGAACCGCCAGAAGACCGTACCGCGGTCAAAAGACCGCGGCGGTCATTCTGAGTTTCCCGCTGGGCTGGCGGGCGACCGCCAGAAGGCCGCCCGCCCGCCCAGCGGGAAACCCCCTTTCACGAGGATGCCGGCTCCGAATGGAGCCAGCGGAGTGGAAGGGGTGCGACGGGTGCAGTGGCACCCGTCGCGATTTTCAGTGTCTGCATAGCAGACACTGAAAATCTTAATGGGGCCCTGTTATGGGGCCCCTGCACTGCCCATGCCAGTGGCATGGGCAGTGCAGGGGCCCCCAGGGGCCCCACGACACCCGTTCCCGCCATCCTGTTCCTGGCGGTGAAAATCGCCAGGAACAGGATGGCGGTAAGGGGGTCGGAATCCCCATGGCGGCGCTGCAAGCAGCGCCGCCGTGGAGGATTCCCTGGGGCAGCGGGAAACCGGCGGGACACCGCCGGTTTCCCGTTTCTGACCGCGGCTTTACCGCCGCGGTCAGAATGCCCCCGGAAGCACCGCCAGCCTGTTGGCGGTGCTTCCTCCGTCACCTACCCTGGCGGTCATAGACCGCCAGGGTAGGAATGACCCCCTACGTGTTTCTCCAATAGATTATGTTATTACTGCTTACTACTCCGATTTAAGCATGTGAATCTCTGAAAATGAGTTACTTACCTGTAACTGTAGCTATCCAGGATTGGAATCAGTTAGAAATTGGGTCTCTCAGATGGCAGAGGTATACACCCTTGCCCAAGTAGGGACCACAACCCTAGTCAGGGTAAGTCACAACGACCCAAATTATCCTGTGCTCACCCTCTGGTAGCTTGGCACAGAGCAGGCAGGTTTAACTTAGAAGGAAATGTGTAAAGTATTTGTGCAATACCTCATACAGTAACACACTGAAAACACAACAAAAATACATCACACAGATTTAGAAAAATAGAGAATATTTATCTGAATTAAATAAGGTCAAAACTATGAAAATCCAATGTACACAAGCAAATTTATGAATTGTTAAAGATTAAATTCCATTAAAGCACTTAGCCTCAGTTGGAGCTGTTGAGTTTTTATCACACCATAGTTGATGGAGTTCTTCCCAATAATCTGACGCCATAGGCATCAGTCACAGAGTCGTACGGACCCCCAGGCACCATACCTTTGAAAACAAAGAAACAAAGACATCACACGGAGTCGTGGAGGTGAAGCGTTGCTGGAGCCGTGGCGGCGTCAGTCCCTTACGGCGTCTAGGGAGGTGAGGCGTCAGTTTCGTACTGCGAGGCAGGGGAGGCGAGGCGCCGTTCTGCCCAGTTGCAGAGGGAGCTGGTGAGGCATCGGTGGTGAGGCGTTGGTTCCTTGTAACCATGCGGAGTCGATGAATCTAGTCAGTCAAGACGTGATGAGTCGACTGCGCAGTGTCACGATCACTCTGCGTGACGTAGGTGCATCACGGCAATGTCAAACTTGCATTGCAGGCTGCAGTCGTTGCGTGAAACGAGGTAGACAGGGGGGGAGCTGCTGCATTATCTGTGCTGGCACCGCTGAAGTCGTTACTGGCGTCACTGAAGTTGGAAAGCTAGCTAAAAGCTAGCTGGTGAAGTCTTTGTTGGCCCCGATACTTTAGAACAGGAGGCAAGCTCAATCCAAGCCATTGGAGAGCACTTTTGGGGACGGCAGAGTCCTTCCAGCAAAGTCAGAGGCCTGCAGGCATCAAGTCAACAGAAGGGCAGCAGTCCAGATGAGCCCTTTGGGCAGCCAGGCAGTTCCTCTGACAGAGTTCAGGTGTAGATCCAGAAGTGTCTTATTTGGTGGGGTCAGAGACCCCACTTATATACCCAAATGTGCCTTTGAAGTGGGGGAAACTTCAAAGAGTAGTTTTGAAGTGCACAAGTTTCCCTTTTAGCCCAGTTCTGTCTGACAGGATCCCTGTGGGGGTTTATCACTACCTTTGTGTGAGGGCGGGCCTCTGGCCTTTGAAGTGTAAGAGAGAGCACCTCCACCCTTCCTGAATCCACATGTGACTGAGTGTCCTGTGTGTATGGTTGTCTGGGTGGAATGTGCAAAGGGAGCTGTCAACCATCACAGACCAGACGTGGATTGGAGACAGGCTGTAAGGCACAGATGTCAGTAAGTGCGGAGAAATGGCCACTTTCTAAAAGTGGTATTTCTAAAATAGTAATATTAAATCCAACTTCACCAGTAAGCGGGATTTTCTATTATCATTCTGGCAATGCAAAACATGACAGAGCTACTCCTTCCAGATCAGAATCTACCACTTAAAAGTATATGAGGGCAAATCTAATGCTAGTCTATGAGAGGAGAAGGCCTCGCAGTAGCGGAAAACAAATTAGTAAGTTTTTCACTACTAGGACATGTAAAACACATATGTACATGTCCTGCCTTTTACTTACAGAGCACCCAGCCCTATGAGTCACCTAGGGCATACCGTAGGGGTGACTTATATGTAGACAAAGGGGAGTTAAAGGCTTTGGAAGGTAGTTTTAAATGCCCATTCAAAGTGGCAGTGAAACTGCGCACACAGGCCTTGCAATAGCAGGCCTGAGACATGGTTAAGGGGCTACTTAAGTGTGTGGCACAATCGGTGCTGCAGCCCCACTTGTAGCATTTAATTTACCAGCCCTGGAGACATGTAGAACACTTAACTAGGAACTTACAAGTAAATTAAATATGCCAATTGGGAATGAGCCAATGTTTTTAGGGAGAGAGCACATGCACTTTAGCGCTGGTTAGCAGTGGTAAAGTGTCTAGAGTCCCACAGCCAACAAAAATGAGGTCAGAAAAAGAGGAGGAGGAAGACAAAACGTTTGGGGTGACCCTTCAGAGAGGGCCATTTTCCAACAGAATCTTTCATAGATTCACGTGCGACCCAACCTCCTTCCTGGGGAAGCTTACTTTTCCCTCCTGTCTTAAGGTTCTCCTGCACTTGTGCTAGCTATGGAAAATCTGAGGAACTGGAGCTTCTCTCAGGAGTGTTCTACAGGGTAGTGCAGCCTGATTGCTGATAGATAGGTTTGGTCTCTTTAAACAAAGACTACAATAGGTTGTACAATAGAAGGGCCTAAGGCCATATTATATGTATATGCATATATTTAGCTTTGCATTGCTATTATATGTTACCAGGGGCTCCCATCTCAATGACGGGGAATGATTTGAGCATGTGAATCTATGAAAGATTCCAATACTGGAGAACTTCAGTTACAGGTAAGTAACTTGTTTTCTTTTGGAAATCAGTAGCCACACTCACTGAACCACCACTGACTGTTGATGAGTAGGCTGGAAGACTGATTCCCAACACTCAAAAGTGGCACCCGAGTCTGCTGTACCTGGGAGAGTCATCAGAGTGTTGTTTGGTCACCCAAGACAGAAACTAGCCTTCACTAAAGGGAACCGCTGGTGGTTTTGATGTGACCGGAGACCAGTAATCCAATTGCATCCTCTGTATCTTCCACATCTTCAGCATCCTGTATCCCTTGCATCATGACCATTCCATTGAAGTCTATGGTTGTTCACCCATAGAGCTTGGAACAGGACTTGAGGCTGCTTGGTGACAAAGCAACTGTCTTACAAATCCTCGCTGGCCCGCATGACCTCTTGTCTGCCAGAGTTGGTCGCCCAAAGCAGGCTGGATTAGCCGAACAGAACTTTACTAAAGTTTTACAAAGTTACCAAAGTTTCCGCTAACCACAGCATTTGCAAATGCTTGTTCATGATCTGAGTGAAAAGCAGTGATTTACATTTTTCTTAGAAATCTTTATCTCCAGAATCCTCTGGTGGATATTTTTCGTTTTTGTGTCTAAAGGTCATAGAAATATGATCTATTTTTATAAATCAGTGTTTGATTTAATTTGTGTTGTGGGGCTTTACTTTGTTGTTTTCGCACTTCTAAATGCTTTACACTTTATTTAACCATGACTCCTCGAATCCACAGCTACCCAAAGCTGAGATAAAGGTTTTACACCTGACTGGACCCAAGATGGTGTTTTGAGTGTATTTCATAGTGAGGCCCCACAGACACACCATGTAAAAACCGCATTCCTCAAAACTGCCCACTCTTTTAGAAACCCACACTGATATCTAGATGAAAAATAAGCACCAGTAGGTTTAAACCTATTAAGGAGATGTGCATCTTGAAATCTCTAAAAACAATTAAACACAGAATTATTTTTCTTTTAGGCTATTGAATTATAGCATTTGTCTTGTGCCTCGAGGGATACGTCACCTACCATCTTGTGAAATATTTGCCACAGTAACTAAAGATGAACATGGGACTGGAACTGCCAGCATTCAAGCTTGCAGCGCATTGTTGGCCAAAGGTGGTGTCTGCTTTCTTGGAGATTTGATGTCACACAGAAAAGACAAACTTGAACTTCTACAGTCAGGTAATATTGCTGAATAAATTGACTGTTCCTTGTGTGAAGAAAAATGTGTTTTGAGTGGCCACGTCATGAGTTGTTTTAGTGAAGTCATGTCACACCATCTTCAGGAAGAGTAAGGGTAGCATTTTGAAAAGAAAGTTTCACTACCATTATCGTCACCATTTGGGTCTCCCGTATAATTAACATATTCATTGCTGTCGTCGATATCAAGGGATCTAGATAATCAACATTTATTCGGTCAGGACTTGAATTGAAAAGGACACCCATATTTTAAAGCTAGCTTTTTTTTTTATTTAACCCCTCAATAGATTAATAGCAGTGACTCTGGACATGGGTAGTGCATTGGTTTCACTGATGTTCACCTTGTAGACTATAAAGGCAGAAAATCCACCAATCAGGGATAGCAATGGAGGTAAGCATGAACCAAAGTCAGTAAGAGTAAGTAAAACCTCATCTTCATAAAGCAGACGTTTTGAGATCCCTTCATGTGTATGTATGCTTTTATCATTCTTCCTCTTTTGTATGACAACTACTGAAGGCTGTTTTGACATCAAGAACAACAGTGGCAATAACGGAGTGCCCTGTCTCAGGAGCGTTCATATAATGAAAGGAATCCAACAAAATAACATACTGAAGTCATGCAGTGGTACCAAAATGGAGCCAATCCACCTTAAATATGTTCTCATTATTCAGTCTAGTGCTGGCAAGAATGTGGAACATATATCTCCATTCAAGTCTGTTGGATTCCTTCTCAACATTTAATGAGAAGGATGTGCTTTTCTCAAGGAGTCTCTAACCAGCCATAGTAGGTGCAATAACATTCTGAGATAGTTCTGTTATGATCATCCATGGATGATTCTGAATTGCGTTTGATGGGTGATGAAAGGTGTCTCTTTCTTAAGTCTACTCACTGGCACATGTTTAATGATATAGGGAGGTGGCTCGAACAATATAGAGGTGTCCTTTCCAGACTTAGGGAATACAATAATCAATGTCTTTTTGGATGCCTCACAAGGAAAATCCATTACTTGGGCCGTACAAAACTATAAATATTTCCAGGAAAGTGGTTTTCCCAGATACCTTTTACGTGGAAGGTCAGAGAAGAAAGAACACATTTCATCTCATCAAAGAAGCCATTCTATAATTCAATCTACAGTTTTGGCAGAACTAAGCTGGCCAAAAATATATCCTCAATAGCTGAGGTGTCACAACCTTTACATTTCTTTATAAAAGCAGAAAATTCTCAGTGATGTCTTGATGTTAGGAATATGGTAGATATCCCTAATTATGCTTCCCTTTCCATGAGCTGGCCCACGAAGAGCCTTTCTGCTTCCTCTCTATATTCGCAGTGGTGCCATTGTAACCTAACAAACTCATCTTTGGCTTTGGAGACAGAGGGAATTTCTAGTGCACTCCTGTGTAGTAGTGCGCCCCATAAACCTGTCCAACAGAACTCTGATAGATAACTTCAGACATTTCTGTTATTCATTTTTGTACAAATCTTTATCTAGCTTTATCAGCCCTCTCTCAATGAGGCCTTCACAAATGTTGGTGCTGATGATACAAAGCCTTTATTCTCTGTCAAGTAGGCTTTAATTTGGTCCTACGATGCAGTTTTCTCTTATGATGGTTAATATCTCGAGTTGGGCATCTGCCACCATATGGCTGGTGAGATAGTGAACCACAATCGAAGGTGATGTACATGGACAAATGGTTTGAAAGTGCACCTTCCAAGATCCTGTAGTCGGAGGCGTCCATTGGGATGAAGCTGGTGGACAGGTCCTAATCTGTTTTTGATTAGGTATTATTTGTACACAAGAGGAAAGTGGAGTTTCTGTTCATTGGGTGTGGCAACTGTGCCATATTCAGTCAGCAAACCAACCAACATGGCTCTGTCACTGTCATTGTTCTATGTAACAGGAATGATATGTCCAAAATCTGATCTAATTCAAATATCTAGATTAGCTCTATCATAATACATATCCACATTCAGTTAACACTTGACATTCTGAACAGAAAGAGTTTTCTTAAGGAGTGGGAGTATACTTTCTTTAAGATCTTCTATGGTCCCCTTGACTTGGAAACACGCCTTGGTGGCTCCTTAGTTGAAAAAACTGTTGCTAGACTCCACTACTTTACGGGGTATGTTTATAGTATTTTGGCACAGGACAGCACCACAAGGTTTCTTGCAGTGCTGTCCTGCACCAAAATAAAACGGCAGGAATGTGGAGTATACACAGGATACGGTGCATTCCTGACCTTGTCTACTGCGCTGGTGCACAATTGGCTGCCATACACCAACGCAGGCTCCCTTGCACCATAGTGCAAGGGCGTCTGCGTTGTAGGAGCAATTCCTTTCTGCACAAAATCAATCACTGGAGGTGTTTTCCTCCATCTACATGTGCTGCAGAATGCAGAGGAAAAAACTAGGAGAAATAAATCATTGGAAATCTGGGAATGCATCAAAATCCATGAGTGTTTCCTGAGAAAACCCAATGCAGCGCCCATGCCTCTTTGACGCAGAGTAGGGCAACAAGTGACTTGCGCTGCATTGCCTTACTCCATATCTACAAATCCATGAAAAGCCACGCAAAGTTGCTTTGCGTGGTCTTGTCGATGTGGGCCAGTAGCCTGTGCTGGACGCTGGTAAAAAAAAAAGTGACGCATGGGCAGCGTAAGATTCTTGCAAATATGCCCCAATGTTTCTACAGACCTATATCTTTATTTCCTTTCCCTTTCAGAATTCTGGGAATGCATGTCAATCTTCATCTTTCACAATATCTTAACACCAACTCATTATTAAGCAGAACTCAGTTAAGCTTGTGCGATCTTTTTTTTTTTTGTGGCTATTTGGGGTACTTCGCGCTTAGGCCCTCATAACTTTTTGTCCACATAAGCTATCCACGCCAAATTGGCTTCCTTTTTACCAACATCCTAGGGATTCTAAACGTACCCAGAGTAAGTGGGTTCCCCATAGGAGACCAAGAAATTAGCCAAAATACAGCAAAAGTTTCGTTTTTTTTTCACAAACATGGGAAAAAAGTGCTGGAGAAGAAAGCATGATATTTTTTCCCTGCAAATTGCATCAACAAAGGGTTTGCTCTGCTAAAATCACAATCTTCCTAGCATTCAGGAACAGACAGACTTGAATTTAAAAAAAAACATTTTTCAACACAACTTTGGCATTTTATTGGGACTGGGACATGCCCAATTTTTTATTTTTTTTGTGCTTTCATCCTTCTTCCACTTAGTGACAGAAATGAGTGTGAAGACAATGGTGGATCCCAGACAGCTAAACATTTCTGAAAAGTAGACAAAATTCTAAATGTAGCAAGGGGTCATTTGTTTAGATCCTTCAAGGCTTTCCTACAGAAAATAACAGCTAAAATAAAACAAATATTGACATTGAGTTGAAAAAACAGCCATTTCTCTTCAGGTTTTTTTCTGTAACTTTTTCACGCTTTGGCAGATTTTTAAAAGCAATATACCGTTAAGTCTGCTGGACTCTTCTGGTTGCGGGGATATAGAGGGCTTGTAGGTTCATTAAGAACCCTAGGCACCCAGAGCCGATAAACGAGCTTCCCTTTGCAATGGGTTTTCATTGTATACCGGGTATACAGCAATTCATTTGGTAAAATATAAAGAGTAAAAAATAGGTAACAAGGAAACCTTTGTATTTCCAAAATGGGCACTAGATAAAGTGTTGAGAAGCTGTGGTTATTTGCACATCTCTGAATTCAGGGGTCCCTATAATAACATGTGACTTACAGGGCATTTCTCAAATGCACACTGTCTTACGTTTGGAAGGAGAAAATGTAGAGAAAGACAATGAGAATAACACTTGTTCTTCTATTCTGTGTTTCCCCACATCTCCTGATAAAAATGGTACCTCACTTGTGTGGGTAGGCCTAATGCCTGCAACAGGTAACGCAGCATGGACACATCACATTTTTACATTGACATCTAACGTGTTTTTTGGAAAGTGCCTATCTGTGGATTTTGGCCTCTAGCTCAGCTGGCACGTAGGGAAACCCACCAAACCTATGCATTTTGTAAAACTAGACAGCTAGGGGAATCCAGGATGTGGTGACTTGTGGGGCTCTCATTGGGTTATGTTACCCAGAATCCTTTGCAAACCTCAAAATTTGACAAAAACTAAATTTCCTTACATCTTGGTACTGCAAAGTTCAGGATTTTGATGGGGCCACAAACTTCCTTCCACACAGCATTCGCCCAAGTCTCCCAATAAAAATGGTACCTCAATTGTATGGGTAGACCTAATCCTCGCGACAGGAAATGCCCCAAAATACAAAGTGGACTCATCACAGTTTCTCAAAGAAAACAGACATATTTTTTACAACATGCCTAGCTGTGGATTTTGGCCGCTAGCTCAGCCAGCACCTAGGGGAAACATAGCAAACCTGTGCATTTTTTAAAAAATAGACACCTTAGGGAATACGGGATGGGGTGACTTGTGGGGCTCTCGCTGAGTTCTGTTACCCAGAATCCTCTGCAAACCTTAACATTTGTTTTAAAAAAACACTTTTTCCTCACGTTTCGGTGCTGCAAAGTACTGGAATCTGAAGGGAACCACAAACTTCCTTCCACCCAGCATTCCCCCAAGTCTCCCGATAAAGATGGTACCTCACTTGTGTGTGCAGGCCTAATCCCCGTGACAGGAAATGCTCCGAAACACATTGTGGACACATCACATTTTCCCAAAGGAAACAAACATGTTTTTTGCAAAGTGCCTAGCTTTGGATTTTGGCCTATAGTTCAGTCAGCACCTAGGGAAAACCTAGCAAACTTGTGCATTTTTGACAACTAGACACTTAGGGGAATCCAGGATGGGGTGACTTGTGGGGCTCTCACTGGGTTCTGTTACCCAGAATCCTTTTCAAACTTCACAATTTGGCAAAAAGAAACACTTTTTCTTCATGTTTTGGTGCTGCAAAGTTCTGGAATCTGTGAGAGCCACAAACTTCCTTCAACCCAGCATTCCCCTAAGTCTCCCGATAAAAATTGTACCTCACTTGTGTGGTAGGCCTAATCCCCGCAGCAGTGAAGGGTCCAAAACACAACATGGACACAACATAATTATCTATTACAAAACGACCTGTTTTTGCAAGGAGGGCACCTGCTTTGGTCCTGGGCTTGGCAGCCATCTAGGGAAATCTATCAAACCTAGACATTTTTTTAAACTAGGGTCCAGGGAGGTGTGGGTTGTGTGAATCCCCCAACATTTTCTTACCCAGAATCCCTTGCAAACCTTAAAGTTAGCTAAGAAATCACATTTTCCTCACTTTTTCTTTGTAGGATAATTTTGCCGGCACAAATTTCCTACCACTTAATGTTCCCCTCACTCTGCTGATAGATAAAAATTATACCTCACTTGTGTGGGTGTCCAGGACAGGCCAAAAACATGTAGAGATTGAGGGGATAGCACTGCGAGTTGATAAGCACAATTTTTTTAAATACACTTTTTGGCCAACTCTGCTTTGGTAACCCACACAAGTGAGGTATCATTTTACTTGGGAGACTGAGGGGAACGATGGGTGGTAGGAAAGTGGTGCCAGCGTGGTGATCCTACAAAGAAAAGTGAGGAAAATTTGATTCTTTTTTTTTAGCTAAATTTAAGGTTTGCAAGGGATTCTAGGTAAGAAAACGGGGGATCCACGCATGCCACACCTCCCTGGACTCCACCAAGTGTCTAGTTTAAAAAAATGCCTGGGTTTGATAGGTTTCCCTTGATGACTGCTGCACCAGGGACCAAAAACGCAGTTGCCTCCCCCTTGCAAAAACAGGTAGTTCTGTAATAGATCATTTTGATGTGTTCACGTCCTTCTGGTATGTCCCAAACATTCAAATTATGAAAAGAAACGCCCTTAAGTTATGCTAAAAAGATCCGTCACCCACCAACCTAGTTTGTGGCATGCTTCATCATCGGGGTCCCACCTGAGACACCTAGCATGTCACGGATATGCTTAGACGCCTGATTACAGTGGAACAGGTTTTTTAAATTTTTAATTTTGCCACACATGCTGGTTGGATTTGGCATGTGGGTGAGTGATGGTTCAATAGATCAAATTTTATGAACAAGAGATTTCACAAAAATGAAATACACTGTTAATAATTGAAAGGCCAAAAAACGTAAAGAATGACTCACAGATCATGCGCTGTAAAACCACATCAGGGCACCAACCTCTTTACAGTCCATTCGCACACCTTTCATGCGTGACATGCAGAAGACCATTCAGGCCGCCAGCTGCGGGCCCAGCACATTACAACACTCACATCAACAGACAGCACCATTTAACGGCCGATCACTGTCATACACCCACATACCTGACACAGCAATCACACCAGCTGACGGAGACGGTGGACTGGCATTTGGCTAGCAGTGTGTTGTGGCTTACAGCAAGTCACTATTTACACCACCAGCCACATGCCTCTCTACGCACACCACCAGCCACGCGCCACTCCACGCACACCACGAGCCAAGAAGGACAATTGGGGCAGTACATAGAGTCTCCCTCCGGATACCTCTTCGGACACAGTCTCTACATTTCTTAGTGGGAAAGTCGTTTTTGAGAGTGGGAGGAATGTGATCAGGAAAGTGGTGATCTTTAAATCTAGCCACATCCTCAACCACTGCTACTCTAGTAACTCTTGCTTGTTCCACCACAACAAGGCTCTCTATCACAGACTCCTGAAATTTCACAAATGTCATCCTTGACTCTGGAGAACTATTCTTGAACACAGCGAAAGCATTTATAGTTGCCAAATGGTAAAGATGAATAGCTAACTTCTTATACCAAATGTAAGACTTACGAACAGCAGTGTAAAGTATTAACCTCTGATCAACTATATCTACACCACACATGTGCTTATTATAATCTAAAATGCACACAGGTTTTCACACTTCGGCTACCTGACCCCAAACAGTCAGAGGGGAAGTACTCTCATCATGGATGATACTCAGCATGTACACATCCCTCCTGTCTGCAAATTTCAGAGCTAACAGCTCATCATTGCACAAGGCACTGCACTGTCCCCTCGCAAGTGTTTTGCAGACAAGCTCCATTGGATAGCCTTTCCTTAGAGCAGATTGTGCCACAAGCAACAATGTCCACTCTGAACAATTCCCTGAACAATTGCGTTCCAGTGTAGAAGTTATCTAGGTACAAATGGTGACCTTTGTTAAACAGTCGTCTACCAAGTTCCCACACAATTTTCTCACTAACTCCAAAAGTGGGCAGACAACCAGGGTGGTCAATACGAGACTCCCTACTAGTGTAGACCCATACATTTTAAACATATAGGGCCAGATGTAGAAAGCTTTTTGCATTTCGCAGTTTGCGCCATGCAAAAAGTCTTTTGCGATGCTCATTCACAAATTGCGAGTCGGTACCGACTCGCAATTTGTGAATGCGACTCGCAAATAGGAAGGGGTGTTCCCTTCCTATTTGCGACTCGCATCTCAATTCAGAGTTGCTTTGTGACCGCGAATGCGGTCGCAAACCAACTCGCAGTTACCACCAGTGTCACACTGGTAGTAACTCATTCGCAAAAGGGAAGGGGTCCCCATGGGACCCCTTCCCCTTTGTGAATGTCGACAAAAATATTTTTTCAGAGCAGGCAGTGGTCCTATGGACCACTGCCTACTCTGAAAAAACGAAACCAAATGGTTTAGGTATTTTTTTCATTTTGCAACTCGTTTTCCTTTAAGGAAAACGGGCTGCAAAATGAAAAAAAAAATACTGCTTTATTTACAAAGCAGTCACAGACATGGAGGTCTGCTGACTACAGCAGGCCACCATCCCTGTGAGTGCAGGGACTCGCTATGGGGTCGCAAAATGTGACCCACCTCATGAATATTGATGAGGTGGGTCCTTGCGACCCCATAGCGAGTCGCAGAAGGGGTCTGAGACACCATTCTGCATCCGTTTTTGCGACTTGCAAATTGCGAGTCGCTCAGACTCGCAATTTGCAAGTCGCAAAAACGGATTTTGCTACATCTGGCCCATACTGTACTACTTTCAGACAGCATATACATCTTAATTCCATACTGTGCCCTCTTGCTAGGAATATACTGCCTAAAAAACAAACGGGCCATGAACAGGACCAAAGACTCGTCCACAGCTATTTCTTTCCCTGGAAATAGATCTCTGGAAAATGATCTACAAAGTGATCAAGGATAGGCCTAATCTTAAAAAGACAGTCAGAATCAGGGTGATCTTGTGGCAAGGCTAAAGCATTATTGTAGGAAAGTACCATCTTGCCTGGCATGTTTCCCCCATTTTTACTTGTGTGTCAGTTTGTTTTTGCCTGTGTCACTGGGATCCTGCTAGCCAGGACCCCAGTGCTCATAGTTTGTGGCCTAAATGTGTTCCCTGTGTGGTGCCTAACTGTATCACTGAGGCTCTGCTAACCAGAACCTCTGTTATTGCTCTCTCTGCTTTTAAAATTGTCACTGCATGCTAGTGACCATTTTCACCAATTCTAATTGGCACACTGGAACACCCTCATAATTCCCTGGTATATGGTACATAGGTACCCAGGGTATTGGGGTTCCAGGAAATCCCTATGGGCTGCAGCATTTCTCTTGCCACCGATAGGGAGCTCAGACAATTCTTACACTGGACTGCCACTGCAGCCTGAGTGAAATAAAATCCACGTTGTTTCACAGCCATTTTACATTGCACTTAAGTAACTTATAAGTCACCTATATGTCTAACCCTCACTTAGTGAAGGTTAGGTGCAAAATTACTAAGTGTGAGGGCACCCTGGCACTAGCCAAGGTGTCCCCACATTGTTCATGGCAATTTCCCCGGACTTTGTGAGTGCGGGGACACCATTACACGCGTGCACTACATATAGGTCAATACCTATATGTAGCTTCACAGGTAACTCCGAATATGGCCATGTAACATGTCTAAGATCATGGAATTGTCCCCCCATGCTAAATCTGGTATTGGGATGCCAATCCCATGCATCCCCGGGGCTCCAGCATGGACCCTGGGTATTGCCAAACTAGCTCTCTGGGGTTTTCTCTACAGCTACCACTGCTGGCAACCCTCAGACAGGTTTCTGCCCTCCTGGGGTCAGGTCAGCCCAGTCCCAGGAAGGCAGAACAAAGAATTTCCTCTGAGAGAGGGTGTTACACCCTCTCCCTTTGGAAATAGGTGTTAAGGGCTGGGGAGGAGTAGCCTCCCCAAGCCTCTGGAAATGCTTTGAAGGGCACAGATGGTGCGCCCCTTGCATAAGCCACTCTACCCTGGTTCAGGGATCCCCCAGCCCCTGCTCAGGCACGAAACTGGACAAAGAAAAGGGGAGTGACCACTCCCCTGTCCATCACCACCCCAGGGGTGGTGCCCAGAGCTCCTTCAGTGTGTCCCAGGCCTCTGCCATCTTGAATGGAGAGGTGTGAGGGCACAGTGGAGGCCTCTGAGTGGCCAGTGCCAGCAGGTGACGTCAGAGACCCCTCCTAATAGGTGCTTACCTGGTTAGGTAGCCAATCCTCCTCTGAGGGCTATTTAGGGTCTCTCCTGTGGGTTTCTCTTCAGATAACGAATGCAAGAGCTCACCAGAGTTCCTCTGCATCTCCCTCTTCGACTTCTGCCAAGGATCGACTGCTGACTGCTCCAGGATGCCTGCAAAACCGCAACAAAGTATCAAGACGACTACCAGCAACATTGTAGCGCCTAATCCTGCCGGCTTTCTCGACTGTTTCCTGGTGGTGCATGCTCTGAGGGCAGTCTGCCTTCACCCTGCACTAGAAGCCAAGAAGAAATCTCCCGTGGGTCGACGGAGTCTTCCCCCCTGCTAACGCAGGCACCAAACCTCTGCATCACCGGTCCTCTGGGTCCCCTCTCATCTTGACGAGCATGGTCCCTGGAACACAGGAGCTGGATCCAAATGATCCCAACAGTCCAGTGGTCCTTCTGTAAAAATTTGGTGGAGGTAAGTCCTTGCCTCCCCACGCCAGACAGTAATCCTGTGTACTGCGTGGTCTGCAGCTGCTAGGGCTTCTATTCACTTTTGGGAGGATTCCTTCATGAACAGCACAGCCCAGGTCCCCAGCACTCCGTCCTGCATTGCTCAACTCGCTGAGTTAACCACCGGCTTCGCGGGACCCTCTTTTGTTGTGTTGAGACTACCGATGTGCTCAGATTTCTTGAACGCCTGTTCAAGTGCTTCTGCGGGTGCTGCCTGCTTCTGCATGGGCTCTCTCTGTTGCTGAGCGTCTCCTCTGACTCCTCCTCCAAGGGGTGACCTCTTGGTCCTTCCTGGACCCGAGCAGCACCCATTATCTTTAACCGCGACTCTTGCAGCTAGCAAGGCTTGTTTGCAGTCTTTCTGTGTGGAAACAACTCTGCATCCTCCAGCACGCCATGGGACATCTTTGGACCAAAGGAGAAGTTCCTGACACCTTCCGTTGTTGCAGAATCTTTGGCTTCTTCCACCCGGAGCCAGTCCTTTTGCACCTTCATCTGGGGTTTAGTGGGCTCCTGCCCCCCAGGACACTTGCGTGACTCTTGGACTTGGTCCCCTTCCTTTGCAGGTCCTCAGGTCCAGGAATCCATCTTCAGTGCTTTGCAGTCAGTTGTTGCCTTTGCAGAATCCCCTATCTCGACTTTACTGTCTTTCTGGGGTAGTAGGGTAACTTTACTCCTACTTTTCAGGGTCTTGGGTTAGGGTATCTTGGACACCCTTAGTGTTTTCTTACACTCCCAGCGATCCTCTACACACTACACTAGGCCTGGGGTCCATTTGTGGTTCGCATTCCACTTTTGGAGTATATGGTTTGTGTTGCTCCTAGGCCTATATTGTCCTATTGCATCCTATTGTATTCTACAGTGTTTGCACCACTTTTCTAACTGTTTACTTACCTGATTTTGGTTTGTGTGTATATTTTGTGTATTTTACTTACGTCCTAAGGGAGTATATCCTCAGAGATACTTTTTGGCATATTGTCACTAAAATAAAGTACCTTTATTTTTAGTAACTCTTAGAATTGTGTTTCTTATGATATAGTGCTATATGACATAAGTGGTGTAGTAGGAGCTTTGCATGTCTCCTAGTTCAGCCTAAGCTGCTCTGCTATAGCTACCTCTATCAGCCTAAGCTTCTAGAACACTACTAATCTACTAATAAGGGATAACTCGACCTGGCACAAGGTGTAAGTACCATAAGGTACCCACTATAAGCCAGGCCAGCCTCCTAGAATTATCCACAAAATGCAGCATCCAAAGAAGAAGCATATACTGATTACAACTCATGGTTGCAGGAAACATAGCTGTTGCCACCAAGAGACTAGTAGACCAATACGAAGACAAGGACGGCTTCCTTATCAGGCCCATCAAAAAAGTTAAACCCAAGAACTTTTTCAACTCTTCCAGATTTGTAGGAATCCACTGGGTAGCTGTAGAGTGTAGCCCAAGTCTGGCACTGTTGTCCACCAAGTACTGCTCAGCATACAAATTTGTCTGCTCAACAATCTCTTAAAAAAATACATCATCCATAAACAACTGAAAGAAATTGATAGGTAAAATGTTTTCTGTAGTCACTCTGCACCCCAGGAGACCAGTAAAGACAGGCAACTCCGGCTGCTC
The DNA here is from genome assembly GCF_031143425.1 of Pleurodeles waltl. Taxonomy (NCBI): domain Eukaryota; kingdom Metazoa; phylum Chordata; class Amphibia; order Caudata; family Salamandridae; genus Pleurodeles; species Pleurodeles waltl. The sequence goes on from NC_090439.1 coordinate 715,535,785, forward strand.
CATGTTTGGGGCAACCCAGAGGTCGGGTCTTCCAGTGGGAAGCTTTTCAGCCCCACGCTCCTGCACGATTGATTCATCAGTGTCCTCCTCTACAACAGGCACTTCATCCACACTTAGAGTGGCTTCATCATCAGATGATTCCTCTCTGACAGAAAATTCACTGCCAGAAACTAGCACTTCCTCCTCTGCCTCAGATGCAGGGTCAGTCTCATAATCATGGCCAGAAGATGACTCAAAAAGCATACCAACAACCTGCTGAGTGGTCACCCTGCGGCAAGCCATGATCCTTTCTAAGTGTAACTTGACAAATGTGCCAATAACAGCCAGCACTGTGTTAAATAAGTAATAAACAAAGTGTGGCTTTATCACAAAGAGTTATGAACTAAAACACTATACCACTCACTTGCCTGAAAAAACTAGACTCACCAGCAACTACTCTGCACAGACACAGCAATCACCAATGATATCACACTAAAAAGGAAAAAGAAAAGAAAATTACAAATAAGACAACACAAATATCATTGTAAACAAATCTAAGGACAATTTCACACACAATCCAGCATTTAACACACCATTTACAAAAAAGTCATTCATGCATGGCAATAAAATACTTTTGGAGTAAATAGTTTTTACTTACCCAGAACATGCAACTACACAAACTGCAGGTCAACCACTGCCAAAAACGCAAGAAGTCACAAGAACGGAAGCCAAAGCTTTGAATTAGTACAAAAAGGAGAAATTAACTGTTACAATCACAAATGCAAATACTTTGCCAGTTGACAAACACCCCACCACCAAACATTTAGAAATTGTCCCTGGTGTCTAGTGGTTTCTGCCCCCCTTGGGGCAGATGAGCCTAAAAAAACTAGGCGAATCTGCCCCCAAGGGGGGCAGAAAAGGCCAACAGTTATGTGCCCCCCTTTGGGGACGGCACTTGCCCAAGGGGCAATCTCCCACCAACAAAACAGAAAACAAACTAATCCCTGGCTCCTTAATGGCTTCTGCCCCCCTTGGGGGCATATGGGCCTAAAAATAATAGGCTGATCTGCCCCCAAGGGGGGCAGAAATGGCCAACAGTCAAGTGTCCCCTTTGGGAGTGCAACCCTTGCCTAAGGGGCTGCCCCCACACACAAAAACAGAAACAAAAACAATCCATGGTGCCTTAGTGGATTCTGCCCCCCTTGGGGGCAGATGGGCCTACAAATAATAGGCCCATCTGCCCCCAAGGGGACCAGAAATGGCCAACTGTTGTGTATCCCCTTTGGGGAGCTACCCTTGCCCAAGGGGTCGCCCCCCACCCACAAAAAACAAACTAAAAAAAAACCCTGGCATGTCTGTGGCTTCTAAAAATAATGAAATGGGCCACAGTTATCTGCCACCTTTGGCCCAAGGTCCCCACAAGAAGCACAAAACACACAACAATCCCTGGGGCCTAGTGGGTTTGGACCCCCCCCCCCCCCCCCCGGGGGCAAGATTGGCTGAAAAAAGCAGATCTAGCCTGGGGAGGGGAGGGAGGTGGGGGGGGGCAAAACATTGAAAAATGTATTGCCCGCAGGATTGCGTCCCTTGCCTAAGGGGTCTCTGCCCTAAAAATACAATTCAAAATAATCCTTGGTGTGTAGGGGGTTTTGACACTCTCGGGGGGAGGGCTAGATCAGGCAAAAAAATGGCTGATCTAGCCCCAGGGGGTCTGAAACACGGATCAGTTATTGCACCCCATGGAACGACCCTTGCCTAAGGGATAGCTCCCCAAAATAAAGAAAAAAACATCCCTGGTGTCTAGTGGGTGGATTCTTGCTTCACGATCGCAGGCCTTGAATTTATTCAAAACAGGTGCAGAGGGAAAGGAAAAACTCTTACCTTTTCCACTGTGTCTGTTTCCCCCCCCTCAACCACACCTTATCAGAAGGATTTACTAAAAGGACACCCTTCTTCTTGGACGTGCTGGAAGCAAATGGCTTCCAGCGCATCCCTGGCACCATGTGATGACATTGGATCGCCAAGTGGGGGGGTCGGGGTGGCAGGGGAAGCGCTTCCCCTGTCATCCCTGACTGGGGGTGTGGGTGGGCAGCACACAGGGGGAGCAGCGCTCCCCTGAGGTCCGGGTGCAGGACAAGCTGGTCTTGTCCTCAGCGCACGGCAACCGTGGCCGAAGGCGAGACCAACTCTTCCACGGCACCAAAGGGGTTAACAGTTGAATGAAAACTCAAATAAATTTAAGAGGAAATCTTCAGAGACTTTGTCACCCACGTCAAAAATAAATGTGAGGGACATTCTTTTGCCAGCTAAAAAACAAAAGAGTCCAATTAATTCAGTCACAGAGGCCAGTGATATTAAATGGTGTGCTTAGGACAACTTTGCAAACACTCACCCCACCCTCACAGATCTGGGTTTAATCCATCGATCTTTTGCTCATCATGCCATCCCAGTTTGGACCCAGCCGTATGCAAATCAGTCTTGACCCGTTCCTCATGGGAACAGTCCAGCCCGAACTGCCAAGCCATGTCATTCCTGGACCGGAAACAAGCATCCTGGGACTGGTTTCAGGGTATCACCCTTCACCAGCCAGGCTAGCTTGAATCCAGTGGCGCAGTGAGCACGGGACTCACATCTGGGCATTCCCTTCCCACTTGGGGCAACTTTAGTAACACAAGAAGATGATGGACGGAGTGCTGAACAATGCAGACACTCACCCCGTCACAGGTCTGGGTTTAAACCATCATTCTTATGCTCACCATGGCACCTCAGTTTGGACCCAGCCATATACAAATCAATCTTGACCCTGTTCCTCAAGGGAACAGTCCAGCCAGAACTGCCAAGCCATGTCCTCCCTGGACCTGAAACAAGCATCCTGGTACCGGTTTCAGGGTATCACCCTTCATCAGCCAGGCTAGTTTGAATCCAGTGACCATGCTTAGGACAGACAGTCCTGGATTAAAAGATAGCACACTGCAGGGAAATAGTATGATGTAGCAGTGACCTCGCTATGTTTTTTGATATACTTCGAAAGTAGGAAGAAAAATAACAAACTAAAACCGCTCAATATATCAAATCTCCCCCAGGTGTTTACAAATTTTGCATCTTCAACATCTCTTGCCTCTAACAATATGAAGCAGGTTGTGTTTGTAAACTATCTAGTGTAAACACTAAGATAGGGAAAAAGATAACTAAAGTAATTTTCCATTCAGAAGTGATGCAACGCTTGACAGTGGATTCCATAGCAGCAAGGCACCAGTTCGCCATACACAGGACGGGCGGTGGACCCCCACCTCCTCACCCACAGCTCACAACATGAGAGGAGCAAGTACTGCATTACTGCATCCTGAGGCACTCGCTAGAGTAGCCGGAGGACTGGACACTGGTAAGTCAACATTTACTAATCATCACCGTCCCCCCTCCCCCCAAAACCTGTATGCCATCTCACACCCACACCCTCACTCCCATCACTCCACTCCAACCCACACACTGCACCTACACATCTCACTAACCCCAATGCCAAGCTCTTCATGCCATACCAATGCATTTGCACCCCTCCCAGCCCTGCATGGACACCCATCATTAAAGCATGCACAGCATAGGGAAACTAACAATCCCACAATACACCAAAATACACAAGCAAAAGCTGGCAGGGCAACACCAACCATAAAGGGAAAGCTAGAGATGTACAAATGTCATACACTTGAAGCATAATACATTACTTACATCACCACAGGTACGCCAGCCAATGTCAGCGGATAGGATGTGCCACCACCATCCAGTCCCCCAACAGAAGAGGCCCTCAGTGATGACAGTAACTCTGGACTTCTGGATCTGGAGGACCTTCCTGGCCTATCAGGGACCACTGGACAGCCAGTCACCCAAGCACAATCACAGTCCACCTCAGAGCCTCCCCCATCAGGATCCAACACCACAGCACCCACCCAGTGTACCCAAACTTCTGTGCCCAGGACACGTCAATCAGCAGTGTGCCCACCTGTACAGGGACCCCAGGCCACACCTCACACCCAAGACAATCAGGGATCTGGGGTCAGTGGCAGTGGGCACACCGTTCAGGGGACAGGGGCACAGGCCAACAGGGAAACTGGGAAGACTACTGTGCGCCAGGGGGAGGACAGGACCAGGGAACCAACTCTCCAGGAGGCACTCTCTGAGATCCTGGGAATCTACCAACATTCCCAGGACACGATGGGCCAGATCCTAGACAACGTTCAGGAGAACAGGCAGCTGCAGGAGGGACAGTATCAGGGGATAAGGGAGGATTTGCAGGCCATTTACACCACCCTAACCTCCGTAGCAAGGGTGCTGACAGACATGGCCAACATCATGAGGGAGGCAACAGCACAGCAGCGGGCCACTACCACTGGCCAGGCCATTGACCAGCCCTCCACTTCCGCTGCAGCTAGTGGGAAGGAGGCCCGCCACAGGGCCCACAGGCCACCAGAACCCCTACCCCTGCACAAGGTAAACCACCCCGCAAACTTTTCCTGCGACCTAGACAGAAGCCAGAGACACTTGCCAAGACCACCGCCAGGAAATGAGACTCTCCTCATTGTCCCCCTTGTGTCCCACTCAGTCATCTCGTCCACCTTGAACTGACATTGCTCCCCTTCTTATGGCCCCTTGGACACTGCACCTGTGCTACAAACATACTGGAACAACACCCTGGACTTTCCTCCATCATCACTTCATTCCATTGCACTTTCCCCTTAATTTCTGAGCACTACAATAAACACCACTGGAAAAAACTTGACTACTAGTATTTCATGTATTGAAAATATGTACTGATGGAAACAGCTACATCCATTGCAAATGAACTGTACATAGTGAGAACATAGAAAGAATGACCTGTAGCTGGCTGTAGTGATCACATCAGGACATTGTTGTCATATCACCAACATCTGTAAAATGATAATCCATAGGTGACAGTAAGTAGAGGTAAAAAGAGGGTAATGCCAACATGCCACAGCCACACAGACTACAACAATAGTCATAGAAATGTGAAGTTGCACTGACTCACTTGTGTGTCATTGGAAGTACTGACGGATAACTGATGTTCTGTTGTGCACATCCTCATCCTCTGCCTCCTCATCCTCACTGTCCTCAGGGTTCACTGCTGCCACAGGGGCATCTCCAGTCTCCTCCTCCTGCAGAAAAGGTACATGGCGTCTGAGGGCCAGGTTGTGCAACATGCAGCATGCCCCTACTATCTGGCAGACCTTCTGGGGTGAGTAGCACAGGGATACACCTGTCAGATGGAGGCACCTGAACCTGGTCTTCAGGAGGCCAAAGGTCCTCTCAATGGTCTTTCTGGTTCGCCCATGTGTCTCATTATAACGTTCTTCAGCCCTTGTCCTGGCATTCCTCACAGGGGTGAGCAGCCACGATAGGTTTGGGTAGCCAGAGTCACCTGCAGGTATTGAGGGACAACATTTAGCCACACACTATCCTATTAGGTTAACATCAGAGGCAGACACTAACATACACCGGGTGGGGACCAAGGCTCACCTGTAAGCCACACCCTATGCCTCTGTAGTTGGCACATCAAATTTGCGATGCTGCTATTCCTCAGGACAAAGGCATCATGCACTGAACCAAGATATTTAGTAATGATGTGGGAGATGTACTGGTCCGACAGGCACACCATCTGCACATTTGTGGAGTGGACATTTTTACGATTCCTGTACACCTGTTCATTCAGGCGGAGGGGGACAAATGCAATATGTCCCGTCAATTGCACCAATAATATTGGGGATAAGTCCCATTCCATAGAATCCGGCCTTCACTGTGGCCAAATCTTCCACCTGGGGGAAAGCAATGTAGCTGCACGTGTCTTTTACCAGGGCAGACAAGGATTGAGAACATTGGCTGTGACATTCCTGCTGCCAAGCCTGTTGTCACTTGGAAAGAACCAGTTGCCAGGAAATGGAGCACTGAGAGAACTTGCACAAGAAGGGTAATCCCAGTCGGATGACGGATAGCTGATATCGTCTCAGGCTCCAACTGGGCACATACCTCTGTAATTGTGGCCCTGTCCAGTCTATAGGTGAGTATAATGTGCCTGTCCTCCAGTGTAGCTAAGTCCACCAGGGGCTGTATACGGGGGTATGTCTCCACCTCCTATTCATCTGCAGCGGTAGGTATCTAAGGGACACAAGAGTGAGTAGGCTATCTCAGTTTGAACAACTGAACCACAAAAGCAGTCCATATCGTGCAATTACGTATTGGGACAGTGTAAATATCTAGGTATGTGCTTATTTATCTTGTGACGCAGCAATTATTGATAGGCCTGTTCACGCTACCCCCCTTAAATGGCGACCGCCTGTCTTGGGTGGAGAGACAGGTGGAAGTGAGGTAATTCTGCCAACGTTGGGAGTCGTGTCAGTAGGTGGTTGTGAACCGCAGTGCAATTCCTCATTGGATAATATTGTGCCCTATGCAGTACAGTGGCCAATGGGGATCTACGCTGGTGGTGACGGTGTACACCGCCGTGACGTGATCGCCATTTTCTAAATCATTCCTCACTTGTTTCGTGACCTTCAACAGGAGAAGACCTACACTGCATGTGCTGCTCTGACCTGTGTCTGGAACCTACCATGGCCCGTGTGACCGGGGAAAAGGCCCCAGCCTTCATTTCGGAGGAGTTGGAGCGACTGGTGGATGGGGTCCTACCCAGTACAGACTGCTGTATGGGCCTCCAGACCAACAGGTGAGTCCACTGTGGGCACAATGCATGTGGCATGGATGCATGTAGATGTGTGTGAAGGCATTGTGTAAGGGGAGGGATTATCTGTTGGTGGTGTACATGTTGTGCGCTGGGCAATCTGTGTGCCAATGGTGATGGAAATGGGTATGGTGGGTCATGTGTGTGATAGGCTGGACTGTTAGTTTAATGGTATTCTTCTGTCTGTATTGCCTCTGCAGGTCAGCGCCCATCGAAAGAAGTGAATATGGTGTGCCATCTCCAAGGAGGTGCGGACCCTGGGGGTCTATGGCAGACGGAGCACCCACTGTAGGAAACGGTGGGAGGACCTGAGACGCTGGGCACGGAAGACCGCTGAGGCCCAGCTGGGGATTGCCTCCCAACGAGGAAGGGGTGCCCTTGGACCCTAACACCCCTGATGACCCACATACGGGTGGTGGCCTACCCTGAGCTGGATGGGCGTTTGAGGGAATCACAGCAGCCACAAGGGGGTGAGTACAGTGGGTATCATTACATATTTGTGCTGGTGGGGTGGTATCCAGGTGGTGGTTGTGTGTTAGGGGGTGCCCCTAAGGCCAGGCCAAGCACTGCAGCATGGGTCCTCTGAAGGGTAATGGTTGCATGGCAAATACAGGTAGCCTAGCTTGTTAGTAGTCACTTTCATGCAGGGCATCGTGGGTCCCAGGTGTGCTGCAGTTGGCGGTGTGTGCTCCTCATCATTCCTTGGTGACTAGCCATATCACTGGTAGTCACTGCATATTGAGTAGGCCTGTTCCCTGTGTGTGAGGGTGCTGTGTACACCAACGGTGGGGTTGATGCAGTCACTGACCCAGTGTATCCTGTATCTCTCTCCCCCTTTCTTGTTTTGTCATCCTGTCCTTATGTGCATTAACACCATCTGGCAAAGGAGCAGGTGCACCAGCGACAGAGGGAGCTGCATCCAACATGACCCTGGAGGAAGAGTCCACCGACACAAGGGAACCAGTGGGACTGAGGGCGAGGGGAGCACCACGACGGAGACTGGAGGAGACAACATAGACTCCGATACCTCCTCCGATGGGAGCTCTCGGTGGTGACGAACACCTCTGTGACCACCCCAGCTGCAGGTACAGCCGTCACCCCCATACCAGCACCGCCCTCCCAGTAGCCCCTCAGAGAGTTGCCTGTGCCCAATCACCCAGAAGGGTGGGCATCTCCTTCACCCCAGACACCTCAGGCCCTGCCCCAGTCAGCCCTGCTGCCCTGTGTGAGGAGGCTATTGACCTCCTGAGATCCAGCTCTTTAGGGCAGTCAACCATTGTGAATGCCATCCAGGGGCTAGCTTCCCAGATGCAGCACATGCATTCCTGGAGGGCATTCACTGTAGATTGGCGGTCCAACAGAGATCGATTCAGGCTCTGGCCTCCTCTCTGATGGCAGCCATTGTCCCTGTTTCTACCATCCCCCTTCCAACTACCACTTCCCAGTCCCACTCCGACTGACTCCACAGACGAGCATGCACACAAGGCAACACACAAGAATTGCACAGGAAAACACAAGCACCACACTTCATCCCACAGGCACTCACACAAACACCATACAGTTGCAGATACAACAACATCCACAGCCTCTACTGTCTCCCTCTCCTCCTCCTCCACCTCCCTCCCAGTCATGTCCACACTCACACCTGCATTCACTACATCTACATCCACTATCAGCATACCCACACCAAGCAGAACACACACTTCACTGGCAAACACCTCCACAACAACCATGCACGCGTCCCCTGTGTCCTCTCCCACTGTGTCCGGCCCTCCTCCTAAGGGACACAAACACAAGCATTCACACACCCAAAAGCCACCCACCTGACATCAGCATACAGCCCATGCACCTGCACCCAAGTCCAGCAGTCATACACCTCCAACAGCCACTCCCTCATCCTCCACTCCCATTACTCCTCCCTCCTCCTACCCCAACATCCCTAAAAAGCTTTTCCTTTCCCAAATTGACCTCTTCCCTCCCCCTCCCCCCGTCCTGCACGTATGGGCAGAGTACCAAGGACACAGCCCAGCACCTCAGCCAAACAGTCCACGGGGACAGTGGTAGCACCACCTACCTGTGGTGGTAAGGATACCAGAGCTACAACACAGAATGGGAAGGAGCCAGCACCAAAAAGGAAGAAGGGTAAGGGGCCTGCCCTACCAGGGAAGAGTGTGAAGAGTCCTGCACCACCAGGGAAGAGTGTGGAGATTCCTTCACCACCAGGGAAGAGTGTCAATGTGGCCTGCACCAACTTTGAAGAAGGGGAAGGGGCCTGCACCAGCTGTGAAGAAGGGGAAGGAGCCTGCACCACCAGGCAGAGAGGGGAAGAGCCCATCCACCCCTGCCAGGAAGGGTAAGGGATCCACGACCCACAGACAGGAGGAGACAAGGCACTCTACGCCAGCGGATGCTGTCAGGCTAACACCGCCACCATCACCAGCTGTCACGGGACCCCCACCGTCAAGTGAAGCCATCAGGGAGTGAAGGGGCTGCCCAGGAGGCTCCTCCAACCACCACAACAATGCAGCCATCAGGGAGTGCGGGGGCTGCCCAGGAGGCTCCTCCAACCACCACCACAATACAGCCATCGAACAGTGCAGGTGCCGCCCAGGAGGCTCCTCCAACCACCACCACAGTGCAGCTGTCACCTCCAGCGCATGCCATGTAGGCCACACTCCAGGGCTGCTGTGCGAGTTGGCCCCATCCAGAACCAGTGGCCAAGTCACCCACCTGAGAGACTGTGGCCTTGCACTCCCCAGGACAAAGCAATGGGCATGTTGCCCCCTCCAGAACCAGTGGGCAAGTCACCCACTTGAGAGACTGTGGCCTTGCACTCCCCAGGACAAAGCAAAGGGCATGGAGACCCCTCCAGAACCAGTGGGCAAGTCACCCACCTGAGAGACTGTGGCCTGGCACTCCCCAGGACAAAGCAATGGGCATGTTGCCCCCTCCAGAATTAGTGGGCAAGTCACCCACTTGAGAGACTGTGGCCTTGCATTCCCCAGGACAGAGCAATGGGCATGGAGCCCCCTCCGGAACCAGTGGGCAAGTCACCCACTCCAGAGACTGTGGCCTTGCACTCCCCAGGACAAAGCAATGGCCATGTTTCCCCCTCCAGAACCAGTGGGGACATTCCCGTATTCGGCTGAGGTGCCCCCATTCCCCTGAGGTATTACCACCACTTATCACTCACCACCAGGGTCGTAATGAGGGCGTAAATGTGAATGGTTGCAAGCAACAATTATATATTCTTACGCTAATCGTGTAAACCATGATCAACTGTTAGTACAAAATGTGTATGTTAACTGGAGGGAAAAGCAACCAACCCGGAAGTATGCAACTCTGTTTTGGAAAGATATCAGTCATCTCTGTGTGATTAATAAATAAACTGGTTATGGTCATTGGGGATTTGAATATGTGTCTAAACCCAGATTGGACAGATATAGATCAGGCAGATACGCTGCAGGTGTACAGAATTCCGTTGGCCAACTTCCCAAATTGCCATTCCTGGAATGTGCCAAAAAAGATACAAAAAGTTCAAGCAGAATTGGGTTTTATATGTCTAAATAGGAAACCTCCAACTGATAATCCAGCCAGTAAAACCTTTCAATAGGCAATTTGCAAGGACCTACTGATTACGTTTAATCCAGGTATAGTTCTGTAATATTCTTCAGATTTTAAAAGTAAAAGGCAGTAACCACGGGCCCCTATATGCAGGCTTAGAGATAGGGATCCTGAATAGGGATCAAGTGTTGCCTTTGAGAATTGAGTATCCACGGACGCTGACTACCCAAATAAATGAGTTGTGTCTTCCTTTGTTATTTGATTTACAACTATCAATTCGGGAAATCGTAAGGCTGTAAGTAAAGATATACTGAATTGTTTAAACATGGTACTAAACTAGGTGGTTAAATGTCTGATGGTCTCCCTAAAGAGTAAGTTGCAGTATTTGTGAGCATTTAATAATGTCATGTGCTGGTTGGTTTGAATCGCAGTGCCAGAATTTGAAAAAACAATTAAGGAAACTAAAGAAATGAAAGGGGACAGGCAAAGATTCAACAAATGAAGACATTATTAGGAAAACAAAAGCTGAATAAGCCAAATTAATCAAAAGAAGGAAGAAGAGTAATTATAGAAGGATTGGTATCGGATGCTAACAGTAATTGCAAGAAAGAATACAAAGAAATGTTGGGAGTTAGTGAAGGAAGGGGGATATAAATATGTTGTAAGCCTTAATATTTCGGAGGAAGCCTGGGCTGACTACTAGCTGGAGTTGTATATGGCAAAAAGTGAAATACATTTTGTAGAATGGGCTGACCCAGATGAAGATCGTCTATATTATACTTCCCAGTCTTCTATAAAGAAGACTATTGTAGATACAAATCTTACTAGAGCTGTGGGTCTGGACAGTGTTCTGCAATTATTGTTAAACCCAATCCAGACTTATGGGCGAACTTCTTTGTAGTGCCTTTAACGGATTTTTAAAGAAGGGGTAATTTCCAGAGAGCTGGAAGGGTTCTGTATTAACGCCATTTTTTAAAAATTATCCAAATAACCCTAAAAATATTGTTAGATTAGTTTAATAGATGTAGGGGCCATAATATGTGCTAAACAAATCCTCCTGTACATGAAGGACTGGATTGAGGATAATAGCTTAAATTCAATTAAACAAGGTGGCTTTAAGGGCGTGCACTCTACTATAGACCATTGTTTCAGTATTTAGCCCATAGGTCAAAAAGCAATAGAAACACGAGGTAACCTGTTTTGTTATTTTGTTGATTTTCGCTCCACGCTTGACCTAGTTAATAGGAATCACTTTCAGCAACAATTGACCGAAATAGGTATTTCTAAGTGGCTTCTCGATGTATTAAAATAATTACATTGTGACAACTAGGTAAAGGAGAAGTGAGACAAAAATTGGGGCCCTTTAACGGAAAATCCCTATATCAAGTGGGTTTAGGCAGGGCTGTGACTTAGCTCCTGTGCTGTTTTCTAGATACATGGCCGATTTGCCCACTTGTTTAAATATGACGCACTAGTTTCTCCTAAAATGGGTGGTCATCATATTCCATTCCTACTATATGCAGATGATCTTGTTATTCTAGGTGTAACCCAGGTGGGTCTGCAGAGGAAACTGCATACTTTTAATATTTACTTTAAATCAAATGACCTGATAATAGAGATAATACAAATGTTTATGTAATGAGGAGGAAAACTAAAACATACAAATAGTACATTGGAGATATGTTAGTGGATGAGCCTTCCAAGCACAAATACCTGTGCATGATGTTTTTGAATAATCTGCAGTGACAATCTCATCTAGACTGTCTTAAAGTTAGTTTGTACATCTGTGGGGGACTTAAAGAAGTTTAAGAGAATATTTGTCAGCCCATCCTTAATGCCAGTGATTGCGACCTATAAAGCTATAGCAATTCCCCTTCACTCCAATTCCCCCTACCCCCCCCCGAAATGCTGTATGGCACAGACATTTTAAGCATTGGTTTGCGATGTAATTGGAATAAAATGGGAGGCTGATGTTTAAAAAATATGTTGTGTCTTCCCCTATCGTCGATAATACAAGCCATTTAGGGCCATATGTACGAACACATTTTCCAATTGACACAGAATGGGAACAACCCTTTGCTACATCTGGCCCTTAGTTAGAACTTGGTTTAACCTTTTGGAATAATATATCAGCCAACATTACTAGACAATTTTTGCAAAGACTGCAAGCATCCTCAGTAGATAAAGTATCCTTGCTCTGCATGAAAGAAATTTGCAGCAGTGAATTGCACTGGGCAAGAAATACAAGGCGTCGGTTACAGGATGAAGCTCTCTTGTTAAACTAGTTAGTATTGTGATTTTAAATAACTAGAGCAAAAGGAAACTAAAGCAAAAGGCCGTCAGAGATTCGAGAATTAAGGGCCTTATCTACCTTAACACAAAGAACTCTACATTGTAACTATGTATTTCCTGGCAGAAAGTCACAAACTTCCACATTTTTTAGAACTCCCAAACCCAATATGGGGCACAGGGATCTTGAATTTCCGGGTAGGTTTAAACCTTGAGTTTTTCTATTTCACCTATATTTTTGGAAGATGATAAATGTGGAACACCTCTGTGAATGTGGTTTGGACACACAAAGGTCCATATATTTAATAGAGTGTCTATATTTTGTTAATCCTTGCTGTACAGCATCCATTTTAAGACATCCTCGTTCCTCACTCCTCATCCCTACTTCTCAACCCTGCTTCTCATCCATCATCCCTACTTCTCATCCATCATCCCTACTTCTCACCCATCATCCCTACTTCTCATCCATTATCCCTACTTCTCATCTTCATATATCAGCCCTACTTCTCATCCATCATCCCTACTTCTAATCCACCATCCCTACTTCTAATCCACCATCCCTACTTCTCATCCATCATCCCTACTTCTCATCCATTATCCCTGCTTCTCTTCCATCATCCCTACTTCTCATCCATCATCCCTACTTCTCATCCCTGCTTCTCATCCCTGCTTCTCATCCATCATCCCTGCTTCTCATCCATCAACCCTGCTTCTCTTCCATCATCCCTACTTCTCATCCATCATCCCTACTTCTCATCCCTACGTCTCATCCCTGCTTCTCATCCATCATCCCTACTTCTCATCCATCATCCCTGCTTGTCTTCCATCATCCCTACTTCTCATCCATCATCCCTACCTCTCATCCATCATACATCATCCCTACTTCTCATCCATCATACATCATCCCTACTTCTCATCCATCACCCCTACTTCTCATCCACCATCCCTGCTTCTCTTTCATCATCCCTGCTTCTCATCCATCATACATCATCCCTACTTCTCACTTCTCATCCATCATCCCTACTTCTCATCCATCATCCCTGCTTCTCATCCATCACCCCTACTTCTCATCGATCATCCCTACTCCTCATCCCTGCTTCTCATCCCTACTTCTCTTCCATCATCCCTACTTCTCTTCTATCACCCCTGCTTCTCATCCCTACGTCTCATCCATCTTCCATCATTCCTACTTCTCATGCCTCAGCCATCATCCCTACTCCTCATCCATCACCCCTACTCCTCATTCCTCATCCTTCAGTCATACCAACACATTTTAAGTTTTGTGAAAACACACCTTCACATGGATTGGTTTGGAACAGCCAATCAGAGTTATGAGAGAGAGCTGCATTCTATTTCAATGAAAAATAGCCTCCTCATTGCACATGGTGGGTGAAGAGGGAGGAGAGGAAATGCAACTGTGTGTTTGTTTCCAGTGAATTCAAGGCTGCACAATATTTCATTTAATTTAACTCAGTGTTTTTCTGTGTGCACAGGCCTCTACAGAAAGCTCTGCTGGTTTGGGAAATACAAGGAGTGCACAGCCTGGGCCATAAATCAGCTCTTGGAGAAAGGGTTATACAGGTCATCTACAGTTCAACCGAAAACCTTTCTGGTTTCAGTTTCATATGTAGAAACAAAGGTGGTCATTACAACCCTGGCGGACGGTGTTAAAGCAGCGGTAAGACCGCCAACGGGCCGGCGGTAAAAAATTTGGAATTACGACCGTGGCGGAAACCGCCAACAAAGACAGCCACTTTAACACTCCGACCGCCATGGCGGTACAAACAAACAGCTTGGCGGTCACCGGCAACAGACAGGCGGATGACAAAGTACCGCCCACAGTATCACAACCTACCAATCTCTCACCTTTTCCGGGGCGGATTCACCGTGGACAAAAACATGACGGAAACAGGACCTCGAAGGGAAAACGCTCACCTCTACACACCCCACGAGGAACCAGGATGCCATGGAACCAGAGCTGCAGATCCTGCCAGCCCTTATCTTCTTGCTCCTCTACCAGGAGCACGAACGCCGGCGGCGAAGACCACGGGGAGTACTGCACCTACGACACAGGGGAGGGGGAGGGAAAAAACAGGGACACACACACGCAACACCCCCACCCACACCCTCACCCACGACAACACACACACTAATACATCATGATACATTATAGTTACACCCCCAACCCCTCCGGAAGAATGCAAAGACCAAAGAAAATGAGTGTAACCATTGTAATATATAAAAATGCAGTACGCAAAAATATACATATATACACTATTAACAAAATATACACCAAGAATAGTAGTCCAGGTAATGCTCCATTGATGTCCGTGGAACACTGGGCCCACACGGTATGGGCGAGGCCCTCACAAGATCCCCGACCATGACGGAGATAACACTGCAGGGGCATCAGATAGCAATAAAACAGGCACCTCTGGGCGAGGGAAAGGGGGGGCACCTCAGCCGGTTGAGTGCACGACGCCAAATCCACGAGGGGGCCACATGCCCACTGTTCAATCCTGGGGAGTGCAAAGCCACAGTCTCTCAAGTGTCTCCAGTGGGTGGGTTGCCCACTGCTTCATCCTGGGAAGTGCAAAGCCACAGTCTCTCAAGTCTCTACAGTGGGTGGTTTGCCCACTGTTCAATCCTGGGGAGTGCAAAGCCACAGTCTCTCAAGTCGATGACAGTCTCCACTGGTTCTGGAGGGGGCTTGTTGCCCAGAGTGCTTCATCCTGCCAAGGACTGAGGTAGTGGATGTATCTCTCCACTGGTTCTGGAGGGGGCCTTGTGCCCAGAGTGCTTCATCCTGCCAAGGACTGAGGTAGTGGATGTATCTCTCCACTGGTTCTGGAGGGGGTCTTGTGCCCAAAGTGCTTCATCCTGCTAAGGACTGAGGAAGTGAATGTGATACTCCACTGGTTCTGGAGGGGGCTTGGTGCCCAGAGGGCTTCATCTTGCCAAGGACTGAGGTAGTGGATGCCTTTCTCCACTGGTTCTGGAGGGGGCTTTGTGCCCAGAGTGCTTCATCCTGCTAAGGACTGAGGAAGTGGATGTGATACTCCACTGGTTCTGGAGGGGGCTTGGTGCCCAGAGTGCTTCCTCCTGCCAAGGACTGAGGTAGTGGATGTATCTCTCCACTGGTTCTGGAGGGGGCCTTGTGCCCAGAGTGCTTCATCCTGCCAAGGACTGAGGTAGTGGATGTATCTCTCCACTGGTTCTGGAGGGGGCCTTGTGCCCAGAGTGCTTCATCCTGCTAAGGACTGAGGAAGTGGATGTGATACTCCACTGGTTCTGGAGGGGGCTTGGTGCCCAGAGTGCTTCATCCTGCCAAGGACTGAGGTAGTGGATGCCTTTCTCCACTGGTTCTGGAGGGGGCTTTGTGCCCAGAGTGCTTCATCCTGCCAAGGACTGAGGTAGTGGATGTATCTCTCCCCTGGTTCTGGAGGGGGCTTTGTGCCCAGAGTGCTTCATCCTGCCAAGGACTGAGGTAGTGGATGTATGTCTCCACTGGTTCTGGAGGGGGCTTGGTGCCCAGAGTGCTTCATCCTGCTTGTGACGGACTCAGTAGCGTCAGTGCCCTTGGCGCTCATGGGCCAGCGGTGCATGTGGCGGCGGTGCCCTTTTCAGCGGTGCTTGTGGCGGCGGTGCCCTGTTCAGCGGTGCTTGTGGCGGTGGTGCCCTGTTCAGCGGTGCTTGCTGCGGTGGGGTCCTTTGCAGTGACTCAGCTGCTGGCGGTCATGTCTGGGCCAGCGGGGCTGGTGCTGGCGGTCCTGTCTGGGCCAGCGGTGCTGGTGCTGGCGAACCTGTCTGGGCCAGCGGGGCTGGTGCTGGCGGTCCTGTCTGGGCCAGCGGGGCTGGTGCTGGCGATCCTGTCTGGCCCAGTGGGGCTGGTGCTGGCGGTCCTGTCTGACCCAGTGGGGCTGGTGCTGGCGGTCCTGTCTGGCCCAGCGGGGCTGGTGCTGGCGGTCCTGTCCTGGGCAGCAGGGCTGGTGGCGGTGGCCTCTTGGGCCTCAGGGCAGGTGCTGGCGGTGGCCTCCTGGGCAGGCGGGTTGATGGCGGTGGCCTCCTGGGCAGCGGGGATGATGGTGGTCTTCTCCGCTAAGCTGTTCTTCCCAGACCTGCTGACTTTCTTGTGGCCCTTCCCCACCTTGGAAGGTGTCGCAGCTGACTCCACATTCCCACCTGTACCCCTGGGAGCGTATTTGGTGGCTGGAGTCTTTCCCCTCTCCCGCCGGGCACTCGCCAACTTTTGATGCTTCACAGGTGGGGGGCTGTCCGTGCTGTGGCTCCGTGCCACACTGGCTGCCCTGGTGGCCGGTGCACTCCAGATGCCGGTGACTACAGGCACCACTGGTCCCGGAGATGTTGTGGCTGAGGTGCTAGGTTGGGACCTGGAGAGTTGGCCCTAGGAGACGGACGGGGTGGGGGAGGTGTGGGAAAGAGGTCAAGGTTGGACAGGAAAAGTTTTTTGGAAACACTCGGACGGGTAGCTGGAGGGGGTTTGGGAGTGGAGGAAGAGGTTGTGGTTGTAGGAGGTGTTCATTTTGGTGACTTTGGGTGAAGGTGAATGCGCTGGAGGCTGTCGTGAGGTGGATGGCTGTTGGGTGGGTGCCTGCGTTTGTGTATCTTGGGAGGTAGCGTCACAGACACACTGGGAGAGGACACAGGGGACGTGTGAATGGCAGTGGGGTGGTGACTGCACGTGAGCGGGGCGTGGGGGTGTGTGTGCTGGTGATGTAAGTAGTGGCTGTAGATGTAGTGCATGCAGGTGTGAGTGTAGACGAGACTGGGAGGGAGGAGGGAGGAGGGAGACAAGAAGGAGGGGGACACAGTGGAGGCAGTGGATGTTGGTGTGTCTGCATGTGTGTGATGCTTGCGTGAGTGCCTGTGGGATGTGTGGTGCTTATGTTTGCCTGAGCTTCCCTTGTGTGTTGACGTGTGTGCATGCTGGTCTGAAGGTGTGCTTGGGATAGGCTGAAGTAGAGGGGATTGGGTCTGGGTGGAGGAAGTTGGAGGGGGGAGGCTAGACACAGGGACAATGGCTGCCATCAGTGCTGAGGCCAGAGTCTGAAAAGCTCGCTGAAGGGCCGCCGGACCAGAATGAATGCCCTCCAGGAATGCATTTGTTTGTTGCAACTGCCTTTCTACAACCTGGATGGCATTCAAAATGGTAGACTGCCCAACAGTGAGGGACATGAGGAGGTCAATGGCCTCCTCACTGAGGGCAGCAGGGGTGACTGGGGTAGGGGCTGAGGTGCCTGGGGCGAAGGTGATGCCCACCCTCCTGGGTGAGAGGGCACGGGGCAAAGGCTGAGGGGCTGCTGGGAGGGCGGTGCTGGTAGGGGGGGTGGCGGCTGTACCTGTAGATGCGGGGGGCACAGATGTTGCCACCACCACAAGGGAGCTCCCATCAGAGGGCGAGTCCGTGTCACTGGTGTCAGCTCCTGTCCCCGCTGTGGAGCTCCCCTCGCCCTCCGTCCCACTGGTGAACTCCAAGTCTGTTGTCTCGCCCTCCAGGGCCATGTGGGATGCAGCTCCCTCCTGCTCCGGTGCCACTGCTCCTCCGCCTGATGATGCTAATGCACACAAGAACAGGGAGACCACAAAAAGGGGAGGGGGGACAGAAGAAAGACATGTTGAGTGCATGCATTACCGCTACCGTTGGCGGACACGACAGACACAGAGGCCCCCTGCACTACGCCGCGCACTTGGGCTCCACTGTTCAATCCCTGGGACATGGCATACAAGGCTATGGATGACATCTGCACACATGGATGACACAGGAGCCTGACTAGGTGTACTTGGCACTGTACACAGGTGGGGTGGGGTGCCACAGGGTCTGCCAGAACAAGGGGACCTTGCCTACTAAACTCGCCCTGGCCTAAGGAAACCCACAGCCCACCTCCCCCACCCAGACACCTCCACTGTGCGCAAAATCAGCAGAATTAGAGTGTACTCACCCCGTTGTGGCTGCTGTGATGCCCCCAAGCGCCCATCCAACTCCGGGTACGCCACCGCCCGGATCCTGAACATCAGGGGAGTCATGGTGCGACGGGCACCCCTCCCACGTTGGGAGGCCGTCCCCAGCTGGGCCTCCGCCATCTTCTTGCTCCAGCGGGGAATGTCCTCCCATCTCTTCCGGCAGTGGGTGCTCCGTCTGTGGTGGACCCCCAGGGTCCGGACGTCCTTGGCGATGGCACACCAAATATCTTTTTTCTGGTGGGCGCTGACCTACATGAATTGTACAGGGGGAAAAGAAAAGTTATTACCAAATGCACCGTCACAGTCATTGGCCCCCATCCCTACCCTTGCCATGATGCACATGCACTCACCGTCCTTTCATGCACGCCTAAATCTCCCCCCACCCATCTTTCATCCACCCCACTCCACACAGGCATAGCCCATACAGCATGCTCCCAGTGTATTTACCTGTTTGTCTGGAGGACCGTAGAGTAGTGTGTACTGGGGGAGGACCCCATCCACGAGTTTCTCCAACTCCTCCGATGTGAAGGCAGGGGCCCTTTCCCCAGACGCACAAGCCATTGTCTCTTCCAGACCGAGGTCACAGCAGCACTTGCAGTGTAGGTCCTCTCCTGTTTAAGATCAGGTATCGAGTGATTGAACAGATAGAAAATGGCAGTCACGTCCACGGCGGTGCGTACCGTCACCGCCGGCGTACATCGTCATTGGCTCCTGGGACCCATAGGGTCCAATGTTAACCAATGCAGCATTGCGCTGCGGTCTTCGACCGCCTACCGCGACGGTGTACAACACCAGTGCAGTTACCTCACATCCCATTGTCCCACTTTACAGGTCAGGCAGCCGTCATTTCAGGGGCCCACATGGCTTAATTTTTAACTGCGCCACACATACCTAGGCCTAGCCTCAACACACATACAGGCCAATTTTCGGATTATGATTTGTGTTCTGTGTAAGCTGTGGGTGCGTACCTCTGAGTTGTTTGACTCTGTGCACGCTGATGTCCTTCATAGGCACCGTCCGCTGGGACATGTGAGTAGATGGCGGCATCCTGCGTGTACAGACCGCTGGTGGACCTGTCGACAAAGGAGGAAAGACATGTGATCATCACCTACAGGCTTGACCGTGCCACAATCTAGGAACTGTGTGCCCAGCTGGAGCCAGACCTGATGTCAGCTATCCGCCATCCCACAGGAATCCCCCCTCAAGTGCAGGTGCTGTCAGTACTCCATTTCCTGGCAAGTGGGTAATTTCAAACAACAGTGGCGATAGCATCAGGGATGTCCCAGCCTATGTTTTCCAACGTGTTGTCCAGAGTGTTGTCTGCCCTGCTGAAATACATGCGGAGCTACATCGTTTTCCCTCAGGTGGAGGATTTGCCTACAGTGAAAGGAGACTTCTATGCCCTGGGACATATCCCCAACATCATAGGTGCCATTGATGGGACCCACGTGGCTTTGGTACCCCCCCGCAGGAGTGAACAGGTGTACAGAAACCAGAAGAGTTATCATTCCATGAATGTGCAGATGGTGTGTTTGGCAGACCAGTACATCTCCCATGTGAATGCCAAGTTCCCTGGCTCAGTGCATGACGCCTACATCCTGCGGAATAGCAGCATCCCTTATGTGATGGGTCAACTCCAGAGGCACCGTGTGTGGCTATTAGGTGAGCACCTGGAAGCAAGTCAGTGGGAATAGTTGTCTGGGTCTGGTGATATCACTACAGGTTAGTGTGTGTCTAACAGTTGTCCCTTGCCATTTGCAGGTGAGTCTGGTTACCCCAACCTGTCATGGCTACTGACCTCAGTGAGGAATCCCAAGACAAGGGCAGAGGAACGCTACAATGAGGCCCATGGGCAAACTCGGCGGATAATAGTGTGGACCTTCGGCCTCCTGAAGGCCAGGTTTAGGTGCCTCCATATGACAGGTGGATCCCTATTTTACTCACCAAAGAAGGTGTGCCAGATCATCGTGGCCTGCTGTATGCTTCACAACTTAGCTTTGCGACGACAGGTGCCTGTTCTGCAGGAGGATGGTCCAGATGGCGGTGTTGTTGCAGCTGTAGAGCCTATGGACAGTGAAGACGAGGAAGCAGAAGAAGAGGACATGGACAACAGGAACTCGGTGATCCTGTAATATTTCCAGTGAGACACAGGTAAGAATACAAACCTGCCTACTACATATACTTTAACACTACTACCTCTCTACTGTCTGTCGTTTTCACCCAGTGTATGGTCACTGAGTTATCACTTTCCCTTACGATTTCACAGATGTGTGTCTCACAGTGTGACATCTGCTTTGTTTCCTCATGGACTAGAGTTGTGTGACATAGGTATGTTGACATTACAATTGAAAGAGCATTTTCTCATTGTAATTGCTAATACACTATTTCTAAATCACAGACTGACTCCAGGGTGTTTATTTAAGTGCTCAATATTGGAGGGGTTGTAAAATGGTGAGGTGTGATGGTGGAGGAATGTCCATGGCAGAGTCCAGTCTATTAGTCTCACAGGTGCATTGCCCAAATGGGCATAGGAAGTGGAGCTGGGGCAGTTTGAGGATGGACAGGGTGACAAGGTGGGACAGAAGGATGACAATCAGGGTGGTCTCATTTCTTGGTGGGGGTCTTGGAATTGTTCTCTGTCTTTGTCCTGGATCTCAGGGACCGTTTGCAGGGTGGTTCTCCCTCTGCAGGGGGTGGGGTGCTGGTGTGGTGGTCCTGTGGTGGTGCCTCCTGTCCACTAGCGCCGGCGGAGGTGGTCGGCAGTTCATCGTCCATGCTAGTGTCAGGGGGCCCTTTGTTGTGCCACAGTGTCCCTCCTGCTGTTGAGTAATTCCTTCAGCACCCCTACGATGGTGCCCAGGGTGGAATTGATGGCTCTGAGTTCCTCCCTGAAGCCCAAACACTGTTCCTCCTGCAAGCGCTGGGTCTCCTGAAACTTGGCCAGTACCGTTGCCATCGTCTCCTGGGAGTGGTGGTAGGCTCCCATGATGGAGGAGAGGGCCTCGTGGAGAGTGGGTTCCCTTGGCCTGTCCTCCCCCTGTCGCAGAGGAGCCCTCCCAGTTCCCCTGTGTTCCTGGGCCTCCGTCCCCTGGACCGTGTGCCCACTACCACTGCCCCCAGGTCCCTGTTGGTGTTGGGGTGGTGGGTTATCCTGGGTTCCCTGTAGTGGTGGACACACTGCTGCTTGACGTGTCCTGGGGACAGAGGTATGGGCCCACTGGGTGGGTGCTGTGCTGGTGTTTCCAGAGGGGGGAAGGTCTGTAGTGGCCTGTGACTGTGTGAGGGGAACCGACTGTCCAGAGGTCCCCGATGGGTCGGGCTAGTCATCTAGATCCAGTTGGACAGAGCTGCTGTCATCGCTTGTGGGCCTCTTCTTTTGGTGGTGTGGACATGTGTGGACCCTCCTGTCCGGTGACGTTGGGTAGGGGTCCTGCAGGGATATAAAAGGATGTTTATTACATCTGTGTTTGGCATGGTGTGCAATAGGTGGGTGTCCGTGTACCCCAGTGCTTGCATTCCTGTGTGGGTCCTTGTGTGATGGTGGTTTAGGGGGGTGTATGGGTTTGTGCAGTGGCCATGCTTTGGTGATGGGTGTCCATGCTTTGTTGTTGCATGCAGGGCTTGGTGTTGGGATGGGAGGGTTGTGATAGTGGGACATTTGTGAGGAGTAGGAGTGATGGGGGTGAGGGTGAGGGTGGGGGTATGTGATGGCATGCAGGTAGGGTGGGGGATGTAATAGTAAAGCTTTGACTTACCAGAGTCCATTCCTCCATCTACTCGTGCGAGGCACTCATGATGCAGAATCGCCAATACCTGCTCCTCCTATGTTGTTAGTTGTGGGGGAGGAGTTGGGGCTCCGCCGCCAGACCGCTGAACCGCAAGGTGGTGTCTTGAGACCACAGAACGCACCTTCCCCCGTAGGTTGTTCCACCTCTTCCTGATGTCATCCCTATTTCTTGGGTGCTGTCCCACTGCGTTGACCCTGTCCACTATTCTTCGCTATAGCTCCATCTTCCTAGCTATGGAGGTGTTCTGTACCTGTGATCCGAATAGCTGTGGCTCTACGCGGACGATTTCCTCCACCATGACCCTGAGCTCCTCCTCAGGTGCCTGGGGTGTCTTTGCCGTGCCTTGGGGTGGTGTGGGTGATGTGTGGGGTGGTGTGTGTAGTGATTTAGTGGTGTGTTGTGTGAGGTGCGTGGTAGTAATGTGGGTGATGGTATTGTTTGCCTGTGGATGCTTGGTAGTTGTTTGTAGTGTCTCTCTCTGGCCTTCTCTCTGTACTTCTGGTCGTAGGGTTTTCTGGGTGATGTGGGTGTGTGTTTTATATTGTATTGGGTGTGTGGGAGTGGTGTGTGTATGTGTATCAGGTGTGTATATTTCGATTTGTCCAATGTGGTAGTGTTTTGTAAATGTGTGTGTATTTTGAGCGTGGCGGTGTGTACCGCCAATGGAATACCGCAGTTGAAAGAACGCTGCGTAGATTCGTGTGTCGTGATAGTGTGGGCGTATTTCTGTTGCCGTGACGGTGGTGGTTTAGTTTTCGCCAGTTTATCACTGACCTTTGGTGTGGCGGACTTGTGTGGGTGTCTGAATTTTGGCGGATTCCGTGCTGTGGGTCATAATAGCTATGGCGGAATTCCGAGGCCGCGGCGGTGTGTTGGCGGACTTCTGCACGCTGGTAAGCGGCATTTACCGCCAGTGTTGTAATGAGGGCCAACATTTTTTAAATCAACTCTGGTGACAGTGCAATCCAGTTCATCCAAACCTTTTCTGGTTTCATTTTTATTTGTAACACATAAAATGTTTAAATCTGAGCCTGCTTTTTATTTGTAACAAATAACACGTTTACATCTGAGGCTGCTTTTATCTCTGAGAGCTGTTTTTCTTTTCTGAAACCAGAAAGATTTTCAATGAACTGTAGATGAACTGTATAACCCTTTCTCCAAGAGCTGATTTATAGCCCTAGCTGTGGGCTCCTTGTATTTCCCAAACCAGCAGAGCTGTAAGAATGCACCTCTCTCTCATAACCCTTCGTTCTCCGCCATCGATTTCATGGCAGTAGCATCGCATGAAAAGGATGGCAGCAGATAATAGGTGCAGTGGGCACCAGGGGGCCCCTGCACTGCCCATGCACTTGGCATGGGCAGTGCAGGGGCCTCACTGGCCAGCACTGTCACAATGTTCACTGTCTGCTTTGCAGATAGTGAACGTTGGAGGGCTCTAGTGCACCCTGCATCCTACAGTATTGCCGCCTGCTCGATTACAAGCCAGAGACAATGCTGTTGGGTCTTTACCGCTAGGCCGGTGTGCGGAAACTCAGGTTTCTGCCCGCCGACTTAGTGGGAAACTTGTAATGAGCCCTGCAGAGAGGTAGCACATTGGCGGCAAACTCCCCATTGGAAGTTCAGCAGACGGGTAAAACTGTCTGCCGAAATCGTAATCAAGCCCTATGTGTTTATAGAGAGCTGTATAATAAAGGCCCCATCTACCTTCAACATCTCATACACCGGTACCACCTTCAGGGGGCACTTTGCTTCACTAACCATAATCTAACAATTGTCCCTCACATTGTACTTGCTTGCCAGGGGGGCGCTGTCCTTCAGGTACTTGGCTCCCAAACTTTGGAACAGGTTACTGCTCGAGATATATTCACGGTATTCTGAAGCCAGTATAAGGAAAAAGCTAAAAACTTGGTTATTAAAGCATTTATTGATCCAACCTCGCTTTAGCACTTTAATCTTTAGCACCTGGATGTCCTTTTGGAGGTGGCAGAAAACCTCATTCATTCATTCACTTATTCATATGCCAATCCTATTTTCAGCATTTTAGTGAGCAGGTTCAGTTTTGCATCTGCATATTTCCCATCTTGATCACTCCAGAGCTTCAGAACCTTGCAAGACAGAGATGTATGCAGTAGGGTTGCATCATGTCTTAGAATTGTGGGAAGCTTTTATGGCAGGTTCTATTGAGAAGATAGTATTACAGCTGTAGAGTACTAGTCTCACCCAGCCATGCTTCAGCTTGTCGGCCTCCTTTGGTGGATGATGCATTTTTTGCAGGAGTGCTGTGTTGACACATTTGAATGAGAGACACTAAAGGATATTTCATTGTTTAATATAATGTGCCACACCATTCATTTTGAGGGATAATAAAGGTAAAAGGTTTGGATGGGTGATGACATAGGTCCATCTTGCTTCTAAAAATCCAGGTGAGATAGGGTGGGGAACCTTTCCTGGGACAGCCAGGGTAATGGCTTCCCCCAGTATGAGGCAAGTTGCTGCTAGGCTTGCATCCAAGGTGTCAAGCGGGACACATATGTAAACCAAACCTGATGTGTGGGCCAGGCATCCACAGGAAGGAAACAGAGGGAGCAATACCCCAATCCCTGTGCGACTAGTAAAGAGGTGGGGGAGCCAGGGAGTAGGTAAGTGGAAAACAAAGGGTTATGAGGGAATATGCATAAAGGGTAGGGCGTATAGGCAGGAAGTGAGAAGGGTTGAAGGGAAAACAGTGGTTCTCTAAGCGACAGAAGGACACTAATTATGACAACTTATACAGATAAGTGATTCAGGGACTATGAAACTAAACTGTTTAAATTGTCTCTTAGGTTAGGCCAGCATGCTCGACACCCTCCTACATTGTGAGAGGGCCATAGGCCAAACATCTCATAAAGGAAAATGCCCACCGAAATTAGCATAGGGAAGTAAGCCATTGTACTTCACTGTCTGATAGAGACAAATTAGGTGTCTCAGATTTTTGGTCAGTTAATCATAAAACTATATGTTTTTCCAAACTCCTGTAGGAGGTTTATAACTGCAAGGGATGTATCAAGATTTGTTAACATATTAGAAAGACATCATCTGTTGAGAGGCATATTTTACGATGTTCCCCCCACAATTTCCTGTATTGTCATCCCTACAAGCTCTAATCGTCAATGACTCTTCTACTAGATAACAAAGAAAAGTAGACGGAGTTAACCCTGTTGTGTCCCTCTTCTCAGGATAAAGCAGGGTGATATTAGACCATTGACCATTAATCCTAGCTTTGTAAATTATGTAGTTTGCTGTTATCCAACCTCCATTTTTTGGCCTGAGGCCTACTCTTTTTAAGACTCAATTACTTCCAACTTACCTTGCTCGGCGTCCAGGCTCAGCAGATTTGTAGGTGTATTTTTTATAGGAAATATTTTCAACTAAGTGTGCAAGCAGCCTCACATCATTCGGGCTGTGCCTGCCTTTTATGAAGCCCACTTGTTCACTCTTGACCAGTTATGGCATCATCTTGGGTAACCTAGTGCTCAAGACCTTCTGACGACATTGAATACTTTGCTAGCCCTTTTCTCTGTTTTGGGTCTGATGTGGGTAGGCATTCTTGCAGCATATGCAGTTTCTATGGGCCAACGGTGTATACGCCGTCTCTCAGTGAGTCCACCTGTCTCTCCCTGTTCAACAGAATTCCCCCTTATTAGTTTCTCTATGTGGTCAGAGTGGTAGGAGGGGGGTTGTAAATTGAGTTGTCTGTATAGGGGGATGGAGCCCGGAAGCTGACAGGTGTCTCAACACCCCTTTTACCTCTGCAGTTAAATCAGCCCCCTTCACCCTACCTGGGCTGCGATTCTCCTGGTCCTACAGGCTATTAAAGGATAGCAATCTGATGGTCAAGGTCTCTGTTTTCTATGAAGAATTTATCAGGCCTGGGAGTTGGCAAGCGGCTCATCCACTCCTTTCCCATCTCAGCTGAAACTGCCCGGCATCATCTGTCAGTATCCAGAGGTTTTGTCAGTTTCCGGAGGTTCCCTCCACCGCTATTCTCCTTTTTATTTCTTGCTTTTCTAGAGTGATTCTTGCCTGTTTGTTGTGTTTTCTGCAGTGAGGGAGCTGGATCGGGGCAGAGATACTGCTGCAGTGGGGCCATCTTTGGCACAGAATCCCATGATCCCAGTTATAAGTACCAGAGGCCCAATGTACGACAGCCTAACACGGTCGCAAACAGCGTGAATCGCCATTTGTGACTCATCCTCATATAAATTCTTCATTTGGTTTAGAACCTTAAAAGTATAAAATAT
Source organism: Pleurodeles waltl (assembly GCF_031143425.1). Taxonomy (NCBI): domain Eukaryota; kingdom Metazoa; phylum Chordata; class Amphibia; order Caudata; family Salamandridae; genus Pleurodeles; species Pleurodeles waltl. The sequence goes on from NC_090439.1 coordinate 715,562,409, forward strand.
GGGTAACTATACAGTAATTCATAGAGTTAGTCTGTCACATAATGTATCCCCACACAATATTCTAAATTCATAGCATTTCATATTTACAATGCCCTCCTAACATGGATCAATACATTTTCCTAACCCTGCATACTAATTTCATTTCCCTGCTGATTTACAAAGTACATTGTGCATACCTGCTTAATCCGTTTATGTTTCTAATAAAAACATTGTTCTCATGATTTACATATGGCGCAGCTCTATATAAAGTGGCAGTGCTTTTGCTTTAAACCTTCATATTATACAAGACCGATATTCTATCTTACAATCATTCAATATAACTTAAAAACAATCAATTTATAAACTTCCCATACGATATTTTACAACGGCCCTGTAAGCCCCACTAAAACCCCTCATATTTCAATTAAAAATTGACCTAGCGCAAACTTTACATAAAAAAATCTCACGCCTACTAATAGCTTAAGCGCTTGATTCCGATTTATGATATTATATTCTTTGAAAATTGGTTTTAAAAACTTCTTACGCACATCTAAAAAGCAATCCCAAAAATATGTTGGGCACTGCATTTTTGTGGTAGGCCACAGGTACATAAACCCTTGACATCCTTAAATATGGTTTTTGCTTTAGGGACCATATAGCCGGGGTTTAGCCCGACTCTAAATTGTAACACTGCACCTCTTAGTCTTGGATTTGGTAGGGCCTGCATTCCTCCACCCACCTACCATAAACTGGGTGGAGATTTTCCTCTACGGGTATTCTAAATCTGCCTTTCTTGCCCTTTCATTTACCATTGTACGCAGCACCTGCTTAGGAATTTGTTCTCCGGACTACTGGTTTCCAGATAAGCCTAAGGGGACACAAAGTTTTTCTAACCGCCCTCTCACTTCTGATGCCCAGTGTAGCTCACTTTTCTTTATTTCTGTTTTACACAATCTTGCAATCTTAGAAATTTCCTCTTCTCTTAGGCTCCACCAAAATTTCAATGCAGCCTGCATTCCCTGGTAGGCCCATGCAATTTTTTTGACATTCCGCCCTTATAGCTTGTACCATACTTGAGCATGTGTTTGACGCATTTACTTTCTTCTGCCTCCCAGCTCTGCTTCCCAGAGAGTGTTAGGACTTCTACCCCATATTGGATTTGAGGACCTACCATAGCACTAAAAGCAGACACCACCGGACGACCCCCCCTTATTTCTCCAGTATTGGATCTTTCATAGATTCACATGCTTGAATCATCCCCGTCGTCGAGGTGGGAGCCTCACAGTAACCTTAAATACACAAAGCAGTAAGTTTTAAAACTAGTAGGCGTAGGTAGGCCCCGTAGGTTATTTTATAGCATATCCACTTTGTTTTGTGAAAAGACCCAAACTTCAGTGCCAACCAATCAGGCTTCAGCACCCTCCCAAACACTCCCAACAGAGGCTGCTTTCCCTCAGATTTTCTACCGCACGTCGTGTGAAGGGAGTCTCCCTGAGCTCTGCTCAGTGTACCTTTTCTGACAGGAAATTTTTCTCTCAGGAACCCAGGTCACCAGCTATATGATGTCTGAAAAGACAAAAAAGGGTCTGTTCAGAGACTGTGGCAGTTGTGGGAAGAAGAGACTACATGTTGATGACCCCCACAAAAAGTGCATCTACTGTCTCCATCCAGACCACAAGGTGAGAGACTGCAAGATCTGTTGCACCTTCAGTCAAAAAACCCTCAAAGACCGTGAGGGTAGGCTTCTCTTGTGGCTACAGAAACAGAAAGCCATGGAACATCCTTCGTCAGATGAAAGCGAAGCGTCATCTCATGCTTCTCACTCCCTAAAAAGAACAGGTGAAAGAGGAAGATTGCCTGACGAGCCACCGAGAAAGATGGTGAACAAGATGAAGCAGGTCTCTACTGAGGCAAAAAAGAGTATTTTCCAATCAGAGACCCACACAAGTTTGCCAAAAAAGGTTCGTTCAGAGCCTACTTCGCCTCTGCAGAGGAAGAGTACCGCGAAAAGTACATCCCTGTCTCTGTCACCGCAGAAAGATCCGGTAAGGTTCTCTTCAGACAAAAAGCGCCCGTCGACGACCACCCCATCGACGACGGTTTCGACGGTGACATCAACGACAGTGTCGTTGACGTTTACAATGGCGGTCTCACCGATGAGCATTACGTCGTCACCATTGTTGTCGACGACGATCATTACAGCTAAGATAATTAAGAAAGCTTCGTCGATGAGGTTTAAGAAGGCACCGTCGTCAAGCACACTGGCGACGACAGCACTGTCGGCAAGACAAATGCCGACAGGGGAGTCGTCGACGAGGATATCGTCAACAGTAATGACAACGTATAAACCATCGACCCTCCTGGGGATTTCACCGGAGCAATCGTCAACAATGATGACTTACTCTCAAGAGGACTCAACAAGATTCTTGCCTCTTTCGCTCATCACCATGGGGGAGAAATCATCTGATATTCTTCCGATGCATACCTCCCCGAGCAAGATATTGCCATATCCCCCGCAACATCTCTTGGATGACGACAATGACTCGTACTCCCAAGATGAGGGAATGTTTGGTGCAGCTAGTAGCCCTTCTCAGCTGCATGTAAAATGTCAGGACTTTGATGAAGAGGATGAAGGGCAGTACCAGCCCAACTATGCTTTAACGCCATACCCTCCGAGAGAACAACAATTACCCCTCTCCATGCCAAGCACATTGGTGGCAGACCTTCAATGTATGCTCAACGACTACTACAGAAGATTTCCACCATCAACACCTACCACACCACCCAGGCCTGACAGCCACCAGACGCCTCGTCAAACCTTGAGGACCAGTCTCCCGGAGACACTGCACACTGGCATACCATTGAGTAGCCAAACGCAAGAAGATCATCCCTCGTCTGACAACGAGAGGGAAGAGGGTGAGATAAGAGATTCAGTGGCCAGTGAATGGGATGATTACCTCGTCCCCACACCATCTCCACCTCCAGCAGGTCCGGTGGATTCGCCTCCAGAGGACATAGAAGGTTTTCATAATTTGATCGAGAGAGCAGCAAAGCGATTTGGCCTCTCTATTATTTCTCATGAAACAGAGTGCTTCCTTTACGACTTCAAGGAGTTATCAAAGAGATCGGTAAAGGCTATACCGATAGTAGACTTCTTATGGCAGGAAGGGTAGAAGGCGATGAAGAATCCGGCGACAGTGCCTTCACAAATGCCAAGGCTAGAGAAGAAATATAAGGCCCCGGATGATTCTCCGGCCTGTTTAGTGTTGCAACTGAAACCGGATTCGGTGATATCGCAGGCGGCGCAGCGACGTTCTAGGAACCCTTCCACACCTATAGCATCTCCCCCAGACAAAGAAGGGAGGAGATTGGATAATATCGGAAGAAAGTCTCCTCTGTAGCGGTGATCACAGTCAAGGCAGCTAATTCCCTGGCCATCCTACGGAGATATGATTGCCAGATGTGGGCAGACATGTCTGCTTTCTTGGATCTCTTGCCGGAGGATGTCAAGGTGGAAGCGAAGAAGGTGTTGCAGGAAGGGGAACGGATTGCGGCAGAGATTATAGATAGTGCAATAGACATTTCTTTAACAGGTTTCAGACAATTAGCTGGGGCAGCAGTCTTGCATAGGCAAGGATGGCTAAAGTCTACCTCCTTCCGACCGGAGGTCCAGAGCCGGGTTCTGGACATGCCGTTTGATGGTGAAAGTCTATTTGGAAAGCATGTTGACGACATGTTACAAGCCATCAAAACGGATACGGCTAAATCACTAGGTACCCTACAGTATAAGAAGCAACCTTTTCATGGAGCAAGGGGTAGAGGAGGTTACTCCTTTCGAGGGGGCTACCATCAGTACAGACCCCAGTATCAATCTTCCTCCACAGGACCCCGGCAACAGTACCACCAACAGCAGCAACATTACCGGTTGCTACCGGCCGCGGCCTATAAACATCCAGCGAGAGGAAGAGTGGCTGCCCGAGGAAGGGATAAGGGCAGGAAACAATGACCTACCAGCCATACCAGCGTACTTCCCATTACCAATCTCAAGGGTTGGAGGTCGCATCACTTCTTGTTTCCTTCAATGGGCAGCAATAACATCAGACAGGTGGGTGCTCGATGTAGTGGCCAGAGGCCATACTCTGGAATTCACACAGACACCACCGGATGTTCCCCCGTTAGGCCCTCTGCCCACGAGAGTGAACCAACTCCTCAAGGAAGTACAAGTGATGCTGTGCAAAGGAGCAATAGAACTGGTCCCTTTTTCTCACAGGAACAGGGGATTCTATTCCCGCTTCTTTCTTGTAAAGAAACCCTCCGGGGACTGGCGCCCCATTCTGGACTTAAGAGCACTAAACAAGTTCCTAAAGAAACAATCGTTCAGGGTGGTGACACTACAGGATGTCTTGCGCCTTTTAAATACCAGAGATCTTATGGCATCCCTAGACCTCCAGGATGCTTACTTTCTTATTCCAATACACCGCAACCACCGCAAATTCCTCAGGTTCAAAGTAGCTGGTATGCACCTCCAATTTCGAGTCCTTCCATTCGGTTTGAAATCGTCCCCCAGAATTTTCACGAAAATGTTGCCTCCTGTAGCAGCACATCTCCGCCAGTTGGGCATGCAGGTTTTTCTCTACCTAGACGACTGGCTCATAAAGGCACCTTCAAAGCCTCAGGTGGTACGTCATATTTCGGTTTGCCTCCAATTGTTCAACAGCCTAGGGCTTGTCGTCAATTATCAAAAATCTCATCTTCACCCCACACAGGTATTGAATTTCTTAGGAGCAATACTAGACACGGTCCGCAGCAACGTGTATCCGTCTCGCGAAAGGAAGCAAAAGCTAAGCTCCTTAGCACGCAAACTCTCTACAAAAAAGTTTGTTTCAGTCAGCACCTACAAATCATTGCTAGGGATGATCTCGTCATGCATTCCACTGGTCCCAGATTGCAGGCTCCATATGCGACCCCTGCAAGAACAATTGGATGCACAGTGGACTCAGGTGCACAGTTCGTTCGAAGACAGAGTTAGCATAGCCCCTATAATGCAGACCACCATGGAGTGGTGGGCAATGCTGACCAATTTGTCCAACAGGCTCACTTTCCTTCATCAAGTGCCCAGTTACATAGTAACAACGGATGCTTCTCTCGAGGGATGGGGTGCAGACTGCCAGGATTTACAAATCAGCAGATACTGGAATGCAAAAGAGGTTCGGCTCCAAATAAATCACCTAGAGCTCAAAGCGATAGGTCTAGCTCTCAAAGCTTTTTTGCCAAAACTTCAAAACTCAAGCGTCTTAATCAGAACGGACAATACTACCAGCATGTTTTATCTAAACAAGCAGGGGGGCACAAGATCTCTACAACTTTCGCAACTGGCTCAGGACATCTGGAAATGGGCCATCACGCACAACATTTCTCTCAAAGCGGAGCATGTACCAGGACAGACCAACGTTCTGGCAGACACCCTGAGCAGGACAGTGATACCATACCACGAGTGGGAGCTAGACCAGGAACTTCTCGATCAACTTTTCCTTTTATGGGGCAGACCAAATCTCGATCTGTTTGCCACATTCGAAAACAAGAAATGCCAGTATTATGCAAGTTGGCTTCCCCAGAAAGGATTGTGGGGGAATGCGTTTTCGATGAGATGGTCTGGGGTCTATGCCTACGCTTTTCCTCCGATCCCGCTGATACCAAGAGTCATCAAGAAAATGAAGACGGAGGGTTGTCGGAGGTTGGTAGCTCCCAGGTGGCCCAGACAGGTCTGGTACACAGAGCTCCAAATGCTCTCCGAACAGCCACATGTGCAACTCAAACAGAGTCCAACCCTCTTGACAATGCACCAGGGGCAAGTCAGGCATCCAGATCCATCATCTCTTCACTAGCCGGCTTGGCTCCTGAATTCAATGAGTATGTAAATCTGAACATTTCCTCGGAGTGTAGAGAAATCATAGCCAAAGCTCGAGCTGACACTACCAATAAAACTTACAAACTTAAATGGAAACGTTTTTGTATATGGTGTGCAGCGGAAGGTATACACCCTATCTCTTCTCCTCCTGAGCAAATACTACCATATCTGTTGCTTTTGGCAAAGTCAGGACTTTCATACTCCTCTATTCGAGTACATCTGGCAGCAATCTCGAGATACCGTAGATCACAAGACATGGTCTCATTATATTCCACCAGGATTGTGAAGCAATTCATGATGGGCCTGTTCCGTGCTTTCCCACCAGTCCAGAAACCTCCGCCGTTATGGTCCTTGAATATTGTCTTAATGCAACTCATGAAAGCTCCTTTTGAGCCGATCCACAGAGCCGATCTCAAATTCATCTCCTGGAAGACTGCGTTACTACTGGCTCTTACTTCAGCCAGAAGAGTGAGCGACATTCAGGCCTTCACTATTAAAGAGCCTTTCCTCCAATTTACAAATTCTGGTGTAATCCTGAGAACAAATCCTAAGTATATCCCAAAAGTTCCTTCAACTTTCCACTTGAATGAACCAGTCATCTTAAAAACCTTTTTTCCAAATCTGCAGACAGTAGCGGAAAAGACATTACATTCCCTGGACATAAAAAGGTGTCTGAAATTTTACCTACAGAAAACGCAACTCATACGTCAGTCTGACCAGTTATTCGTGGCCTTTGGTGGAACAAAAAAGGGCCATGCAGTGTCCAAGCAGACTATAGCCAGGTGGATTGGCCTGGGGATCCAATTCTGTCATGCTCAGGCTGGTAAACCGCTCCACAGCAAGATGACAGCCCATTCTACAAGATTGGTAGCCACTTCGGCCGCACTCTTCGCTGGGGTGCCACTGCATAGCATCTGCAGAGCCGCCACATGGTCCAGCCAGCATACGTTCACAAAACACTATTGTCTCGAAGAAACAAGTAACATTGATGCAGCGGTGGGGCAGGCAGTGCTGAGGCATTTATTTAGTTAAGGTGAGCCTCTTACAACATCCCACCACCACAATCAAGGTATGTGCGATATGGTTCTTCAATTTCGTTAACATCTAATTTTATATTACAGTGCTGATTAGTCACACATTTCGCTTGATACTAGCCGTATTACCGCGGCTTCTTGAAATTGTGTTAAAATGTTTTAAACTTCATAAGAACAGGGGCACATTTTGTAGCATGATATTCAGATATGCAGTTTTTCGTATTACTGTTATATTTATTAATATTATTGATATCAGTCGGAGAATTACGATAAAGCAACATGCAGATTAATTCACTGATTCTCCAACATTACTGCTCGCTACTCTGATTCAAGCATGTGAATCTATGAAAGATCCAATACTGGAGAAGAAAATTAGTTACTTACCTGTAACTGCAGTTGTCCATTATTGGTATCTTTCATAGATTCACATGCAACCCATCCTCCTCCCCTCAGAGGCTCCCCTAATATACAGATATTGAACTTCACACTTGTACTAGAAAATCTGAGGGAAAGCAGCCTCTGTTGGGAGTGTTTGGGAGGGTGCTGAAGCCTGATTGGTTGGCACTGAAGGTTGGATCTTTTCACAAAACAAAGTGGATAGGCTATAAAATAACCTATGGGGCCTACCTAGGCCTACTAGTTTTAAAACTTACTGCTTTGTGTATTTAAGGTTACCGTGAGGCACCCACCTCGACGACGGGGATGATTCAAGCATGTGAATCTATGAAAGATACCAATACTGGAGAACTGCAGTTACAGGTAAGTAACTAATTTTCTTACTGCTAAATAGTTTTAACTCCCATACCGATGTTAAAGCTCTATTCTTTAGCCCTTCAATATGTCCTTGCCATCTTAATTCGGAGTCAAACCACATGCCTAAATATTTATATTTTTTAACCTTTTCTACTTTTTCTACTTTTTCTCCTCCCACAAAGTAGGTAAATACACTCTTTTTTCCCTCTTACCATTATTTTCGTTTTATCCATATTTACTACCATTTTTTTCCTTTGACAGTAACAGTTAAACACATCTAATTTTCTTTGAAGTCCTCCGTCATATCAACCATCACCAGGTCATCTGCATATAATAAACAGGAGATATGAACTCCGTCCATTTTTGGAGATAAGCCTTTAACCTCCTTTCGCAAGCCTGATAAGTCTGATAAAAATATAGCAAATAATAATGGGGCTAGGACACAACCTTGGCGCAGCCCATTCCTTGTAGGGGTATTCTTTGAGAGTGAACCACTCGCATCTAAAATTACTTGGGCCCAATTATGTGAATGCAGACCCTGAAGAAGAAATAATATATCCAAATCAACCCCCAACCTGTTTAACATGTCCCATAACAGTTTCCTATCCACCAAATCAAACGCGGCACAGAAATGGACAAAACAGCAAAATAGATTTCCTCGCATTTCAATTGACTTTTTTGCTAGTGACCAAAGACTGAAACAATGATCTATTGTCAGATGACCTTCCTTGAAACTGCCTTGCTCTGCCGGGTTAAAATCAGTTATCTCTGTACAGGATTTAATTTCCCTCAACAATAAAAGTGAAAAATGTTGTGCCTACATCTAATAAACTGATTAGGTGTTGGATTATCCTTTCATAGATCGGCCTAATAGTTGTACCCTTTCAATTCTCAGGGAAACAACCAGGATCCAATTTTTTTTTTCATGTAGCATAAAATAATTTGGCTCACCAGTCGTTATTATTTTTTATTATTATTGATGGAAGATTATATGGACTCGCAGCTTTAGTTAGTTTGAGCGCTGCAATTGTTTCTTTTATCTTTTGCAGGGAAAAAGCTGATCTTACATCCCTACCTATCTTCCTATTAACTCCACATTCTCCCTGAACATCCATTCCTCTTCAAAAGTGTTTATTCCAGTCATCCTCATCAACCAAACACTGCATAGTTCCTGTAGCTTTTCCTTCCCTTACCAACTGCCAGAATCCCCTAATATTTTGAGTTCTTATCACATCTACCATTACTTCCCAATTCCTATTTATATCTTCCCTTTTCCTCTGCCTTAAGATTGTTTTATAACCTTGTTTTGCTAGACGGAGCTTCTGTTCTACTTCTGTAATGTGTCTTTTCTTAAATTCCCTTTCTAATTTCCGCACCTTCCTCTTCTGGCTTCTACACTCCTGGTTATACCATGTATTTTTGTTAGCCCTTCATACATCTCCCTTCGTCTTTTCCTCCTGCGTTGTTTTTAGCTTTACTTTTAAACATTCAACTATTAACTCAATTCCCCTATTGTATCCCTTAAAAGTATCATTTATGTCTTCCTCCATACTGATATCTCTATAATTTACTATCAATTCGTTAAGCACTTTTAGACTACTTTCTGTAATTCGGGTAGTTATCCTACGTGGGTATTCTACCTGCAACGTCAACACTTTCTCTCTTTCCCTTTAGGCATTGTTTACAGGCCCGATTGTAAGCCGAAGAGGCCAATGATCGCTGCCCTCTAAGTGCTCAATCCCGAAGTCTAGTACTTCTCCAAAATGCCAAGTATTTATGAAGGCATAATCAACAGGGCACTCCTGATTGACTATTCAAAAGGTTTGTTTTGCTGGGCGATCCGTCTTCATACATCCATTTATGCAGAACAGACCTAGGGATCCTAGTGTTCTTACTAGAGACAAGTCTCGGGCGGTACATTTTGTAGTTGGGAAAATACTATGTGGAATTTGTGCAGCAGCTAGCAGCTCCTTATACAATTTATCGCTACTATTGGGGTCAGGTTTATGGTTAAAATCTCCCAACATTAGGATCAAGTGTTCCGCTTTATCTGTACATATTGCTTCCAAGTCTTCCTCAAACAATCCCCGCTGGGTATCATAATCATGTGTCATCCCTGGTTGAATATATACATTAATTATCGTAAGCTGTTTGGACCCTCCAATATTATTGTAGAATTCTACTTGTCCTGCCAGTAACCAGCGACATTTAGTTTTTACCTGTATAAGTCTATTCGTTATGCTTGATGAAGTCTGAGTTATTAGGCCCCTGAGGGACTGCCTGAACCTTGCCGAGTTGGACCCCTAAATAGCCTCCTAAAACTATCTACTGTTTCAGGTTCTTCGTACAACAAAGTTGCCAGGAAACACATTATATCATACTTTTCCAGCCTTCCTTTAAATAGATCTTGTATTAAGTGATTTTTACAACTTCCTAAGTTCCAGGAAAAAATCAAATGACTGTGCGAAGCACTTAATTCCTAGTCCACATCACTCAGCTCCCACCCGCTGTGATTATTGAGAGGGTTTACAAGGGGCTCGAATCGGTTCCTCAACTTTGGGTCATTGTGCTCTGTGGAAATGGTTACACTTAATCTGCCCTTCTAACCATCCACACACGTCATTTGATTTTTACAACCTACCAAGTTATACTGCACTTGGTTGGGGAACAGACCTGCATGGCACTTAAGGGCTCTACTATTGCTTTCTTTGAGCATTGGTTCACTTAATTGAACCAATCTTATACCCTCCTTCATTAACGCCATCTCTGCTCGCAATACCAATTGTCTGACACATTCAGAGTAAAAGAGAGCCTTTGTCACTTCCTCCCCTTCTGAGTTTAAGGTAAACCCTATTTGCTTTATGTCCTCTGACCCAATATGGCATAAACGTGGGCATAAGGCCATAACTTCTAGAAGGCGAGTGCAGTTCAGGGGCTTTAGCTTTCTCTGCCGTTTTCTCCTAATCTCTCTTCCCCAGGGTTCCAAATATATCCATCTACTCTTACTTCCTTCTGGACTGTACATCTTCCTCTTAGTTCCAGGGCCCTTCTGTGGTGATAAAATTCTATTCTTCTCCTGGCAAACTAAATTATCTACCTCTCCACTTTTCCTGTTTTTTTCCACTCATCTAATGGTATTTCCTTCCCTTTTTCCCCTATTTTCCCTTCCTGCTTCCATTACCACTCTTTGGTAATACTTCTTCCCTTCTACTAACTGAATGCCTTCTATATATGGTACACTAGGTGTCTTTTTTGGCGTGCTCCCCCTTTTTGGGGCAACCACTTCCCGCCCTTGTCCTTGGATTATTCTTAATTGCTTGGCCCCAACTCCCTTCCCCCCTCTCTCTATGGGCCCTTTGCGCCCAATGTCACTTTGCTTACTTTGCTTGTTTCTTTGGGGATTATGATAGGATCTATAGGGTTTATATCCTCTCATTCCTCATCCTTTACTCCTTTTTGTCACTAGCGTCAGTTGTCTAGAAATATATACTGACGGACACTCTGTTAGCTTTATTGTATTTTCTAACTCTCCTTCTCTACTTTCATTTGGGATACCTGTCTCTTGATCCCTTTTCTCCGGCGCAGGTCGGACCAGTACGGGCATACAACTGTTAATTTGTTTCAACTTCTCCGTTATCCCTTGTAATTGATTGTTGTGTACTTTACTCAAACCATTGTCAGTACCTCTAGGATAGCCTGTAAAGTTTTCTGCATTAGAAACATTACATCTAATAAGGATTCAGCAGGTACGGTGGTAGTATCTAAAGCAAGGGCGGACTGCCTAACCAAGAGCGAAGAAGGCAAGAGTGTGTCCATTTTACTTTGATCTCTAATACCCCCTCCAAAACCCTCCTTCACTTCCTTACTCTCTTATCAGAACAAAATGGGTATTTTTCCTCTAGCATACTGCTATCCCTTACTTGAGGTAAGAGGCATGGTGATGAGGACTGCCTAGGTTCCAACGAGAGCCTCCCCCCAATAATCTCCTCTGCCCCCCCCAGAAATAAATCCTCTATTTACAGTGAGGCTAAGGTCTGAGAGTCGTTCCTTAAGGCATGTTCAGTTTCACTCTGATTAGAATCAAGCATATTTTCCCCCTTTGTCACCTGTGACACCCTGGGGATCTTTTTAAAATATTTCCCCACAAATTATTTAATTGATGCCCCCACTGGGGTTATAGCAGATCTTTCTTCATTGTCTCTTTGAACATTCTCTTGTTGCAATGTCTGAAGTAAATTCTCTCCTTCTTGGCTACTAGCTGTTACCCCAGAGGCTGATTCACATTCTGGACCTCCTTTATTTTAGAAACTGCCTTCAATCCCTTCTTTGTGCCACATGTGCCGCGTGACCAAGCTTTGTTCGGCGGCATGCTATATGCTAAATATGCTGTATATTGTATGTCTCCCGCTTGCAGTGTATACTCAAAAACCAGACTATAAGACTGTAACACTGAAGGGATTCCTGGGTATAGATTGGGGAGGGCAGGCCCCCTGAGAAGAGAAAGCCGCACTGGCCTACTGCCAGCCACCTCCGCTCCACCTCAGAGACCTGCGGCTCTGAGCCTTGCTTTCCCTTCCCAGGTCCTACTCTAGTATTCCCAGGTCGCCTTGACTCCACTTACACAACACTGGTTGCATATTTTACAGTGTTTCCTAGTGCAGGTGAAAGACTCAGAACTCTGGACTGATGGAACCACCTATGCCGCTTACGGTGCTAGCACAGATTAGAAGGCCTACTGGAGAGCACAGAGGCTGAACAGGGAGCTCACTTGTTGCATAATTATATAATTAATTACTATAATTAAGCTAGCATTAATTAATTGAATGAGCAGGCAGCCAGGCAACCAGACAAGCCGCGCTGCACTGCTGTAGTCCCCTTCACTACTGCCACGGGCTCCCTCAGCCTTTACTGCGTTTTCTCTGCCTCCTGGCAGAACTAGGGTATCATGGAGCATCTATCTGTGGTCGGAGGTAGTAGGAGGTAGGAGGTAGTAGGAGGTAGTAGGAGGAAATAGGATCCAATAGTCAGTAGCCAATAAGCAGTAAGTACAGCTGGCATAAAGCAGGCGTGAGGCACAAACCTAGTCCGTCTCCTCACCCCACCGGGTCCCAGCAGATCACAACAGGTCACAAGAGGCACTGGGTGTGCACTGGACGTGCTGGGCGCAACGCAGCACTGAATGCCGCAATACTGCGATGTTGCTCCCTCGCGGTCTCGCTGTCTTCCACGTCGTCTGCGTCTCCCCTGCGCCCTCCTTCCCTCTTCCCACTGTGGCCACACTTGGGTCAAGGTCCCCCAAGCTGGACCAGCAGAGGCCGTCCCAGTAGAAGCAATAGACGACACGCCCGCATACAATCCCGACCTCACCATCCTCCTCTGGAACTGACCCTTGTGACTGCAAGTGGGCTGGTACGATGTACCATCCCATTTTGCGAGTTGGTCGCAATTACCGACTCGCAAAATAGGGATTTACGACTCGCAATTAGGAAGGGGCGTCCTGAGAGCGTCCCTTCCTAATTGCGAGTCCCAGTGGGATGTATGCTTGTTTTGTGGTCGCAAAACATTCGCAGTTTCCACCAATTTCAGATTGGAGGTAACCCATTCGCAAACGGGAAGGGGTCCCTGGGGGGCCCCTTCCCATTTGTGAATGGATGCTAAAATATTTTTTCAGAGCAGGCAGTGGTTCCACCTATCACTGCCTGCTCTGAACAAATGAAAAAAACGAATTGGGGGGTTTGATCCCGTTTTTCTTGGGCTGCATTTAAAAAAAATACTTTATTTAAAAGCAATCACAGACATGATGGTCTGCTGTCCCCCAGCAGGCCACCATCCGTTTGAGTGCAACCATTTCCAATGGGGTTGCAAATTGCGACCTACCTCATGAATATTAATTAGGCAGGTCATTTGCGACTCACAATTTGTGACTCGCAAATGAGTTGCAAATTGCATGTTGCAAAACTCAGGATCGTACATCTGGCCCCATGTCCTTTAAAAAAAAATTCACGTCAGCCTTTCAGTTTCAGAAACAAAATGCTGTAAACACACTACCGATCTTAACTGTACCCACCCCATCTATAAGTATACTGCATATCACTTGATGAAACATACAAGATATTTTAAAAAAATCAAACTCCAATAATTAGGAGCCCTAAACTTTACAACTAATACAATCCATTGACAGTAGAATTGTAAAACATATTTTAAAGATGAAAATAATGATTCCATGAAGATTAAAATCACATGTAAATAAACATACAACACAACCTAATACATTATATACAAAACATAAATATACCCACCAACTTTAATTACACTTGAATCACCTAAAATGAATATATTAGGATCCTATAGCGTTAAAGCACTACTGCCTCAATTCCTCCAAAAATACCATAGCTTTAATGATGAATATTTCTTATAAAATAGCAAATCCCCCCAAAATAACCAATTACATTTTGGAAAACATGTTAGCCCCAGTATTTTCACCCAGTGGAAACCATAAACCTTCAGATAAAATGTATACTTAAAACAAAGATCCACTAAACAAAATAAAATCAATTTTGTAATGTAACTCATAACTAATTTTTTTGGGCTTGAACTTCTCAGAATACTAACTTAACAAAAATATTCAAACATTGAAACACTACCCACCCAATCCCACAAGGAACCCATAATCTATAGAAAAAATAGATAGAAAACCTACACCCCAAAGTATAGAAACCCCATCATTTACAGTTATTGCACATTAAAAAATAAAATACACTAACATACTTATTGTAAGCTACTACCCCTATAAAAAGGAAAAAGTAAAAAAAAGAAAATTTAGCATTAAAACACTACTTACCTAAACCCTCAAAGTACCCTATGAACAACAGTAGAAATAGGAAAGCAATTAGTTCCTAAATTATATAACACAAAAATAATTGCCTTAAAACACATTTAAGACATAAACAGTAATAATAAATATGCCCATTACAGTGTTAATGCAAACTATATGAAGTACCACAATATGTTTGTATACAGTATTATTGACAAATAGCAAAAATTGATATGCGTACCTACAATACTTTTTCCCACAATATGTTTGCTGTCACAGTATTTTGTCCCACAGTATTCAGTGATATATAGAACTAAGGGGCACATGTACGTACCATTTTTCCTGTCGCAAACAGCCCAATTGGCAGAATCGAACCGCTTGCGACAGGAAAAAAACATTTAGGTATCTACGGAGCCCATATTGCATTTCGGTAATCTATTTACCGAATCGCAAAATAGGTTTGTGAGTCGCAATTAGGAAGGGGCGTTCCCTTCCTAATTGCGAGTTGCAGCGCGATGTTACATTGTTTTGTGACCATGAATGCGGTCACAAAACAATCGCAGTTAGCACCAATTTCACACTGGTGCTAACCCATTCGCAAACGGGAAGGGGTCCCCATGGGACTCCTTCCCCCTTGTGAATGGCAGCGAAAATATTTTTTCAGACCATGCAGTGGTCCCACGGATCACTGCCTGCTCTGAAAAATGGAAAAGAAAATTTTTCATGTTTGTTTTTGAAATGCATCTAGTTTTCCTTTAAGGAAAAGGGGCTGAAGTAAAAAAAAAAACTGCTTTATTTAAAAGCAGTCACAGACATGGTGGTCTGCTGTCTCTAGCAGGCCACCATCCCTGTGAGGGCGGCCATTCCCAATAGGGTCGCAAATTGCGACCTACCTCTTGAATATTCAGGAGGTAGGTCATTTGCGGCCCTATTGGGAATCGCAAACAGTGTAAAGTGCACTGTTGTACATCCGGTTTTGCAAGTCGCAAATTGCAAGTCGCTAAGATTCACAGTTTGCGAGTTGCAAAAACAGATCTTTGTACATGTGGCTCTTAGTATTTTCAGCACTACCATGCCTTACACATGTTACACATGTGCGTTCTCAGACATTTGGGAATTGGTGAAATAACTAGGGGGCCCTGTAGGTCAGTTAAGCAGCATGTGCAGTTAAGGCCCCTATATGTTAATGTCACTACATGTTTTTTAATGTGAAAGTGCTCAGTGTATTGAGGACCTTTGCAGACATATTTATGCAATCTGCATGCCAAATGTTAGAGTTCCAGGAAGATAGCTCAAATGGTTAATGTGTATGCCGAAGGAAATTCTTGTCTGCAGAAAACAGCAAGTTTGATCTATCACCCTTCAAAGTTTGCAAAATGAGCACTACTATGGGCCATATGTACGAAGAATTCAATTTGTGATTTCCTAATTTCTTGGCCATTCTCCTTACACCTCATGCTCGTCTCCGAATGCGGCCCATCTTGGAGCAGTTGGATGCACAATGGCTCCAGTCAGAAGGACAATTCACCAACATTGTACTTATCATACCTGTCATGCAAGCAGCCTTACCCTGGTTGATAAACTCCAATAATCTCTCTGTAACACTAACATTCATTCCTCTCACTTCAGAATACATCATTATAACAGATGCTTCTCTAGAATGACGGGGAGCTCATCTGCAGGATCTGCAGATTCAGGGCAAGTGGACTCCAGACCAGACGAAACTGCAAATCAACTTCATTGAGCTCAGAGCAATCTCTCTAGCTCTGTAAGCTTTCTTACAGACCTCTGTGTTGATAAGACCAGACAACACAACAAGCAAGCATTACCTCAACAAACAAGGAGGTACAATACCCAAGGTTCTGTCCCAAGAAGCTCAGGCTATCTGGTGTTGAGCACTAACTCCTCAAGTGGCCATAAGAGCAGAACATCTCCCAGGAGTACACAACTCTCTACCAGACACCTTGAGCAGAACGACCCAAAGTTGTCACGAATAGGAGTTAAACCAAGTGGTCCTCAATGCCATTTTTCAGAAATCGGCATACCCAACCTAAATCTATTTGCAACACAAGAGAACAAGAGATACCGGTTTTATGCCAGCACATACCCTCAAAAGGAATCTTGGGGCAATGCCCTTTTGATGCAGCAGTCTGGGATTTATGCCTACGCTTTTTCCTCGATCCCTCTTGTTCCCAGAATTCTCAGAAAACTCAAACCATGCCGGCTAATACTCTTTGCTCCATTATGGCCCAGACAACACTGGTTTACGGAGCTTCTCATGTTGTCAATGGACAAACACTTTCAACTCAAGACACAAGTAGACTTGTTGTCAATCAGCAGGTCCTTCAGCAAGTCGATCAGCAGGTCCTTCATCCTGACCGGATTTCTCTGCATTTAGCAGCCTGGCTCCTGAGCACCATGAGATACAGCAGCTAGATATTCCGAAGGGCTGGTCGAATATTCTTGTGAGGGCTGGATCTGATTCTACCAACAAAACATATTTCCTCAAATGGACTTTTTTTTGTCTTTGGTATGAGAAAGCTAATGCACACCTTATTACCTCTCCTCCTGAACAAGTGTTACCATATGCACTATCTCTAGCTAAATCCGAACTAGCAGGTTCCTAAAGATCACACCACACCCCTTCCATATAGCTTTCAGGTATGCAGACATGAAGTTGGTGACTCTGTCTGACACCATCTCTTTAGGAAAACCCACCCTGGAGAAAATTCCCAGGAGGGCCTTGGCCTTGGAATTGCTTCCGGGCAACTGGTGGCATGGTCCACCACCACCAGTATGAATCTGTTCCCAGATGCAGTTGAAGGGTCTAGAGGGCCAACAATATCTATTCTTACCCTCTCAAAGGATACCCCAACCACTAGGACTGGAAGTAGGTGGGCCTTTTGGAGTGCCACCTGTCTTGCCACTGCCTTGTCGGGTAAAACAGGAGCAACCTTTGTGTCTTCAGACATGTGAGGCCAGTGAAAGTGAGAGAGAAGCATGTCCCAAGACTTGCTTAGCCCCAAATGGCCTGCAAGAGGAATATCATGTGCTAAAGTCAATAAGAACTCCCTAAACGTTTGAGGAATGACCAACCTCCTGGTTGCGCCAGGGTTTGGGGCCCTTGTCTCAGATTAAAGGAGGCCATTGTCCCAGTAGACCCAATGGGTCCCACTGATAATCCCTGCTTCCTGTGCATCAGCTTGCTGTCTCAGGCTTTCCAGGGAAGGACAGGACTTCTGTGCCAGACTAAGGGGGTGATTCGGGAACCGCCAGAAGACCGTACCGCGGTCAAAAGACCACGGCGGTCATTCTGGGTTTCCCACTGGGCTGGCGGGTGACCGCCAAAAGGCCGCCCGCCAGCCCAGCGGGAAACACCCTTCCACGAGGAAGCCGGCTCCGAATGGAGCCGGTGGAGTGGAAGGGGTGCGACGGGTGCAGTAGAACCCGTCGCGAATTTCAGTGTCTGCTAAGCAGACACTGAAATTCTAAGTGGGGCCCTCTTACGGGGGCCCCTGCAGTGCCCATGCCATAGGCATGGGCACTGCAGGGGCCCCCAGGGGCCCCACAACACCCGTTCCCGCCAGCCTGGTTCTGGCGGTCAAAACCGCCAGAACCAGGCTGGCGGGAAGGGGGTCAGAATCCCCATGGCGGCGCTGCCTGCAGCGCCGCCATGGAGGATTCTGCAGCCCAGGGGAAAACCGGCGGGAAACCGCCGGTTTCCCTTTTCTGACGGCGGCTTTACCGCCACGGTCAGAATGGGCCTGGATGCACCGCCAGCCTGTTGGCGGTGCATCCGCGGTCCCCTACACTGGCGGTCTCGGACCACCAGGGTAGGAATGACCCCCTAAGTTCCTCCCTGGTGAATCCTCCTGCACCTAAGAACTCAGCAGTATTAGCTCTAAGCTCCTCTGGTGTAGGTTCCACCCAAGGGGTTGATTCATCTCCCTGTGGAGTGGAATACTCACCTGAAGCCTGGACAGGGGACAATTTCTTTCCCTGTCTGCCTCTCTTTTTGGGAGCATCCTGGGCCATTTTTCCAGGCTCCAATGCTCTGTGCTCCCCCTGTCTCTTGGCCTGTGTTCTTGTCATTGCAAGGATATGCCCAGGGATGCCCAGCATTGCTGTGTAGGCTTCCAACTCCACTTCAGCCCAGGCTGAAGTCTCCAAATCATTGCCCAGTAAACACTCTACAGGCAGGTCAGAGGATATTACAACTTTCTTTGGGCCACTACCCCCTGCCCTCCAGCTAAGGTCAACAACAGCCATGGGTGGCACTGAGTGTTGTTGTGAGCGTCATTGACTTGGTAAGTGTGATCAAGTAAGTGTTGTTCAGTGGACACCAGTTTTTCAGTCACCATTGTGACACTGGCACCTGTGTCCCTGTAGGCCTCAGCCTCAACACCATTGATAAGGGGATGCTACCTGTACTTACCCATATTAAGGGGGCAGGCAGCTAGGGAGGCAAGAACAATACCACCATCAGAGACCAAAACTGCCTCAGTCTGTCTGTCACCCAGACTAACCCAGGGCCCACTGCAATTCCCAAAGTGAACCCAGCTACACCCTTAAACTGACTACTGCTACCAGTACTATTACTAGGGGGACTAGGGGTAGAAGTGGTAGTTGTAGTGGTAGTGGAAGTAGCAGGCTTGGTGTTTTTTTAGGATAGGTGCTGTCACCTGCCCTATGGCCTTTTTTCCACAGATGTAGCACCAAGGTTTCTTGTGGGAGGATGAAGAGGATTCAGACCCACCCCAAGAAGATTTTTGTGGGCCCGATGAAGTTGATTTCTTGTATTTAGATTTGTCCCCACCTTTGTCCTGATTCTTGGAAGAATCCTTCTTTTTCTGGTCTCCGCCAGTGTGAGTTTTTCTACCCACTCTGGTGCTAACCCATGTGTCTGCCATCTTACCCAATTCTTGGGGAGTGGTCATACCTGAGTCCACCAGATGCTGATACAGTTTGTCAGAAATGCAATTATTAAGAATGTGCTCTCTCATAGGAAGATTGTACAAGCCCTGATAATCATGCGCATTACTACCATGTAACCAGCCTTCCGGGGCCTTGACCGAGCTGTCCACAAAATCTACCCAATCCTGGGAGGACTCCTTTCTGGTTTTCTTGAATCTTATCCTATACTCTTCTGTGGTCAACCCAAACCCACCAATAAGAGCATCCGTAAGTGCCTGATAACTGTCTGCATCTTCTTCCCTTACAGTGAGATGTTTGTCTCTACCCTTGTCAGTAAAGGAAAGCCACAAGATGGCTGCCCACTGTCTTTGAGGGACCTTCTGTACTTCTGTACTCTACAGGCCCTCTGAAAGGCAGTGATCCACTTGTGGATGTCATCCCCAGCCTTGTAAGGTGTGACTATTTTGCTGAGATTTTTGGAGTCATAGGAGTCCTCCCTGAACCTGGTTTCTCTAAAACTGTTGCTGCTACCATGGGGTATCAACCCCATATTCTATCTCTCCCTTGCCACTGTCAAGGCCGCCCTGTCTAAGGCTAACTGTTGCTGCTGCAGCCTCAGTCTGGCATCTTCTAGTCTCAGTTTGCTGAATTCCCTATTAATGGATCCCCCCCCCCCCTCCGGGCTAGAGTGGTTAGTCTCATCAGATACTGCTGAGACATGAGCGTGGACAGATGAGGAGGATCTATCCCTCCTCCTGCAGGACCCTTTGCACCAACCCACTGGGAGGAAAAGTGGGCCTACTTGTGTGTCCCACCTTCTCACTGCCATGAGTGCTCCCAACAGGACTGTGGTGTTCCCCAGATTCTTCCTGACCCTCCCCAGTAGGATCTAAGTCTATCCTGTCTAAAACTGGAAGGTCAGTCTCTACTTTTTGCTTTCCCTGGTCCTCTAAATATTGGAGGTCAGACTGAATGAGCAATCCCCAGAGTAGAGTTTTGTTGGGATTTCTCCCTGTCTTCAGCTTCCTAGAAGCACATAACTCCCTCAACTCCTGAAAACTGAGTTCCTCATACTTAGCTTCTGGGGCCTAGGCTGTGTCCTCTGTTGAAGGCATATTACCTAGAGTAATGTGGGTGCACCTACCTACCTACTCTAAGGTTCTAGACTTTTCAAAGGTTTAAAGAAAGGGCTACCGTAGGCCCCCAACTTGCCTAAACTAGAGGACTAGAAATCCCTACTACCAAGTGTAGTGTGTGCTAAAGGCAAGTAGTGACCTTTTCGGTGGAAAGTCACTGGTGACAGAGTGGTAAATCAATTGCAAGTGTCTTATCCTGCCGCTGTACCACCAATGTAGGAGGCTGGCCCAGTATGTGATGGACACCTATGGTGTTAGACCTTGTACTTGGTTCAGGCAACCCTTATTAGATAGTGTTACAGTGTCTAGGTAGCCAGGGCCCTCTAGTGGTAGCTGTAGTGAGCAGCCAAGACTTATCTAGGAGGATACCACAGTAGCTATACAGTAACTTATCACACTTGAAAGGAACCACACAATGTTGCATAAATAAAGGTATTTTATTACAGTAACACCAAACTAGATTATTGTAGGAAAACCCGATTCTGGAGGTATCAAGCAACAGGAGGGCAGGATCCTGTCTGAGGGGCTGCAGCAGAGTGGGCTGCTTGAAGACCCTGAAAGACTGGTAGGAGTGCCTGGAATCATGACACCAATACTGGCCTCAGTATTGGGGTATGATATCATCATGTTTGATACCAAAAATGCCTAGGTTCAGAGTTACCATTATGTTGCTGGACCATAGGTAGCGACCTATGGCCAGTACATATCTAATATGGCTTCCATGCATTTACAAAGTCCAGGGAATTGGAACTGGAGTTTGTAGGGGTACCTCTGCTCCTGCAGGGGTGCCCTCACACACAGGGACCTGCGCCCTTCTCTTAGGCCTGGAAAGGCATAAAATAGGGGTGACTTACAATCACCTGGTGTAGTGACCAATAGGGAAAGGGTGCATGCACCTTTTCAAGCAGGCTGCAAATGGCAGGCCTGCAGACACAGTTTGCACGAGCTCCCATGGGTGGCATAATATATGCAGCAGCCCAATGGGGACCCCTGGTGTACCAAAATACCCTGTGTACCTAAGTACCATACACTAGGGATGTACAGGGGTACACCAGTATGTCAATTGTGGGATGTAAAGAATACCCAGACAACCTAATTTAGAAGAGAGAGCATAATCACTGGGATCCTGGTTAGCAGGATCCAGGTGAAAACAGTCTAAGCACACTGACAACAGGCAATGAAGGAAGCCCTCAGCAATTCCTTCAAAAGTGGCTTAATTCCTGGATCCTGGTGGAAAACATATCAACATACCTGGTAGTGTTGCAGGCACTTAGAGCCCTGGTGTCACGATTCCTGGCCAGGGCCTCTCCACAGCCAATGACCATGAGGCTGCTCTTTTATAGAACTAGAGACTATCAAGTCCTCCAAAAAGTGTTCTCTGGACTGTACCGGCCTCTTTCAGCAGCAGTGGAAATTATTAATTTGAGGTCAAGAAGAAACTAAAGGCCAAGGACCTGAAATACAAACATTTGTTTCCAACTAAATTAAGGCCATAATGGACTCCAGATCATCATTTTTTTTTTACTTCCTCTCAACTGTCTGTAACTGACTGACAGGGTGTAAAGGTTCGGATGGTGGAATCCCTCAGAGATCGCCCCAGTACTCTGCTGCTGGCCCACAAGAAGACTGACCACACATCCTTGGAACATTTTAAACCATTCCATAGAGGTAGGTTTATCCTGGAAGATTTGTGGACAGTGGTCTTGGTAACCCCCAAAATGGGATGCTCAGAGATCCCTGAGATAGGATGTCTGTTTAATGGATGTGCCTCTTATCTTAGTATCCTATATCCCTCAGTAAGATCATGGCAAAGAGACTGGTGAAGATCAATAGATCTTTGATTTACCCTAATCAAAGCAGCTTTATGTTGGGCTGTAACATATCTTTAGAAGAATGCACAATATTTAGCTCATGCAGAACACCTGACTGGTCCATGATCCCTTTTTCTTGGATACTTAGAAAACCCCTCCAAAAAATGGACTGGGAATGCCAGTGTTTCCCCCCTTTTAGGGCAGACCCACTAGGGATGTCCCTTTTGCCACTTCTGTTCACCCTTGCAGTTGTGTAGGGCTTTGATTGGGACAGGCCCCACCCTTAAGAACTACATCTGCTCGTACACTCCCTGAGATACTCATATCAATGAGTGATGGCGATATCTGGCATATTTAGTGGGTTTTCTGTCCTGAAGGTCTGGGACAAGTCTGCCCTCTTTTCTATGCAAGGGGCGAGTTGGCAGCAAACTGGAAGACAGGTCTGCTCTGTAAACACACCCATATTAAGCATCTGGGTGTACAGGTCACTTGTGACCCAATGGTAGGGTGGGGTTTCGATATGGTCTCCCTTCTAGGTACTCTTCAAGCAGATCTTTATAGTTGTCTTAGGTTTCTAATTTTAATTGTGGTGGGGTTGCCCTCATTAAGATGGTGGACCTGCTCCAGGTCCTCCATACACTGCAGAATCATCTATTTGTTCGCTCAAAGAGGTTCTTTCACTCTGTGGAGGGAATGATGTACTCTTTTTTGTGGGCAGGTGGCTTCTGCGAGTAATGTAAGATAAATGTTGTCAGTTGATACACAGTGGTTATTTGGGAATGGTTGATGTCTGATAATATTGTATATTGTTTGAACGCAGTGCAATCTGATGCCCTCACAATGCAGTCTGGCAGTAATACAGTTAAAATCAAATCAATCTGTTTATAAATTCACTTCTACTTCTTCAATGATATTTCAAATCAACCCTGTTTAGTTCAAAATGCATGCGTTCTTTTGATGTCTATGGTATCTCATTCATTTTTTCCACCTTTAATACAATAGTTAATGTATATGTCCATAAAATTATTTTACATATTCCAATGTATTTCGCTATGGTTGCTTTTGAGTAAAGGAATTCTGAAAACAATTGGAGATTTGTATTCAACTCTCAAAATCACACATATTATGGGCAATTCAAAATAACATATTCTAGTGACATATGATAGCCAGTTTGTTGCTATTGCCCTTGTGCTGTTTCATACACACTCGGCCGATCTCTAAACAGAGTCTGTATTGTGTGGCACAGTTCTCTCTGCAAAAGGTTCATAAAAAGAATACGGCTGTTGATAATTGGCTATTTTACCATATTTCTGTGGTCTTTTCATATGCATAATTGTTTTACTAGGAAAAACCTGTCATCTAGATAGTTTAACTTGATGTGGCTCTATTTCTGTATGCAGCCACGAGTAACCCAAGCTGTTACGTCTGTTCATGTAAGGCAATTGTCGGTAATGAAGACTGCGTTCTCACTTGTTCGTGTGTGCAACAAACAGAGGCGACTTGATTCTAAAAAGGCTGGTACAGATCGAGAGTTCAGCATACATATTGTCTTATGATTTCATTAAAAAGTCTGTTATGAGGTTACCCTTACGGAAGCAACTCTCAACATCCTCACTCATTCATGTGCACATCAGCTACAACACCTCAGATTTGGATGTATATTTTGAGGTGTAAGTCATGCTAGACTTACTCAGTTAAGTGTAGAGCTTAAGGTGCTCATCAGGCATCTGTTGTGAAATAAGCAAATTTGAGTTATTCTGAGCACAACAAGACCACAGCACACAATGTAAACAACAGTGTAATGTAGGTAACAGGATCCGCAATACACGAGTTCCGTTGGACAGAAGAACAGGACTGCACGCAAGTGTTCACATATTCTTAGAAGAAAGTCTCTTTATTTGAAAGCGCAGTTGAATTCACTGAGGAAGAATATCACTCCAAACACAGCCAACACGTGTTTCGTCACGCTGGTGGCTTTTTCAAGGTTGTAGAAAAAAATATATATATATTCATACTTTAATTTGTTCTTAACTGAACAGCATAACGATAAAAACCGACCAAAATTACAAAAAAATAAAAGAACAGAAAAGAGTACCAGTCCCTAAAGTGGAACCTCAAGTGAATGAAGAGCTCCATATTACGGACAGCCGAGATATAATAAAAAAAGGACATGGCATAACAAACAAGAAAGAACTTATATGAGACTGATGAGGAAACACCAAGTAATTTGTATGTAGGGAAACAAGAATCAAATCAAATCATTAACATTTATAAAGCGCGCTACTCACCCGTGCGGGTCTCAAATCGCTAGGGGAAATAGAGGGGGGGGGTTACTGCTGCTCGAAAAGCCAGGTTTTTAGGAGTCTCCGGAATGCGGAGTGGTCCTGGGTGGTCCTGAGGCTGGTGGGGAGGGAGTTCCAGGTCTTGGCTGCAAGGAAGGAGAAAGACCTCCCACCCGCCGTGGAGCGGCGGATGGGAGGGACGGCAGCGAGCGCGAGGACAGAGGAACGGAGGAGGCGGGTGGGGACGTAGAAGCTGAGGCGTCGGTTGAGGTATTCCGGTCCCTTGTTGTGGAGGGCTTTGTGTGCGTGGGTGAGAAGTCGAAAGGTGATCCTTTTGCTGACTGGGAGCCAATGCAGGTGTCTCAGGTGTGCGGAGATGTGGCTGTTGCGGGGTACGTCGAGGATGAGGCGGGCCGAGGCGTTTTGAATGCGTTGCAGGCGATTTTGGAGTTTGGCGGTGGTCCCAGCGTAGAGGGTGTTGCCGTAGTCCAGGCGGCTCGTGACGAGGGCGTGTGTCACGGTTTTTCTAGTGTCGGTGGGGATCCAGCGGAAGATCTTGCGCAGCATGCGGAGGGTAAGGAAACAGGCGGAGGACACGGCGTTGACTTGCTTGGTCATGGTGAGAAGAGGGTCCAAGATGAAGCCGAGGTTGCGGGCGTGGTCTGCAGGGGTCGGTGCGGTGCCGAGGGCCGTGGGCCACCAGGAGTCGTCCCAAGCGGATGGGGTGTTGCCGAGGATGAGGACTTCCGTTTTGTCAGAGTTCAGCTTTAGGCGGCTGAGCCTCATCCAATCTGCGATCAGAAGAGCTCCCCAGTGTTCCAACCAATCCAAAACATTAAAAAACAAACAAAATAGTTGTGTATTAACACCGAAGAGAAACGCGAGTAAGATACCCATAGACTAGAATAGAATAGATGTGAGTAAACCAGAGAGTACATGCAAACATATGTGTATACAAAGGGAGCAGCACATCTGATCAGGTAACTATACCTCAAAGAAGATGTAATATAACAAAAGAACTAGGTCAGTCCAAAATACCAGTGTATTCTACGTATCTGAAACTGAAAAGAGAAAAATACTAGGAGCAGCGCCAAAAAAGATTTTAAGTGCAAATACGGCAAAAGGCAACAAATGTTCCAGAAAACACGTATTGCACAAGTAAATAATGATTGATGAACTACCTGTCGTGGATTGATTAGTGTAAGCGTACCACACTAGGAAAAAGTCCAAACAAATAGGAAGTAACCAAAACGCGAAGGCCCCTGATAAGTCCGAGGTTGTGATTCTAAAAAACAAAGTACAGAGTCATTAATCCAAACGATAAGCTAAAAGCCATCGATTTCCTAAAGGGCCTACCGATATAATCCATAAGTGATTGTATGACCATTGGTACAATATCTCAAGTTAGGTAAAACAAAATGTGCCAAAAAGCACGTAATGCCCGAATACCGTGTATTTAAACAAAGTAACGGGTCCGCAAAGCAGTAAGCACGGGGACAAGTTATAGCAAAACTCATCGAAAAAAAGTGAAGGTAAGTAAACAACTCAGTATAAACGTTCATGAAACCTAACCAAAGACAGTCAGGTTTCAAAGCCCATGAATAGTTAACGTGCCAAAATTGTATAAGGTGGTTGCTAAAATAAAAAAAAAAACTGTGACCGCGAAACTGCTCTAAAGTAAGACACCACACACCCTTAAAAACATGTTGGGATTAACCACACATCACGGAGATGCACAAAGCATATAACATCCTAATTGTGGTACTCTCGCCCCAGCAAAGTGAGCGCCTGGTCCGTGGCTCACCGTAAATGGCCAAGTGCCTTCGACCTGAATTGTTCCAGAACCGTTCAAAGAATCGGTGGAACGCAAACCCCGTTATTTAAAGTACGCGCCCAACGCATGTGTATGTTACTGGAAAGTGGGCACTAGGCCTACCAATACAAATGAGGTACCATTTTTATTGGGAGACTTGGGGGAACGTTGGGTGGAAGGAAATTTGTGGCATCTCTCAGATTCCAGAAGAACTTTCTGTCACAGAAATGTGAGGAAAAAGTGTTATTATTGAGGTTTGCAAAGGATTCTGGATAAAAGAACCTGGTGAAATCCCCACAAGTCACCCCTTCCTGGATTCCCCTAGGTGTCTAGTTTTCAGAAATGCACAGGTTTGGTAGGTTTCCTTGGGTGCCGGCTGAGCTAGAGGCCAAAATCCACAGCTAGGCACTTTCCATAAAACACGTCAGATTTCAATGTAAAAATGTGATGTGTCCATGTTGCGTTTCCTGTCGCGGGCATTGGGCCTACCCACGGAACTAAGGTACCATTTTTATTGGGAGACTTAGGGGAACACAGAATAGTAGTTATTGCACCTTGTCTTTCTCTACATTTTGTCCTTACAAATGTAAGCCAGTGTGTAAAAAAGATGTCTATTTGAGAAATACCCTGTAATTCACATGCTAGTATGGGCACCCCGGTATTCAGAGATGTGCAAATAACCACTGCTTCTCAACACCTTATCTTGTGCCCATTTTGGAAATACAAAGGATTTCTTGATACCTATTTTTCACTCTTTATATTGCAGCAAATGAATTGCTGTATACCCAGTATAGAATGAAAACCCATTGCAAGGTGCAGCTCATTTAATGGCTCTGGGTACCTAAGGATCTTGATGAACCTAAAAGCCCTATATATCCCCACAACCAGAAGAGTACAGCAGACGTAACGGTATATTGCTTTAAAAAATCTGACATTGCAGGAAAAAGTTACAGAGTAAAACATGGAGAAAAATGGCTGTTTTTTCAGCTCCATTTCAATATTTGTTAATTTCTGCTGTTATTTTCTGTAGGAAAACCTTGTAGGATCTACACAAATGACCCCTTGGTGAATTCAGAATTTTGTGTACTTTTCAGATATGTTTAGCTTTCTGGGATGCAGCATTGGTTTCATGCCCATTCCTGTCACTAACTGGAAGGAGGCTGAAAGCACAAAAAATAATAAAAATGGGGTATGTCCCAGTAAAATGCTAAAAGTTTGTTGAAAAATTTGGTTTTCTGATTCAAGTCTGCCTGTTCTTGAAAGCGGGAAGATGGTGATTTTAGCACCACAAACCCTTTGTTGATGCCATTTTCAGGGGAAAAACCACAAGCCTTCCTCAGCAGCCCTTTTTCCCCATCCTTTTTTTAAAAACAAAATTTTCGCTGTATTTTGGCCAATTTCTTGGTCTCCTCCAGGGGAACCCACAAACTATTGGTACCTTTAGAATCACTAGGATGTTGGAAAAAAGGATGCAAATTTGGAGTGGATAGCTTATGTTGACACAAAGTTATGAAGGCCTAAGCGTGAACTACCCCAAATAGCAAAAAAAAGGGCTCAGCACTAAGGGGGAAGGCCCAGCAGATAAGGGGTTAAGTGGAGATTTTCGCCTTTCTTCGGGAAGGCCTGTAAAGACACTTAAGAAAGAGACAGATAATGCAGCCTACATATCTATGCTACAGTGGCCCAATTCTTGATCATGAAGTAAAAAAAGGGCCAGTACATTAAAAATTAATATAATTTAAGATGTTTTGAAAACAGTATAAATCTCCTTCATAACCCCCTTTTTATATTAGAGTTGAGGGAGAGCAGGGCAGAGTTGCCTCATAGGCTGCCATTATATGGGTAAGATAGAAGCATTGCCTTTAAGAACCCACAGACCACGAGTATCCCATCATGCTCTACTGGTGGCAGTTGCTTCAGTTCTAACAAGACCCGAAGCATTGAGCTTGACCTTTTGGAGGTTTTTCTTAAATGTTTTTGATCAGTAATTGGTGACAACACCTTTATTAAACATATTTTATCTATTCCTGCTATTTTCTGACAGAAAACGGAGACAATTTGTTGAATAAAGTGTCTTCACTGTTTTTCCAAACGCATTCAGCGCGACAGGGAGAAGATTTGCCTGCAAGCAACAGAAGAGAGGAAAAGAAAACAAAGACAGTCTCCCAGTGGGACTTCAAAATTAGATGAAGGTCGATCTTCCACCAGGGTTCTAACTTCAATCTTCAGTGCTCATGCTAAATCGCAAGTGATTGTTTCTAGCCAGAAACTACATCGGTCACCATCGACGTCGAGGCACAGAACAGTTCCAACTTGTTCGTTGTCAAGGTCTGGATTGATGCCGGAGAAACATCGGCACTCACCGTCCACAAGACACCAGTCCACATCAAGGTATTATGCACGGATGACATTGAGAAGTAGTTTGGCGTCAAGGAGTGCCGACTCACCATCGACACGAAGTAGACGATCAACGTCGTGAGCAAAATGTCACCACGAGAGGTCGGCGTCGAGGAGTTTGGCGACATCGAGGAGTGCTGGTTTGCCATCAACGCGGTGTGGTTGATATACGTTGAGATCTAAAGGTCAAACCAAAAGGTCGATGTTGAGAAGTTTGTCGATGTCAATGAGGGAGACAAGAAAAAGGAGAAGAATTTACCTTCTCTTGTGATGTTACCTTCCTCTCCATCTCCTCCACCTTCGTCACCTTCTCCACCGGCTTCATCTCCTCTGCCGCCTCCACCTCATCCACCAGTGCTTTCTCCACCACTCCAACACTACGTGTCTCTCCGATAGATGACATATCCACTTTTCAAGAGGTGTTAGTCTGAGGGGCTACTACACTACATATACCAATGTCAGTCCCTACACTTCCCACCTTGGTGATCCTCCAATCGCTGCATCAGTGTTCCATCTCAAGACCTTCACTTTCCCTGGTTCCAGGTCTGCTTGAGCCGGCCATGGACCTGTTTTTAACTCTGCAACTGCTAAGCCTGGACCAACAAAGTCTCAGAAGAAATCCAGGCCTCCAAAGCAGGATCCCTTATTTTTCTGTTCTTATCCTCCTCCAGACTCTGTTGTGATATTGGCTGCCAAAAAAGTACATTATACCTCTCCACCATCTTCTTCACCTCCGGATAAGGAGAGTTGAAAAACCTGCAGCACAGCTGCCATGTCAACAAAAGCAGCCAGTGATCCCGCCCTCTTGGGAAGGTATGACCGGCCCTTTGGGATTCTATCCAACAATTTGCAGAGCACTTCCAAAGGATAAAGGAAATAGTAAATGAGGAAGCTATGGTATCAAACCAAATAATCAGTGCAGTGGCAGACTCTTCCCTACTTTCCGCACATGGTTATTGCCATGGAATAACACTGCGGAGGCATGCTTGGCTCAGACTAATGTCATTGAAACCAGAAGCTCAACAGTGTATCCAGAATTTGCCCTTCTCTGGTTCCACATTTTTTGGCAGCCATACTGATGAAGAAATGTTAAGAATGAAGATGGAAATCGATAAACTAAAAACAGTATGGCTGGAGAAGCCTAGGGAACAACACAAATCGTTCAGACCCTACCAACATTGCTTTTCTTCACAGAGGGTTCAAACCCCTCAATAGATTCCAGACAGATCTCATCAGCATTAGAGATCTTACCACACACAATGTAAACCATCAAGAGGATGTTGTAACCCACAACCCATCCAAGGTGCTAAACAAACTGCAGGCACAAAACCTTGAGTCCTCCCTTCTCCCTCTTACATCATCCACTCTGATAGGGGGGAGCATTACTTATTTCCATAATAAAGAGTAGCAACACATCACAGCAGACACTGGGGTATTGAATATTGTGCAGAATGGACACTGTCTCAGGTTTACCACTCCACCACCGTCCATTCCACCAAAGTTGTTCACTTCCCATCTCAAATCACTGAGGACGAAAACCAACATCTTGTTACAAAAGAAGGCGGTGGAACCCAACAGTCAATGCGGAAAGGGCATTTCCACCAAGCATTTTCTTGCACCAAAGAAAGACAAGCACAAATTCAGACCCATCCTTCGTCTGAAAGGCAGCAACAAGTGGATTCAAAAGGAGTTCAGGATGTTGACTTTACATCAAATACATTACCAACTTCATCGGGGGACTGGCTTTGCTCCATCGACCTTCACAATGCGTACTTCCACATTCCCCTCACCAGGAAGTATCGGAAATTTCTCTGATTTCTTTTGGGGCACGACCATTACCAGTATGCATTACTACCATTTGGCATCAAGTCAGCATCCAGAACATTCTTCAAATGCATGGCTGTGGTGGCAGCCCATCTAAGAAAACACCAAAACTTCATCTACCCCTATCTAGATGACTGGCTCATAAAGGCATCTACTTCTTACAAAGCCCAACTGCACTTCAATTGGACTTGTGAGCACCTTCATCGATTGGGTCTTCACGCCAACTTCAACAAGTCCACGCCAACACCATTTTAGACGTTGCATTAGCTAGGAACCTTCATCAACAAAAGTCCCACAAAGATGTGTCCTTTGGAGGAGTCACGCTTATCGATCCTTCAAAAATGTCAGAGTCTCAGGAGGGTGCCTCATCCAACAGCAAGAACCGTCTAATCTCTTCCCGGCTTGATGGTCTCCTGTATCTTTCTCACTCCCAATGCTCACCTCTACTTGCGGCCTCTCCAGGAGTGTCTGAGGACCAGTGGGACCTGCTGACGTGCAACTGGGAGGACAAGATCACATTATCCCAACACGTAATACGATCCCTTTTGTGGTGGTGTTCTCCAAACAATCTCCTCCAAGGGATGCCGTTTCACCAACAGGTCCTTTCTGAAACCATTGTGATGGATGCATCATTGCTCGGATGGGGAGCCCACATGCATCACCTCAAGAGTCAAGAGAGAGAGGACTTATCGTATCAATCTCCTAGAGCAGGGTTCTTCAAAGTTGGTCCTGGAGAGCTGGGTCCATGCCAGATTTTTAGCATATACACATTTAGAAAAATTTAGAATTCTGAAACATCTTGTTTCTAAATGTGGATATGCTAAAAATCTGGCATGGACCCGGCTCTCCAGGACCGACTTTGCAGAACCCTGTCCTAGAGCTCTGTGAAGTTCATCTGGCGTCCAAGGCCTTTCACCCATCATTCACCACTGACACCCTGCTTGTTCAGACAGACAGTACAACCACCACGTACTACCTGAAACAAGCAAGGGGGCACCAGGTCCAAAGCCTTGTCACTAGAGGACCAGACATCTTGGAAATGGCTTTTGGCCAGGAACCTGAGGGTAACAGTAACTCACTTCCCAGGCATCCAGAATGTTCAGGCAGACACTCTCAGCAGAGCTTGCAATGAAAATCACAGGCGGTTCTTGCACGAAGAAGTTGTTCAAAGCATCTTCTGCTTGTGGGACACCCCTTCTATTGTCCTCTTTCCCTAAGCAGAAAAGAGAAAGTACTGCAACTTCGCCTCCAGGAATTACCATCCAGAGATACTGGGGAATGCCCTGTGGATCGACTGGTCAGGTAAATTTCCTTACGCTTTTCTACCAGTTTCCTTGATCCCAGCAGTCCTGATCAAGCTGTTCGTCTCCAATGCCAAGGTGATACTAATTGCTCCAGAATGGCCACGGCAGTGGTGGTTCCCTACTGGGAACAGTGTATTCGTGTTTTGTATCAGTGGTTACCAGACCTTCTTCACCGATCACAGCATCCACATCTCAAGCAGCCATGCAGCCCAGACCTACTAACGAAATTCAAAGGATTGATGGTACACCCCAATCTCTTCTCGTTGAATTCGCCCAGCACGGCTCCTGAGCTAGTTCAGTATGGACACTTGCTTGGTCATTACGCGTCTGGCCATCCGTGGACCACCACGGTGGAGGTGGCTGTCGCACCTGCAGCCCTGGCGGACCGGACTGCCATATTATGAGCACGGGAATAGAACCAACAGAACACAGTCAAGTCGCCGGCTTACACGCCACTGTGGAGGGACCACTGCGTTTGGCAGCAGGTGAATCCAGGCCAGCAGTAAGGCAGTTTCCCACTACCCTATTGCGAGACTGCAGGCCGCCAGGATTTTCGGGGCGGTTGCACTGCCACTGAAAGCCTGGCAGAAACGAATCACTAAAAAGAGAGCACTCACCTTCAGGAACACAGGCACATTCGCAGGCACCATGGCACGCGAATTGCGAGTATTCCCAGTGCTATTGCTGGCTATTAAACTCCAGGACCAGCGACAAAGACACCAACCGTAAGTACACCCGCCTAGCACACACTGGAGGGAAGGACATTACAAGACACCAGTCCACATCAAGGGATTATGCACGGATGACATTGAGAAGTAGTTTGGTGTCAAGGAGTGACGACTCACCATCGACACGAAGTAGACGATCAACGTCGTGAGCAAAATGTCACCACGAGAGGTCGGCATCGAGGAGTTTGGCGACATCGAGGAGTGCTGGTTTGCCATCAACACGGTGTGGTTGATCTACGTTGAGATCTAAAGATCAAACCAAAAGGTCGATGTTGAGAAGTTTGTCGATGTCAATGAGGGAGACAAGAAAAAGGAGAAGAATTTACCTTCTCTTGTGATGTTACCTTCCTCTCCATCTCCTCCACCTTTGTCACCTTCTCCATCGGCTTCATCTCCTCTGCTGCCTCCACCTCATCCACCAGTGCTTTCTCCACCACTCCAACACTACGTGTCTCTCCGATACATGACGTATCCACCTTTCAAGAGATGTTAGTCTGAGGGGCTACTACACTAAATATACCAATGTCAGTCCCTACACCTCCCACCTTGGTGATCCTCCAATCGCTACATCAGTGTTCCATCTCAAGACCTTCACTTTCCCTGGTTCCAGGTCTGCTTGAGCCGGCCATGGACCTGTTTTTAACTCCGCAACTGTAAAGTCTAGACCAACAAAGCCTCAGAAGAAATCCAGGCCTCCAAAGCAGGATCCCTTATTTTTCTGTTCTTATCCTCCTCCAGACTCTGTTGTGATATTGGCTGCCAAAAAATTACATTATACCTCTCCATCATCTTCTTCACCTCCAGATAAGGAGAGTTGGAAAACCTGCAGCACAGCTGCCATGTCAACAAAAGCAGCCAGTGATCCCGCCCTCTTGGGAAGGTATGACCGGCCCTTTGGGATTCTATCCAACAATTTGCAGAGCACTTCCAAAGGATAAAGGAAATAGTAAATGAGGAAGCTATGGTATCAAACAAAATAATCAGTGCAGTGGCAGTCTCTTCCCTACTTTCCGCACATGGTTATTGCCATGGAATAACACTGCGGAGGCATGCTTGGCTCAGACTAATGTCATTGAAACCAGAAGCTCAACAGTGTATCCAGAATTTGCCCTTCTCTGGTCCCACATTTCTTGGCAGCCATACTGATGAAGAAATATTAAGAATGAAGATGGAAATCGATAAACTAAAAACAGTATGGCTGGAGAAGCCTAGGGAACAACACAAATCGTTCAGACCCTACCAATGTTGCTTTTCTTCACAGAGGGTTCAAACCCCTCAATAGATTCCAGACAGATCTCATCAGCATTAGAGATCTTACCACACACAATGTAAACCATCAAGAGGATGTTGTAACCCACAACCCATCCAAGGTGCTAAACAAACTGCAGGCACAAAACCTTGAGTCCCCCCTTCTCCCTCTTACATCATCCACTCTGATAGGGGGGAGCATTACTTATTTCCATAAAGAGTAGCAACACATCACAGCAGACACTGGGGTATTGAATATTGTGCAGAATGGACACTGCCTCAAGTTTACCACTCCACCACCGTCCATTCCACCAAAGTTGTTCACTTCCCATCTCAACTCACTGAGGACGAAAGCCTACATCTTGTTACAAAAGAAGGCGGTGGAACCCAACAGTCAATGCGGAAAGAGCATTTCCTCCAAGCATTTTCTTGCACCAAAGAAAGAAAAGCACAAATTCAGACCAATCCTTGGTCTAAAAGCAGCAACAAGTGGATTCAAAAGGAGTTCAGGATGTTGACTTTTCATCAAATACATTACCAACTTCATCAAGGGGACTGGCTTTGCTCCATCGACCTTCACAATGAGTACTTCCACATTCCCCTCACCAGGAACTATCAGAAATTTCTCCGATTTCTTTTGGGGAACGGCCATTACCAGTATGCATTACTACCATTTGGCATCAAGTCAGCATCCAGAACATTCTTCAAATGCATGGCTGTGGTGGCAGCCCATCTAAGAAAACACCAAAACTTCATCTACCCCTATCTAGACGACTGGCTCATAAAGGCATCTACTTCTTACAAAGCCCAACTGCACTTCAATTGGACTTGTGAGCGCCTTCATCGATTGGGTCTTCACGTCAACTTCAACAAGTCCATGTCAACACCATTTTAGACGTTGCATTAGCTAGGGACCTTCATCAACAAAATTCACACAAAGATGTGTCCTTTGGAGGAGTCACGCTTATCGATCCTTCAAAAATGTCAGAGTCTCAGGAGGGTGCCTCATCCAACAGCAAGAACCGTCTCATCTCTTCCCGGCTTGATGGTCTCCTGTATCTTTCTCACTCCCAATGCTCACCTCTACTTTCGGCCTCTCCAGGAGTGTCTGAGGACCAGTGGGACCTGCTGAAGTGCAACTGGGAGGACAAGATCACATCATCCCAACACGTAATACAATCCCTCTTGTGGTGGTGTTCTCCAAACAATCTCCTCCAAGGGATGCCGTTTCACCAACAGGTCCTTTCTGAAACCATTGTGATGGATGCATCATTGCTCGGATGGGGAGCCCACATGCATCACCTCAAGATTTAAGAGAGAGAGGACTTATCATATCAATCTCCTAGAGCTGGGTTCTTCAAAGTCGGTCCTAGAGAGCTGGGTCCATGCCAGATTTTTAGCATATCCAAATTTAGAAAAATTTAGAATTCTGAAACATCTTGTTTCTAAATGTGGATATGCTAAAAATCTGGCATGGACCCGGCTCTCCAGGACCGACTTTGCAGAACCCTGTCCTAGAGCTCTGTGCAGTTCATCTGGCGTCCAAGGCCTTTCACCCATCATTCACCACTGACACCCTGCTTGTTCAGACAGACAGTACAACCACCACGTACTACCTGAAACAAGCAAGGGGGCACCAGGTCCAAAGCCTTGTCACTAGAGGACCAGACATCTTGGAAATGGCTTTTGGCCAGGAACCTGAGGGTAACAGTAACTCACTACCCAGGCATCCAGAATGTTCAGGCAGACACTATCAGCAGAGCTTGCAATGAAAATCACAAGCGGTTCTTGCACGAAGAAGTTGTTCAAAGCATCTTCTGCTTGTGGGACACCCCTTCTATTGTCCTCTTTGCCTAAGCAGAAAACAGAAAGTACTGCAACTTCGCCTCCAGGAATTACCATCCAGAGATACTGGGGAATGCCCTGTGGATCGACTGGTCAGGTACATTTCCTTACACTTTTCTACCAGGTTCCCTGATCCCAGCAGTCCTGGTCAAGCTCTTCGTCTCCAAAGCCAAGGTGATCCTAATTGCTCCAGAATGGCCACAGCAGTGGTGGTTCCCTACTAGGAACAGTGTATTCGTGTTTTGTATCAGTGGTTCCCAGACCTTCTTCACCCGTCACAGCATCCACATCTCAAGCAGCCATGCAGCCCAGACCTACTAACGAAATTCAAAGGATTGATGGTACACCCCAATCTCTCCTCGTTGAATTTGCCCAGCACGGCTCCTGAGCTAGTTCAGTATGGACACTTGCTTGGTCATTACGAGTCTGGCCATCCGTGGACTACCACGGTGGAGGTGGCGGTCGCACCTGCAGCCCTGGCAAAGCGGACTGCCATATTATGAGCACGGGATTAGAACCAACAGAACACAGTCAAGTCACGGGCTTACACGCCACTGTGGAGGGACCACTGCGTTTGGCAGCAGGTGAATCCAGGCCAGCAGTGAGGCAGTTTCCCACGACCCTATTACGAGACTGCAGAACGCCAGGATTTTCGTGGCGTTTGCACTGCCACTGAAAGCCTGGCAGAAACGAATCACTAAAAAGAGAACACTCACCTTCAGGAACACAGGCACATTCGCAGGCACCATGGCACGCGAATTGCGAGTATTCCCAGTGCTATTGCTGGCTATTAAACTCCAGGACCAGCGACAAAGACACCAACCGTAAGTACACCCGCCTAGCACACACTGGAGGGAAGGACATTAGTACACACACACGGCACGGCAAGCCATGCCCACACACACGTGCAAACAAACACCCATACCAACACACACACACACACACACACACTCACACACACACACACGCCAAATCGCATATTTACCACACATACATGTGGAAGGAAAGCCAGGACAAGGTTGTTACCATCTACACCAAAGGTGCAGTGCTGCATATATATATGTAAAATATAAAAACAATATAAAAACAATGTACAAAGGGGCCCAAGGTCCAGTCCATAATGTCCATAGTGCCCCTTGCACATTGGCCACAGAATGAGGGCCCAGCTTGACTCCTGACTGCAAATTGCTGGCCTCCACTGGGCAGGGGCATCAATGGGGCATGCAGGCATCTCCGGGGTAAGGTGGACCGGGGGTTTGGGTTTAGGGGGGGGGTCCTTAGGTGTGGGTTTGGAGGAGGTCCTTAGGCTTCAATAGGGGAGGAGGGGTTAGGCTTAGACTTAGACTTTGGGGGAGTGGGTTTGGGAGTGGTGACTGTGGACTTAGTGGGGTGGAAGTCTTAGGTGAGGCGGGGGCATTGTGACGACGAGGGGAGGACTGGGAGGTGGAAGGCAGGGGTGTGGGGAGGGTAACATGGTGCTTGGGGGGCAGGGACAAGTTCACTGGTAGGGAACAGGGAAAATTCACACAGAAAACATTCATTGGGGGCACGAGACGGTCATGGCAGAAAGGTATGGGAGTGGAGGTAGAGGGAGTGGTTTTGAGATGTGTGTATGTGGAGGTGATTTGGGTGCAGGTGCATGCTTTGATGCCATGTGTGTGCTGCATGACTGTTGCGTTGGTGACTGTGGGTGTTTAGTTGTAGTGGTAGGAGGGGGAGGAGATGGCAGGGGGGCTGTGTGAGTGAATGTTGTGGTGGTGTCTGCAGGTAGGGTGGGTGTGGTGCATGTGGGGGTGTTGACAGTCATGCTGAGTGCACATGTGATATATAGGCTGCATGTATGCGGGTCTGATGGTCGCATTGAGTGCACTTGTGGCAGGATCTGGGACTGATGAGGTGGTGACTGCAGGTGCGAGTGGTGTAGTGGCAGTGAGGGGTGGTGGTGGGGGAGTCGGTGTAGGGAGTGGATGTTGTCATGTCTGCATCTGAATGTTGTGTGTGTGCATGGTGGTGGTGGCATTTGTGGTGCTTATGTTTGTCCTTGCAAACAGTGTCTGTTGATGTGGATGCATATGGGTCAGAAAATGTGCTTTGGATGGGTGGGGGGATAGGAATGTGGGATTGGGAACAGGTAGCTGGAGGGGGAATAGAAGAAGAAGTGATACTGGCTGCCGTCAATGAGGAGGCCAGAGCCTGAAACGATCTCTGCAGACCAGCCAGGGCACCATGAATGGCTTCCAGGAATGCATTGGTCTGCTGCATCTGCGATGCCACTCCCTGGATAGCATTCACGATGGTTGACTGTCCAACAGAGATAGACCTCAGGAGGTCAATAGCCTCCTCATTCAGGGCAGCAGGGTGGCAGACAAAGATGTTACAGGAGTCGTCCCAGGAGACACTTGCCTACTCACCCTTGTGACTTTGTAATTGTGGTGCATGTGTGTTGTGTTTTTGCATTTTTGATTTGTATAGTGATTGTTGTCCCTGTCTTCTACTTGCAGGGAATTTGTGTGGTGCATCATCTGTTGCCTCCCTTGACACATGTCTCCAGCCTCTGCCTGCTCTACTGTCATCCATGCTGCAAATTGCTACATCTTCTGTCACTCTCACTAACTTTGACAAGACAGTGGGTTGACAGTTAAACATGTTATGCCACAGTAAATGGTTTTTGCAATAGAGCACGTAGACAGTAGCTGTGCTCAATAGTGTTTATTTGTTACAGACATGTGCAAAGGGGTGATGAGTGGGGTCTTGGTGGGTGAACTCATCAGTGTAGTCTGGCCAGCTGTGTGTAGTCCGGGTCCAGTACAGGGGGCCATGGGTGAACGGAGAGATGACAGTGGACAGTCAACAGGATGTGTCAGTGACAAACAAGGGAGAATGTTCAGGAGAGGGTCACTTCCTGGTGGTGGTTTGGGTCTTGGCATCAGTTCCTACATGATGTCTGGTTGGACGTCCTAGCTTGCGTGGGGGTCCCTAAGCCACAGAGGGAGGGGTGCTGGTGGTCTGCGGGTCCTCAGGTAGGGCCTCCATTCCACTAGCTGCCGCTGTAGTGGAGGGCTCTGTTGTTCTGTGGCTAGTGGAAGGGGTTTGCTGGTGGGTGGAGGACTCACTCAGGATGGTGGTCATTTCCTTGAGCACCCTGGCAATGGAGGCCATGGTGGCATGGAGGGCCTGCCACTGCTACATGGCTGCATGATGGGGTTCCTTCTGCAGCCTCTGTTTCTCCTGCACGGTCATAAGTATCTGGCCCATCGCGACCTGGGTTTGGTGGTATGCACCCAGGACTTGGGAGAGGGCCGATGGCCAGTCTGTTGTTGTGGCAACCCTGACCCTTGTACAGTGTGCCCACTCCCAGTTGCACCAGGACCTTAATTGTACTGCGTGTGTGCCCTTGACTCTGGCCCCTGTATTGTGGGGCACACTTCTGATTGACCCGTCCCTGGGGCACTGGTTTGGAGATGTAAGGGTGGCTGCAGTGTGGTTGCCACATGGGAGGGGGAGTCCGGTGTGTCCAAGGAGGGGCTGCTGGGTCTGGCAAGTCGTCACTGTCCAGACATCCACTGGGGCCTTCATCCTGGGGAGGGCTATCTGACTCTGGAGGGTGGCAGTGGCAGCAGGACCTGTGGATGGAAAGGGAGTGAGTTCCATTTTGGAGATGTCGTTGTTGGCCACATGGTGTGATGAATGTTGTAGCCTGACTTGCGTCCCAGTGATGGCAATGACAGTTGCAGTAATGCAGACATTGTTTGGGGATGCAGATTGTGCCATTGTTTCCATGTGCCATCGGAGGTTGAGGATAGTGGATTACATTGCTGTCATTGCCATGTGTTGCAACGCAGTCGAGTCTGTCAGTTGGTGTGACAAGTGGTTTGTTTTTCCATGCAGGTGTTCCACTGTGAAGTGGGACTGTGATCGTCTGATGTGTAGGGAGTGTTGCATTGTTGGAGTTCTGGTGCTTGGCATTGTGCTTGGTATCCGTACATTAGGGGATGACTGTGTGGGGATGGTGCAGTGGGGTGGTATGGCATGCAGGGGGAGAGGTGTGGGGTGCCTGAGGAGTTGCAGAAGTGTGGGATGTGGTGAATTAAGGAGTGATGGGTGGTGGGGACTCATGCTGGGCAGGATTGGCTGATGCCTGGGGGAGTGTTTTTGACTTACCAGAGTCGATCCTTCTGATGATTCCAGTCAGGCCCTCAGGATGCATGATGTCCAAGACCTTCTCCTCCCAGGATGTTAACTCAAGGAGTGGACGTGGGGGCCTACTGCTAGTCTTGTTCACGGCGCTCTAGTGCCTGGATGCCATGGAATGCACCTTCCCCCTGAGGTCATTCCACCTATTCCTGATGTCCTCCCTTGTGAGTGGATGTGTGCCCATTGAGTTGACCCTGTCAACAATCCCCTGCCATAACTGTTTTCCTTGCTATCGATGTTTGCTGGATCTGGGCTCCGAAAAGGTGTGGCTCTACCATGACGATTTAATCTACCATGACTCTCAACTCATTGTCAGTGAAAGTTGAGTGCTTTTGATGTGCCATGTTGGGGGGGGTAGGGTTGTTGTGTGTGTAGGGTGCAGTTTGGGGTTGTTGGTGGGTTGGGGGTGTTTGGTTGTGGGTGCAGGTGGGTTGTGGTGTTGGTGTGTGAGTGTGATGTGTGCCTAGTGCAAAATGTGCAGTTGTGTGGTGTGTGCTGAGTGTGCAGTGTGGAAGTGCCTGTGGTGTATGGGATCTGTGTGAATGGGTCATCACTATGGGGGTTATTCTAACTTTGGAGGAGTGTTAATCCGTCCCAAAAGTGACGGTAAAGTGACGGACATACCACCAGCCGTATTACGAGTTCCATAGGATATAATGGACTTGTAATACGGCTGGTGGTAAATCCGTCACTTTTCCGTCACTTTTGGGACGGATTAACACCTCCTCCAAAGTTAGAATAACCCCCTATGTGTGCTGTTCGTATGATTCGCAAGGGATTGTGGGTGGGTGTGTGTGTGGGGGGGTTATAGTGCCATGTGCAGGTGTGTGTGGTTTGTGTATGTGTCTCAGGTGTGGGGTATTCACACTGTCCAATGTGGTGTTGCCTACTATCGGCAGTACCTTTTGGAACCGCAGCACTGCGCACTACCAATCATGTTCCGTTGTGCATGGACTGCTGGGCAGGTAACTGGCACGTGATAGGGTGGACGGAATGGCGTCGGCGTGGCAGGGCTGGTGGTCAGACAGTCATTATTTTGCTCTTGGTCGGCCTGGCGGTGTTGCATTTGTGGCTGTTTTTGGGTGGTTTTCACTTTGTGACTCGTAATACGGCGGTAACTGTACCTCCAGCACTGACAGTATGGTGGCAGTATTTTGCACGGCGGTCTTGCCCAAAAACCACCAAAGTCGTAATGAGTGACTTGCACTTGCCACTAGACTGCATTGAGATTCTCAAGGAGGCAGAACAGCCTTCAAATGGAAGAGATTTTGCTTCTACTCTTCCTTTAAGAACGTGGACCCGAACACTTGCCAAGAGGATGTGATTTTCCCATACCTTCTACACTTGGCTAAATCTGGCTTGCAAATTTCTTCCATAAAAGTTAATCTGACAGCTCTTACTGCCTACAGGAAATGCCCATCACAAACCTCTTTTTTTCAGCTCCCGGTAATAAAAGATTTCTAAGTAGGGTTGAAGAAGGTTTTCCCTCCCATTACACGTCTTTCGCCTCCTTGGGAACTCAATATAGTGCTTACTCTCCTTACGTGAGATG
Organism: Pleurodeles waltl; assembly: GCF_031143425.1. Classification (NCBI taxonomy): domain Eukaryota; kingdom Metazoa; phylum Chordata; class Amphibia; order Caudata; family Salamandridae; genus Pleurodeles; species Pleurodeles waltl. Next base: position 715,603,945 of record NC_090439.1, read on the forward strand.
CCTTTGAACCCATCCACAAGGCTTACCTACAATATCTCACGTGGGAGGCAGCTTTCCTGGTTGTGATAACTTCAGCAGATCATGATGAGATACTGGCGGTCTCTGGGTTCTTAAAGGCACAGCTTCTATTTTAGCCATATAATGGCATCCTATAAGGCTACTCTGTCCTGCTCTTTTTTGACTTCATGACGAAGAATTGGGCCATTGTAGCCTAGATATATAGGCTGCATTACCTTTCTCTTTCTTCAGTGTCTTTACAGGCCTTCTTGAAAAAAGGTGAAAATCTCCACTTAAGAAGATACATTAAAGAACTACTCATGGGCGGGACTATTCCGTGCTTATGACTTAGCAAGGAAATTCCCCTATGAGAGAACAGGAGTTACAGGTACGAAACTATTCCATTCCCATCTTCCTCTTTCATTTCTCTGACAGCAAATGCCATGAATTATTCTATCTTTAAAATCGACAACGTATTTATTAGTATTTAGATCTACAAAGAGATCCACGTTATGAATTATACAACATACATATTAAATGCATATTTAAAAAAAATCAAAAAATGTAAAATATTTAAAACATATTCCAGTTACTGGAATAAATAGTAACTGAAGTGCTTGTTTTGTCATACTTTCCCCATATTTCACATACAATGCTTTCAAGAGAAGACCGCGGTTAAAGTGAAGTAAAGGGCAAACAAATAATACATGCTCAAGAGTTTGAGTAGAGTCCCTACAGAGATCACAAAGTTTGTATTCCAGAGCCAACCCACTTCATGCACCTGTAACCAATTTTATTGATAAGTTATTCATACAAAGCATTTATAAAAATTGCTGGACTCCGAGCTCTAAAGTCCAAATTATATAGGGTTGAGGTTGCGCCACAGACCATTAAGAAATTATAGGATCCATCTTCTTTTTTCCTGTGCAGATCAACATGTCTTGATTCATAGATCTGATCCCTAATAATATATTTAAAAAATATTTGAATTGCAAATCAAGACATATCCATTAGTTCAGCTCTTCCCAATCTAAAGTGCAAAAGTGCTTGGTTAAATTTCTTCAGAAAAGTATTAACCTTCATTTTCTGGCCTAATGCTTCTGCATATAATAGAGCCTTGTAAGTGGTCTCTTTCCTGTACAGTAGCCAATGTAACCACTGTAGAACAGCAGCCAGCCCCCTTACAAATGTACTTAAAAGACCCATTTCAAGGCTGTTGCTTTAATCGGGGCCAACAGATTTAAGTTACAAATTTTACTGAATATTTTCCCTCCATTTTTTGCATGAAGATTCAGTATTTTTTATAAACAACATCAATAGCATAAGAAAGAGTTGGGAGAACTTAAATGTTAAGTGTCTTGGACATGATACACGATAGAGTGACAAAAGTGGTTTAGCATGTGCCACCACTTTGCTTTATAGATACAAAATATGTTTCTTATCTGATAGGTTGGTGGGAAAAGAAATTCCCAAATAAGAGTATGTATTAACCACTTCCAAGACATCTACATTGCATAGCCCTGAAAGTATTCACTTTACTCTTTTTTAGGGTCGAGCCTGCGTTGCATGCGCTCGCGCATGCGTTTCGCAGCGAGGCGCCTTAGTGTTTAGAAAAGGGCTTGGAGCCCTGTCGACGTCACGTCCGTGTTTTTCATTGGTTCGTGGGCTTGCCTATTAAAATCTGCTTGCTTTCATTAGTCTAAAGCATGCATATGTCATGCCTTTTCCAGTGGCTAGCCCTCCTCGAGCGCATCGACCAAGTACAGAAAACATGCGAGGCTCGCTGTTTGCTGTCCGGCTCGTGGACTACTTTTTCTCTAATTTACTAGCGCGGTTTCGCTTGGCAGAAGTTGAGCGCTTTGCATAGTTAATTGCACTTTTTCTGGTTACGTGCATAAATGCACTTTTGCCAATAGGTGAAAAGTCGGGTTATGAGTTTACAACGCTATCAGCTCTAACATGAGCAAACGTGAGACCTGTTGCATAGCAAATGCTTGTTATGTTAATGTTTAAGTAATTGCTCTCAGTGCTCCTATGCAAACAAACCGGCCATTTTTGTAGACCCTTAGAAGCAAGGTCCACAATCACAATATTATCAGCATACTGTATAACAACAAGGCTATATTGCGATGGACATTCCCTCCGATTTAATTTAGAGCAGTAGGTAGATCATAAATGTACAGGGAGAATAATAAGGGAGCTAACAAGCATCCTTTTTTAAGATCATTATTCGTTAACATTTTTGGGGATAGCCCACAATCAGTTCCAAGTAAACCGGGTAAAAGAATGAAGTGCTGTTATAATTTTAAGTAAGGGTTCAGGAATTTTCAAACCTCAGAGTTTTCGCCACAAGGTACATCTGTCGCTATGGTCAAACTCAGTTGAAAAATCGATATATGCTGCGTAGACAGACATACCATGCGACAACACATATGTCTCCAAGATCACCTGTAAAACTGTGATGGTATCAAGAGTGTAACTGTTCAGTTTGAAACCAGCCTGCTCCCATGGGATAATGTTGTTAACATCGGTCCAGTTTTGCAAATGATCCAAAATGCCCTTGGCAAATATTTTCCAAATGGATTTGAGCAAAGTTATTTGCCTGTGATTACTGGGTTCACCCCTTAAACCTTTCATATGTAACAGAAAAATAATGCTGCCACCCAATGAAGAAGGGAACTGCTCTAGTTAGATAGCAATATTTCAGTAGGGCTGCCCAATGATCTGACCACAGGTCTTCTTTGAACTTTATACTTGTAATACGAATTTAATCAGGGACCCTGACAACAAATACTGGAGCTCACTGAATAATGCCTTTGAGGGACAATATAAATCTCCTCCCTCAATATGGCAATATGGAGATAGACCGGGGGATGGAATCACTTTGTCTATCAGATTGACAACATAGTGATTAGAAATATAAAATTACTACACTTCACTTGATGTAGCACTGATTTTACATTTTCCACTGTTCCCACAAGCCAATGCACTTATTCACCAGAGGCTTCTGGAATCTTTATGGGATGCAACCTCACGAAGATCTATCAGCCTGTTTTTTTTTAATAATGTTTGTTCACCTTGTTAACTTTTTTCTCATTAGATTAATCATTTTCCTTTTCCCCTTTGAAAAAAACATGAATTACAGCCTTTGTAGCTTATTGATCAATTGATTCAAACTAAACTCTTTATGTATGAAGATCTGCAGGAGGTCTTTTATTTACCCGAAGTGGGGTTTACATAGTTGATTTTTCTGCCAAAACGTTCAGCATATCCTGCTCTAATTTAACACACGGAATTAGTCCCTGCTCTGTACTGTCTTTTAATGCATTTTGTAGGCATTTTTAGGGCAGCTGTTAGGTTTACTTTGTTGGAGACGTTCCAGTACACCTTACCATTGACTGCACTAAAATGCACATTATCTCCCTTCATATTCCAAGACAGAGTGTCAACCGGATCTAAATCGATGTTTAAAGATATTAACAAATATTATTTTACGTTAAAATGCATTCTTACATTTAGTTACAACATTTCCCATCAATCAAACCATTTTAGTTACATGTTATCGTTAATACCTGTTGGTTGGAGTGTATTCAGACTTTATATGAAATAATACTCTTTTTAAGATGAAGTAATTTCTACATCCCCATCTCTCTTTGCTGAATCCATCTTTTACAAAATCTAGAATTTGATCTGACTTAAATTGTGTTCATGTTCTTTGCAACCAGTAGCCACTGGTGCCTGTGCATTGTTCATCCTTATATTGCTTTTCAACTCAGAAAACCAAATCTTGACCTTCCTGCTCATTTTACGCACATACCTCTTCCCAAAACAAAATGTGATCAAATACATGCAATTTGTTGTATCACGTTTTAAGTTGCTTTAATAGTATATGTTCCTCAAAGATTCAAATTCTCCTTTTTGGATGTTGTTACAATGAGTGCAACTGAAGCACAAATATGTTGATTTTTTTAAAAGTAGCAGTAGTAGTCTGTTCCGTAAGGTCATTCTAGTTACTTGGATCAGCTGTTATTGAACAATTTCTGGCGTGGTTGTTCCTCGAATGGGTAAACATTGGTTTATCTAGTAGTAACTTTTTCATCTCTCCATCATTTTCTACAATATGTCAATGCTTCAGAATATTTATTTCACTCTTTTTGACTCATTAGAGAATTTGCTCACAAACATCAATATCTTCTTATCTTCCTTCTTTTGCGTACGCTAGAACATTTCTCTGTTCACAATTTCTTTCTCCTCTGGGCATTTATTAATGTTGTTTATTACTAATTTTGGGGGGAATCTCGTCAACATTTGTGTTTCCTGATTTCTGTGTTCTTCAAGATCTAAAACGATTATTTTCAATCTGAAACATTGACCCTATGATATTGTGTCAGTCCTTTCGGATGACCACATTATGCATGTAATAACTTGTTTCTGTCTGCGTCTACTCTTTCCTCTATAAAATAGTACTCCAATTCTTCTTTGTAATGGACAGCCTAACATCCAAATAGTTTATTGTATACTCACGTATGGTACATGCAACATTAGTTCATGCACTGAATCAAAAACTTGATGTTTTCTTCAAGTTTACATTTGAGACCTTCTAAGACAATGAGTAGGCTGTCTAGATATGTCATGTAAAAAATATTTTTTCCTTGTCAATGCATGTTTTCTTATTTTTTACTGCTCTTCAAAATGACACATGAAAATATTAGCATATGATGGTAATAAAGAAAGTTTGTATTTGCTCCAGTTGATGGTTTTCTGAGACGATCGTACTCCAATTATTCTCAGACCTTTGGGTTGGGGTGTTGATGTATATAATCCTAAACCATCAAAGGGCATAACCATATTTCATCAGCCCCTGTATCTTGCACCATGTTTGATGTCCATGCACACTAGCATATTTCCACTTTCGACAGATGGTCAGCAATAGAATGGCTGATTCTACTACAGATGCCTGGCAGATGCCTACATGCACCTTAAGCTATGCAGTTGATTGAGTAAATCTGGCATGTAGCAAGCCTCAAAACACAAACATTAGTCACTGTAGCTGACGTATACTCGAATGAGTGGAAGTATTGATGATGGCTTTGTTAAGGGTAGGCCCATGACTGATTTAATAAAAAAGAACTATAAAAGACTAGTTAGCCTGAACACTGGATTCGTCATCCTTTACAGAACCAATTGAAGTCACCCCTGTTTGGGGCACATGCAAAAGGGTGAAAACCCAGACGGTTTCTTTGCTGAAATTACTCCATAATCAGAAATTGCTTTACACCAGTAGAAGTAAGAGCTTATCTTACTGGTGTCTGCACAATGATATTGGGCCAAAGTAAGTTAAAATGTCAAGCTGGCAGGTTTTGACTACTAAGAAAACTATATATTTGAAATGGCCATAGAAACAAAATTACATAGCCAACCATTCTTCAACAGGTATATTGCTCTACTCTGTTTCATTCAATTTAATGTATGTCTTGCTGAAATACCTATTGAATGTTGACCGAAAGGACTTCCCAAGTAGTTCATAATGCTTTTATCAGAAGGGGGCACTGTTTTACATTGCTTCAACACTTTGTTGTATTTAGGAGAATTCTTTACATCCAATTTGCAGCTCCAGAGAGGCACTTTTGGAAGTTGGTCAGCATATCATGAGTAAATGAGTAGGGCTAGTAGACCAACACACATTTATCAGGGTTGGGCACAAGACACTATTCCATGACGCAGAGATTTGAAATAAAAAATGAATGGAACCTGTGTGATTGCTTGTTTACAACCAACGAGAAAAGAAATGAGGCAAGGGAAATCAAATTAATGTTTCTGATGGATCCTGTATCGGCAGATTTCTCACCTTGTTAATAAATATTCCAGGCACCAGAATTGATCCGGAAAACTCAAAAGCAGTGCTCGTGTACACCAGTAGGTGGCGCTGTGCAACTGTACATTGATCCTCGTTCCTTTGTGGGAGTAGAGAATGGAGCCACATACATGCACCATCAATGCTTGCTGACATCAGTTCTTTTTTTATTTGTGCCTTCAGACACGAATCCAGAGTTCATTCTTTCTTTACTTTGTGAAGAGTTTTTTTTACAAATTTTCTAGTGTGCAAGGGACTTGTCATCCCCTAAACTGAAAGGGTTTTAAACCTTGTAGGGACTGTCTGTGAAAGATCCCCACAATAATGCCTTCCCTACAAATGCCCCTGACAGGAAGTCGAAACGGGTGGATACATTTGGTAAGCATATGTTCTCCTCTGCTGCCCTTGCCTTGAGGTTGGTTAATGCAAGCTGTCTGTTTGGTCACTACACTCACGCACTCTGAGACATGTTGGGTGAGAGCTAACATGCAGTCCCTGACAATTTACAGGCTTCCTGAGCCTAAACTAATCAGAATGGGCGGGATGCGACCAGATTTGTTATCCACTCAGGCCTGGACAACGTGGATTGTCTGGGTAGAGCTAATGGAGCCATCATGGTGCTTCAACGCCTTACATTGATGAGGTCCAATGACTTCTCTGGCGATGGCCAGGCATCCTTAATGAACATGGCTTTCTACAGCTCCTTCCTGTTTGATGGAAAGGCAGGCTCTGACTTAGAACGTTTAATGGAGAGCTGAGCAATGGCATGTTTGTTGGGCCATTCAGCTCCAGTCCAGTAATTGCATCCAACAATTGTGCCCTTTTCTAGGGTAGGCCCGAGGCTTGGTGTATCAACAGCATTGGGCTCCACTGCCGGCACAACAGGCCTCTATGTCCTTTTGAGGTCAGGTCTGTGACCCAACAGACTATGGCCTGGCCATCAGAGGCAGCGTTCATCTCAAACCTCCGCCTGTCTGGCCTCTACCTCAAAACCTTTTTAGTGCATCCTTAGTAACACAGGGCCTTCCTCTAGGAGGCAGGATCAGCCACTTCCTGCTGGTGTGACAATGCATTACATCCGACAGAAGGGTCCTCAGTGCTTCTCCCTTCCCTTCCTTTTTGAACCACTGCGCCTGCTCACTCAATTGCACCACTTCTCGGAGGGCCATATGTCAATTTTATGCCAGGAAATGTAACTTATTTTAGCCAAAGGAGCAACAGAGAGGGTGCTGGCATCAGAGGTAGGGTCTGGGTGCTATTCCTTCGACTTCATTGTGCCAAAGAAGGCCAGAGGCCTCCATCCTATGCTGGATTTTCATTCTCTCAATGCCTTCCAACGCAAGGACAAATTCAAAAGCTCTCTATGGCCTTGTACTTTCTGCCCTGAAACCAGGAGACTGAATGGTAGTGCTGGACCTGCAAGACACTTATTTTCACACCCCTGTCCTGCAGGCCCACAGACAAGGTAGTTCAAGGTGGGTCATGAGTACTTTCAGTTTGCCATCCTCCCTTTTGGCCTCACCTGATCCCCTCGGGTTCACAGAGATAATGGTGGTGTTCACTGCCCATCTCTGGAGGTTGGAGGGCTACCTCGATGACTGATTGTTAAAGGCAGGTTCACCAGAGGTAGCTGCAGACAATGGCACAACCCTGGAGAACATCATTGGGGTTCTCATTCAGCCTTTTGATATCACACATGTCTCATTGTCAGAGGCTTATCTTCATCAGAGCCATCCTGGATATGATGCCCTTTTGGGCTTTACCTTCGGGTGAACTAGTCTAGGATATTTGGGCTGTGATCCTGATGCTTCAGCCTCTTTTCTGTGTCTCAGTGGAGATGGTGCTAAAGCTTTTTGGTTTACTACCCTCCTGCATCCTGGTCACCAACCATGCCAGAAGGCACATGTGAGCTTTGCAGTTGAATCTGAAGTCTCAGCAGGCTCAACACCAAGGGAACCAGTCATATTCCATCCATGTGTCAGAGGAGGCCACAAAATATCTGCAGGGGTGGCTGGCTTGATCATAATTGGAGTAGAGGAAGACCCCTATCCCTATGCCTATGCCACCTGGAGTAGACTGTGGTGCGGTATGCATCACTGCTGACTTGGGGAGGTCATCTAGGTTGAGGGAGTTGCAGGTGATTTGATCAGCATAGAAGGCATTCCTGCACTCCATCAAGGGATGGCTTGTGCAGATTCTCATGTACAAACCACATCCTTGTGGTACTGCGACAGGTAGGAGGGGATGGGCCAAGATACTGAATCGTCAGGGGATTTCCCTGGTAGCACACCTGTTGGTGTGATCTATAAACACTGGGGTGGACAAACTCAGCTGGTGATGCCTAGAGGACAATAAAGGCCAGTTACACCTGGAAGTGGCACAGGACATCTTCGGCAGAAGGGGAGAACCCTGGCTTGACCTCTTCACCGCCGCCGAAAACATGGACTGTCAGCACTTGTGCTTGCTGGAGTTTCCAGGAAGACTTTCTCTCAGAGAAAAAGTCCATCTAGAGTGGAGCACAGGACTCCTGTGTGCCTATATACATTGCCTGCCCAAATTCTGAAGAAGATCAGGAACGACCAGGCCTAAGTCATCCTAGTGGCTCTGGATTGGGCCAGGAGAGTGTGGTACCTGGAACTTCTGGGCTTGAACATTTATTTTCTGAACTGGATGCCACTTACAGAAGACCATCTGTCTCAGCGGTAGGGCTGGGTTTTGCTCCTGAACCTGTACAGCCTGCACCTCCATTTGTGGAGATTGAGCATCCATATTTGATCTGTTTCCCAAGGTCATCAAAGTCATTTTGGCAGCCAGGTGCCCTTCAACAAAATCTGTGTATTGTAGGATGCTGGGACAAGTTTATGGCCTGGTGCGGTACCCACCAGTTGGACCGATTGCAGGTAAAACTTCAGATGTGTTGTTTGCTTTGTTTTTGGCCTGGCATGGTCTTACTCCGGGCATAGTTAAGGGTTACCTATTGGTCCTTTCATCCTTTTTTATGTTTGCTCGACCAACCGTTCCTCTTCAAATCACTGATTGTGATGCATTTCCCAAAAGGTTTAGAGCATATATTTCCACCTATGCCCTTTATGATGCCACAGTGGACTTAATTGTGGTTCTCACTTTTTTGATGTGTACCCATTTTGGAACAATGCAAAGTTGTCCATTGCATCTATTTAGCATGAAAATGGTCTTTCTTGTTGCAATAACATCCACACACTGGATGAGCGAACTTCAGGCCCTTTTGGACCATTCCCCTTTGTACCACCTTTTCCGTGACAAACTAGTGGTAGGGACTTGAGCTGTGTTCCTCAAGAAGTATAGGAAATGCTATCATTTCATATTGGGCAAGCCATCACACTTCCAACCTTCTTTGCTCTGCCTCATCCTTGAAAGGAGCAAAAAAGACTTCATTGATTAGACCCTAGAACGCACAGAGCTTGTACATTGATTACAGAAAGGAACATTAGGCGAATGATCAGCTATTTGTGGGGTTTTCTGGGGACAAAGATGGGCAAGGCTGTGCAGAAATGGACCATCTCTCGTTGGATAGTCTTTTGCACTGAAATCTGCTATGCATTTTCTCTGAAATAGCCTCTAAAAGGTATAAGGGCCCACTCCACCAGGGCCCAGGCTTCTACCACTTTGTTAGCACACTGAGTCCCTGCTATGGATATCTGTCAGGCAGATACATGAGCATCAGTGCACACATTCACGAAGCACTACTAGCTTGATAGCCAGGTCCGTTGAGACGGGCATTTTACCTACTGAGCATTGCAGGAGATTTTAGTCTGAGATATTCACAGGCCCACCACCTTGGTAACTATTCATAAGGTGAAGAATCTACAGTTAGACATATTTATCAGAAGGACAAGCCAATTACCTTTGATAAAGCTCTTTCTGGTAGATACTCTAGTTGTCACTGATTCCTCACCATCCCAAACTCCTCCCGTCCCACCTCCCTGGTCTGTAGTGTGGTCTCTTCTATCTAAAAAGATCCCAGTTCAGGAATCTGTACACTGGTTTGTTCAGTTTACCAGTGGGTTCTGCTTCTGATGGCATGGACAACTTCATGGAAGAAACTAACATCGCTGCATGGGTGGTGTTTATATCCGGCTCTACTTGTCACTAACGAAGTGAAACTGAGACAATTTGGGAGTTGCATGTCACCACCTATTGGCAGGTGTAAACACTGCTTTTGTATGTTCCAGAGCCAAACTAGTGCTTAAGGAAATTCACAAGGCGAGGAATCTGCAGTTAGATAGGGTGTCCACCTTAAAAAAGTGTTACCAAAGGTAACTTGTTCTTCATTGTTATAAGTGAGATACAAGAAGGAGATAGGGGATAGTATTGAATGCTTCTGGAAACGCCTCTGGGATCACAGGGGAATCCCTTTCATGGTCAGACAGGTTTTAAGCAATCATAAATAAATCCCATAGATATTCCAATTTGATTCAACCCATAAAACGATTGGAAAGGGTATCACAAGTAATTAAGTAAAGCGAAATGCTTAAATAATTAATTTTGGTGAAAATGTGGGTGAAATAGAGGTTAAAATGTCAAATGCGTATTACTAATATGAGAGATACCAGTAAGCAGCTGATTTCAGAGATACTATAACCGTCAACTGTCAAACATGACGCTGTACAGTATCTCAGATGTATGCTATCTTAAATAGTAAGAAAGTTATTGGCTTAAGCCCAAAGCAAGATGGTGGCGATCTTGTGAGAGAATCACCGTTGGCGTGTGGTTTCCTCAAATCTTCTGCACACTTCTGATAACCCTTTCTGAATGTGCGCGGTAGGGATGGTGCAAGGCAAAATGAGCCCAGTTGGGGAGCGCAGAGACCCTCAAGGTGAGCCGGAGCTGTGGCCCGGTGCAATTGGTGAGCGGAGAGACCCTTAAGGTTAGCTGGAGCCATGGCCCAGCGTGATCAGTGCTAGAAGCCGTGGCCCTGCGTGGCAGACCCGGTGTGTCCAAGTCCACCAAAGGATCTTACAAGCAAGGCGTGGACTGAGTCGGCCGAAAGCTCTCGCAGGCAAGGCGGTCGAAACAAAAAAGTATTGCAGAAGATATTTTGCTCAACAACTCTGAAAACGGTAATCCCAATAAATTATAGGATTTTAGGCGGAAATGTTTCTAAAAATTGGAAACGTAGATGAATAAGATAACTTTAAGTAAGTAAAAGTAAAGTACAATAATATGAAACTAGATTCTAATACTTTATAATGAAGGAGAGTAAAGTGCTACTTATCTTATCAAGGAGCAGCCTTCAAAATAGCATGATTGCTCTGTTCATGGACCTTTTGTGTGCTGCTGTGGTTTTGTTCAAGTTTGTATTTCTTTATGATGTGATGTACTTTCAAGTGCTGCTTGATTTGGCATTAGAAGATAAATCCATAATGGTAGCCTCTGGTATTGTAATGAAATTAAAGCAACCATCCACCTTGACTGATAATAAATCTGACCTCGTCTAAAACCACTATAAGGGAAGGCCACATTCATAAAGTGGACAAAAGCCAAAATTTTGGTGCTAAGGTTGAGGAGTACATAAGGGTCCATTGTAACCAATGGTGTGTCCCCTTTTAATGCCTGCTCTGAGCAGGTGTTAAAAATTCAGAAAAAAATGGTGCAAAGAAATCTTTTAGATTTAGTTGTTTGCGGTCCCCCTAACGGGCGGGCGCAGCCATAATGTGGTGCAAGGGGTTACAAAGTGGCTCAATGCATGCATTGCGCCACTTAGTAAATATGGCACAGCGGTTTTGCCATAATATCACTACATTAGCATTAAAAAATGACACTAATGTAGCGATATGTGGCTCAAGGGTCTCTTAAAACTGCCCCAAAATTTGGAGGCTGTTGGGAATCTAAGGAGGTCCAGTTTTAAAGGAGGAGAGGAAAACAGATTTAACTGGTTCAAGAAACTCTGTGGTGGAGCTGCACGCATACTGCCAAGGGCAGCGTTTTCCAGAGCAGTACGCATGATAAACTGAGAGAGTTAGGAGGCAATGAATGTAAAACAGAGTAGCTTAATCTTTTTTTTTTTTTTTGGCAATCTTTTTATTGATTTTATCCATTTAATATAGCTCAAGTTTTTATTGTACAGATTTAAAGTAGCATAGCCACCAATTAGAAATATATTATTTGGTCTTACAATTTGCATGTATAAACTACGTTTGGATGGACCAATAAAATGCATTCAGCGTTATGGAGTGATAATAGCAATGTTGACATACATAGATGTCAAGAGGTGACCAGAAACCAAGAATGTACTGGATAATCCTGACATGCAAGAGGTGGCTCCATACGCATCGGAAACCATCTCCAGCGAGTCTAGGGTCAACTCAACTCCAATATAAATGAGGTCCTGCATGCAAGAAGATATTAATACGTATACAGGAGCAACAGTGGTGAGAGAAAAAAGATTGCATAATACAAACAGAACTGGTAACAAAACATTGGAGCCCATTCACAATGCCAGGGGACCCAGCGCATGATAGCATCCCAACAGCTATGTTCGTGGGTAGAGCAAAACATGAACATCAGTTGAACAAGGAACATTCAGGAGCAGCAGAAACTTAGAGGAGAAAGCATACAAATAGATGACCTGGTAATAGATGCATGTCACAGTGTAGCTAAGCGGGCGCTAGCTCGTTGTCGGGTGTCATTGGATCGCCATCAGTTACGACTTGATCCTCCCCCTGCAACTAAGTCAACATCACATCCCAACTAGCCGAGAGGGGATACGTGCGCAGGCCCATAGCATCCTCACGCCGCAGTGCAGCCCCCTCCGCCTCAAACCATACCATAAAGGAGCGCCTCCAAGCCAGTACGGATGGGGCACAGTGTCCTTCCATCTTTTAGTAATGAGACGCTTGGCTGTCAGAAGACCCATGTCCAGGAACCTTATAGACGCTTTATGCTTTTTGGATCTCAGGAAAAGGCCTAAGAGGCAGGAGCCGCTATCTAACAGCAGTGGAAGCGACGTAAACTTGGATAGGGATGTTGTAACTTTGTGCCAATAAACGTTTAAGGAGGGACAAGTCCAGAACATGTGGAGGAAGTCCGCCCCCATTTCGCTGCAGCAAGGGCAAGCAGAATCCATTCGATTAAAATACCTGTTAATGCGGGCTGGTGTGAAGTAAGCTCTGTGGAGTATGTTAAATTGAATGAGATGGAATCTGGCGTTACGGGGGACATTAGTATGGCTGGACAGTGCCCCCGACCAATTGGCCTCAGTGAAGGGTCCCTCTAGATCACCCTCCCAAATATTTTGCAAGGCAGTGAGGGCCCCTGCTAAAAGTGCTCTAAGCGCATCAGTGAACCATCGAATCAAGTGCCTACCTTGACTTTTAACTTGTAAGTATTGCACCAATAGGTGCATGGGGGCTCGGAGGACATATCGCCCCATCCGTGCGATAGTGCCCGCAGCAATGAATTGTACAAAATAAATTGTCCCGGTGACAGTCTGGTTTTCAACGAAAGCTCCGTAAACTGAATCAGACCACCCTCACTGTATAGGTCATCCAAAGTGTGTATGTCAGCTGCATGCCAGGGACCCAATACCGCAGTAGTCGTGAGACGCGTGCCGCGTTGTGTACCCAGCAACGCCACTGCTGGAGCATAGGGAACAGAGTCACTTGTGAGGTGCAGGGATCTACTGTAACAGCGGTGAGCCACATTCAGCAGGAGCTTCGCAGGGGGCTGCGATTTAGTGAGGGGGTGAAAGAGATGTGAAATCCGGGTTAGTGTCCAGGGCGGAGAATTAGTTGCAATGTCAGCCAGCTGAAGGTTCGCTAGCCAGCGCACCACCCACTGAAGCTGGGAGGCCAGGTAATAATGTTCCATATTCGGAACCGAAAGGCCACCTCGGGAAAGGGGTAAACAGAGCTTTTTCAACGCCACCCTACAGCGACCCTGATTCCAAACAAACTCCTGTATTCTAGGCTCCAAACCATGAAAGAAACCAGCTGGAACATAATGAGGCAAATTGGAGAAGTAGTATAGAAGGCGAGGGAGGACTACCATTTTCAAGAGGGTGACCCTACCGGCTACAGAGAGCAGTAAAGTTTGCCAGAAGGTTATCTGTGATCGGATGGAGGACATTGCTCTGCAGAGATTGCCATCATGTAGGTCCCTCTCCGTGTGAAATATCTGTATGCCCAGATAGCGGAACAAACTTGGTTGCCAGGGGACATCTGTGCCATAGATTCTTAGTTTTGAGTCTGACCACCCCCCGATTAAAAGGGAAAAGGCATGATTTCGCACAGTTGACACAGAGGCTGGAAAATGCAGCAAAGCGGTGCAGGATGTCCACAATATCGGGAGGGACATTGTCAATATCACGGACTTACAGAAGGAGGTCATCTGCATATAAAGATTTAAAATGCAGACCATCACCCAATGGGCCAACGGAATTCCACAGCTAGATGATCCATCGCCAGAGAAAACAGCAATGGGGAGAGGGGGCAGCTCTGTTTGGTACCTCTACCCACCTCGATCGGTCAGATATATATGTGCCGACTTTAACCCAACTTTTTTTTAGAGCAAGACCGAGTATGTAACAGTTGGGTCAAGCGTAGGAAGTGTGAGCCCATCCCAAAGCGACGCAACGACTCAAACAGGTAGGACCATTCCAAGGAATCAAAGGCCTTCTCCTGGTCGAGGACCAGACATCCTGCACGAGGACAATCCCGCGTTAAATATTGCATAACTCTAAAGAGGTACGGATATTACTCGAGGTGTCTTGTGCAGGTACAAAACCATTTTGGTCTGAGTGCACCAGTTGTGGGATCAAGGGCGCCAAACGAGTTGCTAGAATCTTGGCCAGAATTTTATAGTCCGTATTAAGCATCGCTAACGGCCTATAGGAGCCCTGCTCAGATGGATCTTTGCCTGGTTAGGGTTAGGGAGCGACACCAACAGTGCGAAGCTGGAAAGATCGCCCCCTGCAGCGCACGGTCATAAAGAAAGAGAAGACGGGGCGCAAGTGTCACAGAGAAAGACTTGTAATACTCAGACGGGAGATCGTTGAGGCCGGGCATTTTGCTGGTTGATAGGGCTCGTATTCCCTCGCACACCTCTTCCAATGTCAGGGGCGCCTCCAGTTCTGCCCGCTGATCATCCGACAATCAGGGTAGGGTGAGTGCTGAAAAAAAAATCAGCTCTCATTTCTAGGTCATCTACCACTGCAGACCGATAAAGTGATAGATAGTACTCAGTGAATTCAGAGTGAATCTGCTGGGGGGTATGAAGCATGTCCCCAGATATCGAATGGATCGCCATAATGAGGCTTTGATCGAGGTCTTGACGGATAAGCCAGGCCAGCAATTTGCCCGAACGGTTTGCCAGAGCATGTGCGAGCCGAGTGAGCTGCGTAATTTAAGCAGCACAGTCTCTCTAATAAGGAGATGCGTTCTGCTTTGGCCTCAGCTAATTGTTGCGAGTCCGGTGCAGAATGAGATTGCCTGCATTCATATCCCATCAGGGACCTCTCCACTCTAGTCAAGTCAGTCTCAATAGACTTCCACAAGTTCCACTGCGTGCCCATGCAGTGGCCCCTGATAAATGCTTTAAATGCCTCCCATTCAACTAATTCAGAGGACGCCGTGCCCATATTGTGATTAAAGTATTCGGGGATTGCCTTGTCCAGCGGGGTCCTAAATGGTGCATCCTCCAGGAGTTCTGGACGGAATCTCCAAGTGGGGATGTTGGGGCGGAGTGAGTCCCATCCCAGATGCAGTAGTTGTGGATTATGATCAGAGTGGGTACGGCCCAGATAGTCAGACCATTGTACCACAGAATATAAGTTAGTAGTGCACACCAACCTGTTAAACGCACATGCAAGCGATGCAGTGCAGAGTAGAACGAGTATATCCTGGTAGTGGGATGACGTTGACGCCACACATCCACCATCCGCCAGTGGCGAAGCCAGTCGCGCAATGCCAGTGCAGCCGTAACTGTAGGAGCAGTGGGCAATGGCGGGAAGGAGCGATCCAGTGAGAGGTCCAGAACACAATTAAAGTCGCCCTCCAACAACCAGGGGAGGTCGCTCCAGCGTGCCAGGAGGGGAGAGAGTGCGTGGAAGAAAGCGGCTTGGTCTGTATTCGGGGCATATATAGACCCCAACAGGACAGCACGGCCAGCAAGGCGTCCGCACAACAGTAAGTAACGCCCCATATCATCTACAATATGATCGTCAACTACAAATGGGGTGCCCGGTCTAACCCAGACAAGTGCCCCCCTGGCGTATGAGGAGAAACCTGTTGCATAGAGCTGCCCACGGCAGCGCCGCTGTTATCTAGCCACTTCAGGTTACGCCAGATAAGTCTTCTGCAGGGACGCTATGTGTATTAAAAGCCTTTTGAGATATGAATAGGTGGAATATCTGCGTGCTGGCGTATGTATGCCACGCACATTCTATGTGAGAAATTTAAATGGGTTCATGGTGGATCAGTAAGTGAACAGAATGACAGTGGCCCAACCCAAGGGATAGGGAGATTCAACTATACGGCAACGGGGTCCCAAGGAGGGAACAGACAGGACGGACATAGGCTCCATACAGAACATGTCAAAAACAGCTGGGGACCAACAACAGGTCCAGTAGTAACATGAGTGAATACCATTAGGGCGGGGGAACAACAGGTGTCTGCCCAAACCAAATAATACGCTTATAGAACCCAAACAGTTCTGGGGTAAAGAAAAGGGGGAAACCCTCTAGTGGGAATATGAAGTAGACCAGGCGCTGGAGAAGTGGTAGCATTCAGGTCGGGACCCCTAACCCAGCATGAATGCGGGAAAGCAGATACAGCAGAGTGGAGTGTGGAGTGTAGAGGACACAGAGAGGTGCAACTCCCAGTGGCTTTCAGGCTGTCATACAGCATATCCGTGACAGGCATCTGAACAGCATAGCCGACATTTGACCCAATCACAAACTGCTGTACAGTGAAGTGCGTAATCAGTGGGTGAGTTCAAAGTAGTTCATTGGCTGTCTGAGGTGTCACCTCAGGGTGGCGGGAAGTTCAGAGGATGTCTCAAGGGAGGAGCCCATATCTCCAATAGAGTCAGTGGGGTTTGCTTCACCATCCGAAGTTACTGAGAGGACACTAATGGCTGCTGCGGTTTGCAATGCACAACGACGTTCCTGCATAATTTGTTCCAGGTCGGGGCGTATCGCACCTCCCCCAATGCAGCTACTCGCCTTTTGCGATTCTGACATTTACGGGGCTGTAGGTCCCGAGTCACCAGCTCAGCCATGACGGAATCACGTCGATTGATCAGTTCCGAAGACTCCAGCTAGTCCCATGTCGCCTCCGGCGTGTTGAAGAAGTGCGTTTTATTATCTGCCACCACACGCAGTCTGGCCAGGAATAGTAGGGAGTCTGACAAGTTGAGGGAGCGGAGTTTGCGCTTAACTACCAGGAAAGATGCCCGCTCTTTTTGTACGGCCATGGCGTAATCCGGGAATATCATAACCGGGGCATTGTGCACTCTAATTGGAGGTAATGTTCGTACCGCCCGTAGTATGATATCCCTATCTGCATAATGTAAGAGCCAGAGGAGGAATGGACATGGACCAGCGCCAGGCGGTCGGGCCCTAGTAGGGACTCTGTGGGCCCGTTCAACCGAGAAAAAGGGCGTCAGTGAGCCCTCCAGCAGCAGCCCTCGAAGCCAGGGTTCAGCAAAAGCAACCACATCCGGGGCCTCCCCGCCCTCCGGTAGGCCCACTATTCTGAGGTTATTCCACCTAGTGCAACCTTCTGCATCCTCTACTCGGGGCTCCAGTGTCTATCCGTGTGTAGGAGGATGAGATCACTGGCCACCTTGTCGATTTGGCCCACCAATGAGGTCCGAGTTTGTTCCAGAGAGGTGCCTAGGCGCACTACAGCTGCCAGCACCGCGTCCAATTTAGTGCCATCCAGGGACATAGGCTCCAATCGCGGCACCTGCTGTTTGGCGCCAGTTCCAGAGCAGAGGCGACCTGCACCCGCCATGTTATCGCCCAGAAGGAGGCTATGTGCTATGGCTCCGGATTCAGATGTGAGTGCTCGTGTATTACCGCCCATATAGGAGGCCCGCTTGTGTACGTGTTGTTACAGTCCAGGCGTAGCAGCACAAGCAGCCTCCCTCCCTCTCCTCTTCAGTTGCACAGGATCACCACCTGTCCACCGACCCCACAGGCCCGCTGCACATTTGACCTGCAATACATGCCGGTAAGCTAAAAATACATCGGATGCAGAAGTCGGACAGTCAGTGCAGCGTTCATACGCCTCCGCTGAAAATTCTAGGGACCCAAGCAGGCACCAACCTGGCTGCCTCTCCCCCTTGGTGCCAAAGGGGTTATAAGGTGTATCTCCGCAGGCCCGTTCCGGCCAATAGGTCCAAGGGCCTCCTCACTCTCCACCCTCCATTTTGCTGCAGTCTCCCAGGTTGCCTTGTCACCCAGGGCATCCAAGTTTGACAGGCTCCACTCGCTCAGTCACCGCAGGCCCAGTAATCTCTCACTCAACTCATGCTGCCAGGCGGGCCGCCGCCTACCTTATGTTCAGGCAAACCCGGTGTCTCCGTGGGCAGCCCAGTCCATCGGGCGGCACCAAATCAGGTGTCTCCCACTGCCTCGCCAAGGCCACTGTCAAGTCCTCGTGCGAGGGAACCTCCACAAAGGGCTTGTCGCCTACTGACCGGCCGCACCCCCGGGCCCAGGTAGGGAGTTTACCCCGCTGACCAAGCGGGTCCAGCACTAGCTCTAGGGGGATCGGCAGTCAGGCAAGCGCTGCTGCAAACTCCGGTCCGCCCCCCAATCCTAATAAAATTGAGGATAAGTGGGGTGTCACCGCGGATGGCTGTTAACTGGCGCACACCATCTTAGCCGGCAAGCCACGCCTCCAGAGTAGCTTAATCTGTTACATGTAACGCAGGATCTATTTATTGTTCATAAGATTACCACTATGATAATTGTGTCAGCCGTATAAAGATAGCAGATTAAGGGGGTCATTCTGACCTCGGCTGTAAAAGGCGCTTACCGCCGGTCAGAAGCCCGCCAGAACACCGCCGCGGTCGCGGTAAACCGCCACGGTCATTCTGACCCGCAACTGGCAAACCGCCAAAAACCCGACTACAACAAAAGTCCGCCACACCAACGGCCAGCGAAAAACTGGCGATGACCAAACCTCCACGGTCACACCAACAGAAATACGCCCATGCTATTCCGACCCACAAATCCCCGCAGCGGTCTTTCAACCGCGGGATTCCATTGGCGGTACACACCGCCGCGCTCAAAATACACACACCTTTACAAAACACAGCCACATTGGACAATTCAAAATACACACACCTGAGACACATACACACACCACTCCCACACACCCATTACAATATAAAACACACACCCACATCACCCACAAACCCTTACGACCACAATTGCGACTGAAGGACAGAGAGAGACAGCACAGAATAGAGTACACCATCACACAGAGGCAAATCACAACATCACCCACACAATATCCACGCACAAAACACCATACACCACCACACTCACCACACTCTACAACACATACACCACCCCTCACCTCATCCACACCACCCCATGGCACCCCAAAGACACCCCAGGTTTTCTGACGCAGAACTCAGGGTCATGGTGGAGGAAATAGTTTGGGTAGAGCCCCAGCTCTTCGGGACACAGGTGCAGCACACCACCATTGCCAGGAAGATGGAGCTATGGCAAAGAATAGTGGACAGGGTCAACGCTGTGGGACAGCATCCACGAAATCGGGATGACATCAGGAAGCAGTGGAACGACCTATGGGGGAAGGTGCGTTCCATGGTATCAAGGCACAACATTGCGGTGCAGAAGACTGGCGGCGGACCCCCACCTACTCCCCCAGAATTTACAGCATGGGAGGAGCAAGTCTTGCACATCCTGCATCCTGAGGGCCTCGCAGGAGTAGCTGGAGGAATGGACTCTGGTAAGTCAAATCTTCACTACTTCATTCCCCCCACCCCACCTGCATGCCAAATCATACCCCCACCCTCACCCCCACCCCCATCACACCAACTCCTTGCAAATGGCTCACCATCACAACCCACCCATCCCAACACCCAGCCCTGCATGCGTCCACAAAGCATGGACACCCATCACCAAAGCATGCCCACTGCACATACCCATCTCCCCCACAAGCCACCGTCACAACAGCCCCCACAAGGGAATGCCAGCACTGGGGTCCACGGCCGCCCACCCATTGCACACTATGGCACACACAGAAGCAATAACCATACTCTTATACCCTTGCAGGACCCGAACGCCACCACACCGCCCAGGAGGGTCCAGAAATGTCCATCCCACCCCCAGAAGAGGCCCCCAGTGATGACAGCAGCTCTGTCTCCCTGGACCCAGATGACCAGCCCGGCCCATCGGGGACTTCAGGACAGTTGGTTCCCCTCACACAGCCACAGGCCACAGCAGACCTACCCCCCTCTGGGAACACCAGCACAGCTCCCACCCAGCGGGACCATGCCTCTGTCTCCAGGACACGTCAATCAGCGGTGTGTACACCACTACAGGGCACCCAGGTTGACCCACCACCCCAACAACAGCAGGGACCTGGGGGCAGTGATAGTGGGCACACGGTCCAGGGGACAGAGGCCCAGGGAAACAGGGGAACTGGGAGGGCTGCTGTGCGACAGGGGGGGGACAGGCCCAGGGAACCCACTCTCCACGAGGCCCTCTCCTCCATCATGGGAGCATACCACCGCTCCCAGGAGACAATGGCTACGGTACTGGCCAGGTTCCAGGAGATCCAGGTACTGCAGGAGGAACAGTACATGGGGTTCAGGGAAGAACTCCGAGCCATAAGTTCCGCAATGGGGACCATCGTCGTGGCTCTTACCCAGATTGTCACCACATTGCGGGACCATGTGGCACCACAAAGGGCCCCTGTCACTAGCATGGACCAGGAACAGCCTACCACCTCCACCGGCGCTAGTGGACAGGAGGCCCCCACACAACAACAGGCCACCAGAATCCCACCTCCTGCAGAAGAAGAACCACCCCGCAAGCGGTACCTGAGATCTAGGAAGAAGACAGAGTAGGATGCCAAGACCCCCGCCAGCAAAGGATACCCCCTGATGTCATCCCACTGTCCCACATTGTCACCCTGTCCAACCTTGAACTGCCCCTGCTCCATCCTTCCACAGGCATATGGACAATGCACCTGTGAGACTGAAAAGCTGGACTCTGCCATGGACATTACTCCACCATCACCCATCACCGATTTTCAAGCATGTCCCTAAATTTAGCACTTAAATAAAATCACTTATTGCACTAAAATTATCTGGAGTCTGCTTGTATTTTGAACAAATGTATTAGACATAACGGTGCCAAAATGATCAGTTACATTGTGATGACAACATACCACTGTCACACAGCTGTAGGCAAACAAAGCAGAGGTCACGCAGTGAGGCCCACATCTCTGAAAACGGAAGGGAAAGTCACAACTCAGTTAACATAAACTGGGGGGAAACTCAGACAGTAGAGAGGCAGGAGACTGTAAGTACATGTAAAATGGCGGTGTTGATTCGTACCTGTGTGTTATTGAAAATACTGTTGTATCACTGTGTCCCTGCTGTCTGTGTCGTCCCCGTCGTCTTCCTCCTCTTCACTCTCCACAGGCTCCACAGCTGCCACAACACCACCCTCTGGACCATCCTCCTGCAGGAAAGGCACCTGGCGGCGCAAAGCCAGGTTGTGAAGCATACAGCAGGCCACGATGATCTGGCACACCTTCTTCGGTGAGTACATTAGGGATCCACCTGTCATATGCATGCACCTAAACCTGGCCTTCAGGAGGCCGAAGGTCCGCTCGATCACCCTCCTAGTCCGCCCATGGGCCTCATTGTACAGTTCCTCTGCCCTGGTCCGGGGATTCCTCACTGGGGTCAGTAGCCACGACAGGTTGGGGTAACCAGAGTCACCAATTAGCCACACACGGTGTCTCTGTAGCTGTTCCATCACATAAGGGATGCTGCTATTTCGCATGATGTACGCGTCATGCACTGACCCAGGGAACTTGGCATTTACATGGGAGATGTACTGGTCAGCCAAACAGACCACCTGGACATTCATAGAATGATAACTTTTTCTGTTCCTGTACACCTGTTCACTTTCACTGGGGGGAACCAAAGCCACATGGGTCCCATCAATGGCACCAATGATGTTGGGAATATGTCCAAGGGCATAGAAATCACCCTTCACTGTAGCCAAATCGCCCACCTCAGGGAAAATGATGTAGCTCCGCATGTATTTCATCAGGGCAGACAACACTCTGGACAAAACCTCAGAAAACATAGGCTGAGACATCCCTGATGAAATGGCCACTGTTGTTTGGAATGATCCACTTGACAAAAAATGGAGAACTGACAGAACCTGCACCAGAGGGGGAATCCCTGTGGGTTGGCGAATGGGTGACATCAGGTCTGGCTCCAGCTGGGCACACAGTTCCTGTATAGTGGCTCGGTCAAGTCTGTATTTCAGTATGACATGTCTTTCTTCCATTGTCGACAGGTCCACCAGCGGTCTGTACACGGGAACATTCCTCTATCTCCTCGCAAGTCCTAGCGGACGGTGCCTAGGAAGGACAACATGGAGCACAGAGTCAAGCAAACCACAGGTACGTTCCCACAGCTTGCACAGTACACGATTCGCTATGCATTGAATGGCTTGTATGAGTGGCAATGCAAGGCCTAGGCCTGTGTGACGCAGTAGAAATTAAGCCATGTGGGCCCTTGAAATGGCGGCTGCCTGACCTGTGAAGTGTGACAATGGGATGTGAGGTCAATGTGCTGGCGTGGCACACCGTGGCGGTAGGCGGTCGAAGACCGTGGCGCATAGCAGCATTGGTTAACATAGAACCCTATGGGTTTCAGGAGCCAATGACGAAGTGCGCCGGCGGTCGCGGTACGCACCGCCGCGGGCGTGACCGCCATTTTCTCTCAGCTTAATCACTCAAGACCTGATCATCCACAGGAGAGGACCTATACTGCAAGTGCTGCTGTGACCTCGGTCTGGAAGAGACAATGGCTGCTGCGACTGGGGAAAGGGCCCCTGCCTTCACTTCTGAAGAATTGGAGAAACTCGTGGATGGGGTCCTCCCCCAGTATGCGCTACTCTACGGTCCTCCAGACCAACAGGTTAGTACACTGGGACCATGCTTTGTGGGCAATGCCTGGGTTGAGTGGGGTGAATGAACGAAGGTGCGGAGGGGAGCGTATGAGGCATGCATCAAACGACAGATGAGAGCATGTGCCACATGGCAAGGGTGGGGATGGTGGGACACTCACATCGAGCATGCAGAAAATGTTGATATTTTGTTTTCTCTCCCTGTACGTGTCACATAGGTCAGCACCCATCAGAAAGTCGACATTTGGCATGCCATCGCCAAGGACGTCCGGACCCTGGGGGTCTACAACAGACGGGGCACCCACTGCCGCAAGAGGTGGGAGGACATCCGCCGCGGGAGCAGAAAGACCGCGGAGGCTCTGCTGGGGATGGCCTCCCAACGTAGGAGGGGTGCCACTCGTCTATTGACCCCCCTGATGTCTCGGATCCTGGCGGTGGCCTACCCAGATTTGGATGGGCGCGTGAGGACATCACAGCAGACACAAGGGGGTGAGTACAAGCACATTCTGCTATCCTAGCGCGCAGTGGAGGTGTCTGGATGGGGGAGGAGGGATGTGGGTATCCCTAGGCCAGGGCGATTTCTGTAGGCTAGTCCCCTCCGTAAGGCATGGCCCTGTGCCCCCGCCCTCCACCTCTGTAGGGTGCCAAGTACAGCTATCCATGGCCTTGTGTCACCTATGTGTGCAGATGTCGTCCATTGGCTTGTAGGCCAAGTCTTACTGATTGAGTAGTGTACCCCAAGTGCGCGGCGTAGTGCAGGGGGCTTCTGTGTCTGTCCTCTCCGCCAACTGTGTTGCCAATGCATGCACTCAACATGTCTTTATTTCTCCCCCCCCCTTTTTTTGTCTGCTCTTCCTGTTCATGTATGCATTAGCATCATCTGGCGGAGGAGAAGTGGCATTGGAGCACGAGAGAGCTGCATCTCACATGGCCCCGGAGGGCCATGCAACGGACTCTGATTTCACCAGTGAGACGGAGGGCGAGGGGGGCTCCACAACGGGGACACGTGGAGACATCAGCGACACCGACACGTCCTCGGAAGGGAGCTCCCTTGTGGTGGCGGCAACATCCGTGCCCACCGCAAAAACAGGTACAGCCGACACCCAGCGCACCAGCTCCGCCCTCCAAGCAGCCCCTCAGCGTTCGCCCTGTGCCCGCTCGCACACCAAGGCGTGCATCTCCTTCGCCCCAGGCACCTCAGGCCCTGCCCCAGTTACCCCTGCTGCCCTCAGTGAGGAGGTCATTGACCTCCTCCGGACGCTCATTGTTGGGCAGTCTACCCTTTTGAATGCCATCCAGGGGGTGGAAAGGGAGGTGCATCGGAGCAATGCATACCTGGAGGGCATTCATTCGGGTCAGACTGCCCATCAGCGATCGTTCAACGCTCTGGCCTCAGCACTGACGGCAGCCATTGTCCCTGTCTCCTGCCTCCCTCCTCCAACTCCCTCCACCCAGTCCCACTCCCCTGTCCCTCTGCCTATCCCAGACACACCTACAGACCAGCCTGCACACACCTCAACTCCCAAGGTCACCTCATCCAAACATAAGCACCACACATCCCACAAGCATTCACACAAGCAACATCCACATGCAGACATACCAACAGCCACTGCCTCCTCTGTGTCCCCCTCCTCCTCGTCTCCCTCCTCCCTCCCTGTGACGTCTCCACTCACACTTGCATGCACCACTTCATCAGCCACTACGTCCATCACCAGCACACCCACCAGAACACTCCGCACTCGTGCAGTCACCACCCCCACTGCCATTTACACGTCCCCTGTGTCCTCTCCCAGTGTGTCTGTCACCCCCTCTTCCAAACCACACAAACGCAGGCAGCCACCCACCCAACAGCCATCCACCTCACGACAGCCTCCGTCACAAGCACCTGCACCCAACGACAGCACACTTGACTCTCCTACAACCACATCCTCTTCCTCCACTCCCATACCCACTGCACCTACCCTTCCCATTGCTCCTAAAAAGTTTTTCCTCTCCAAACTTAACCTCTTTCCATCACCTGACCCACCCCCTCCATCTCGTAAAAGTCCAATCAGCACCTCAGCCAGCACAAGCCCTGGATCTACAAGGACCATAGTCCAGGGATATTGGAGTCCACCACCTTCGAGGGCAGCTACATCGGCCAGCAGCAAAGGGACAGCCAGCCCACCCCCTGGGAAGAAATCCAAAAAAGGCAAGGGCCGGCGCGAGAGGACAGAGACGGCAGCCTCCACAGGCACCACCCTGGCACCGTCAGGAAGTGGGGTGCCACCTGGCACATCTCCAAAGGGAGGCAAGGGACACAGAGGATCAGGCAAGGATGGCAAGGGCAGCACGGCCGACAAGTCCGGCAGCAGGTGAGCTGCCCAGGAGGGCCCCACCAGACCCATTCCGGGGGTGAAGGAGGACACCCACGGGCACGGGACACCAGCACAGGAGGGCCCGGCAAGCGAGAAGTCGGATGGCGAGTGAACACCATATATTGGCCAGATCTGGTGCCCTGGAGACACATGTGAAGAACCGCTGAACAGGGCCCTTCAAGACAAGCACCGCTGAACAGGGCCCCGCCGTCTCAAGAACCGCTGAACAGGGCCCTTCAAGACAAGCACCGCTGAACAGAGCCCTTCAAGACAAGCACCGCTGAACAGGGCCCTTCACGACAAGCACCGCTGAACAGGGCCCTTCAAGACAAGCACCGCTGAACAGGGCACCGCCGTCTCAAGAACCGCTGAACAGGGCCCTTCAAGACAAGCACCGCTGAACAGGGCACCGCCGTCTCAAGAACCGCTGAACAGGGCCCTTCAAGACAAGCACCGCTGAACAGGGCCCCGCCGTCTCAAGAACCGCTGAACAGGGCCCTTCAAGACAAGCACCGCTGAACAGGACCCTTCAAGACAAGCACCGCTGAACAGGGCACCGCCGTCTCAAGAACCGCTGAACAGGGCCCTTCAAGACAAGCACCGCTAAACAGGGCACCGCCGTCTCAACACCGCTCCGCTGGGCCCTTCCTCTCAAGCACCGCTCCGCTGGGCCCTTCAACTCAAGCACCGCTCCGCTGGGCCCTTCCTCTCAAGCACCGCTCCGCTGGGCCCTTCCTCTCAAGCACCGCTCCGCTGGGCACCACCGTCTCTGCACCGCTCCGCTGGGCCCTTCAACTCAAGCACCGCTCCGCTGGGCCCTTCCTCTCAAGCACCGCTCCGCTGGGCACCGCCGTCTCTGCACCGCTCCGCTGGGCCCTTCCTCTCAAGCACCGCTCCGCTGGGCCCTTCAACTCAAGCACCGCTCCGCTGGGCCCTTCAACTCAAGCACCGCTCCGCTGGGCCCTTCCTCTCATGCACCGCTCCGCTGGGCCCTTCAACTCAAGCACCGCTCCGCTGGGCCCTTCAACTCAAGCACCGCTCCGCTGGGCACTGCCGTCTCTGCACTGCTCCGCTGGGCCCTTCCTCTCAAGCACCGCTCCGCTGGGCCCTTCAACTCAAGCACCGCTCCGCTGGGCCCTTCCTCTCAAGCACCGCTCCGCTGGGCCCTTCAACTCAAGCACCGCTGACACATTGGCAGAAGGGGCAGGCCCGGATCCGTGTCGGACAGGGCTGCACGATACACTCTGGGCACCAAGACTCCTCCAGTACCGCTGGAGTCTGTCATCCACTTGTGAGACTGTGGCTTTGCACTCCCCAGGATGGCACAGTGGGCAAACCACCCACTGAAAAGACTTGTGAGACTGTGGCTTTGCACTCCCCAGGATGGCACAGTGGGCAAACCACCCACTGTAGGAACTTGTGAGACTGTGGCTTTGCACTCCCCAGGATGGCACAGTGGGCAAGCCACCCACTGTAGGGACTTGAGAGACTGTGGCTTTGCACTCCCCAGTATGGCACAGTGGGCAAGCCACCCACTGTAGGGACTTGAGAGACTGTGGCTTTGCACTCCCCAGGATGGCACAGTGGGCAAGCCACCCACTGTAGGGACTTGGGTGACTGTGGCTTTACACTCCCCAGGATTGAACAGTGGCCATGGAGGCCCCTCGTGGATCTGGCGTTGTGGACTCATGTGGCTGAGGTGCCCCCCCTTCCCTTCCCCCTGAGGTGCCTGTAGTTTTCCTATCTGATGCCCCTGCAGTGTTCTCTCCAATGGATTCGGGTCTCATGTGTGGGCTTTGCCCATGTGCTGAGGACCATTGGCCCACGTACAATGACAGAAAGCCAATTTTGACGGGACAATTTACATATGTGTATATAGTTATGGGATGTTCGGCTTACTTATTTACTTAGCCTTACAATATATTTGAATTCCAATAACATATTATTTTGTCTTTGCATTCTTCTGGGGGGTTAGGGGGGTGTCACTCTGAGTTGTTGCTCTGCATTGGTGTGTAGGTAGTTGGGTGGGGGGGGGGGTGTCGCGTATGTGTGTGCCCGTATTCTTTTCTCCTCCCCCCTCCCCTGTGTCATAGGTGCAGTACTCACTGTTGTCTTCTGCGCCGGCGTTCGTGCTCCTGGTAGAGGAGCAGGTAGACAATTGCTGGTAGGATGTGTAGTTCTGGTTCCATGCTGTCCAGATTTCTCGTGGAGTGTGTAGGGTGAGCGTTTTCCCGTTCGTAGTCTGTTTATCGGCGGGGCTCCCGCCCCGGAAAAGGTGGCGGATTGGTGAGTTGTGATAGGGTGGGCGGTACATTGTCTGCCGCCTGTCTGTTGGCGGTGCCTAGCGCGCTGTTTGTTTGTCCCGCCGTGGCGGTCGGAGTGTTAAAGTGGCGGTCTGTGTTGGCGGTTCCCGCCAGGGTCAGAATTCCATTTCTTGCACCGCCTGCCTGTTGGCGGGTTGGCCGCCGCTTTAACACTGACCGCCAGGGTTGGAATAACCCCCTAAATGTTTTTGAATAAAAGAAGGGTTTGAAAGTCATAAGATCTAGTGGATCATTCAAATAAGAATGTTACACTAGTGAACACTTTCTAGATCCATAATTTGTTCTCATTTTATTCCTCAGTTGCCCTTTGTCTTAGAAACTGTTACATTTTTTATCTTCACATTAACGTTGTAAAAATTATTAAAAAGTAGATCATAACTGATGAAAAAGCGTTTTGCATTTATCTGTTCCTCTTACTATAATTTCTTTGATATCGATTACCACAAAAAGTTGTATAAGTATTAAGAAGTATTCCAAATTACAAACTTATTTATAAAAAGACGATACAGTTTAGCAAAATACCATAAATTCCATTTTCTGTTCTTTCTTGCGACTACAGTTCTTGTAGTACAGAATTCTAGGAACTATACTTTTGATTGAATCATCGTAGTCACCATATACGCAATCAGTAAAATGAATTACAAAATAACTTCTAAAAATGGAAAATGTGTATTTCACTGTGCTTGTTTGCTGTTTATTAGTTTTAGAGAGCCGAAGTACAACTGTATTTATTCCCGGGAAGAAATATGGAGAAGATATGGATCAGCAACTTTCTTTTCCAGTTGAATGCAGTTTCTGGTCTTTTGTCGATATGGATTCCTCCACGAGAAGGCATTTACATAAGGACATCAATATAATTGGTAAAATGGTACACAAAGTGTAATACTGGTGCAGTACTTTTTTTTGCATTGTGTACAAGTATGGCTTCCAGAAAGAGTCTAGGCTTCTTTTAGGCTCGTGGCTAACAAGCTCGTGAGCTCTTGAGTCATTTACCTTTCATCTTGGATTCAGTGCTTAATTTGTAAAAAAAAAAAAACTGGCCAGGTTCCAGAGCTTTATTCAGAAGCCTGCGGATATTGCTACTGAAGGTCAGGGTATCGAGTACAAATGCTGCCTAATCTTGGTGTTCACTTCTTTGATTCAAGACACTCCCTGCATCTTTTTCTGGCTCTTGCAGGTTCTTTTTCATCCCTTCTTTCTCTCCTTGTCACTGTTTTTTCCATCTTTCTCTTCCTCCCTCTTTTACGCTTTCTTATTTTTCTCTCTCTTTTCTTGCTCTGGATCAACGTTTGTTGACAAAAAACACGTGCCAGTCCCCAGAATGAGTGCCCCTGGCCCCCTCCTGCAACCACCAGCTCAAATTAAGCACAGATTGCGCTTGAAAATTGAATTTCCACAAACTATGCTGTTTATGCACATTATGAGTTTAAAGTAAAACATCTTAAGTGGTGCAGTTTTAGAGCTTCAGCCACAAGATAAAATCACATTTAAAAAAACAAAAAATATCCACATTATCTCCAGCAAAATAGTGGATACAAACTACAGTCACAGATATGCAAAAGGAGATTTTAATTACGTCACTGTGCATTATGCCCGATTTCTATCAGAAAAACACATTAAACCGGGTGATAGAATACCACAGAAAGGTTATTTCTACGATTGGGGTTTCCTTTCCTCTATAGCGAGTGCTCTAAATAAACACCAGTGTTTTTCCTTTAGTTATGATATTGTGAGTTCCACATTTTCGAGTTTCATATTTTACAAAAAAATTTTTACCTACGCCATTCCTTCCTCAGGTGCACCAGTCTACTGAACTATTATAACACTAAGCAGTGATCATATTCTTGTTGGTTCCTGGAGCTCTACATTAGGATGACCCGGATCTGTTGTTATACGTAGGGTGTCAACCATATAGGCCCTCATTATGACATTGGTAATAAATTCTGAATACCGCTGCGGTGACCGCCCCCAACATACCACCGTGGAGGCGAACATCCGTCCGCCAGATTATGACACATACACGCAAAACGGCCAGAAAACTGACACAACCACAAAACCGCCAGACTCACTGAATGTGATAAACTGTCGGAACTACAACCCATACCGTTACGCCACCAATACTACGCCCTCCAAATAATGACCCACGAATCACCACAGCGGACATTCAACGGCGGTAAACCATTGACAGTGAACACCACGTGGCGGATAAGGCCACCCAAATACAAAACAAGACAACATTGGCCAGAACAAAAAACCCACACATGACACAAATACACACACCCCACACACCCACCAACAGCACTATAAAACACATACCCACATCACACACAATCCTTTGCTAACATGACAAGACAGCTACACTTTGTGCCAACACAGAGGAGAACTGCACACTTATCACAACTACCTATTCATCCCACACGCACTACAAACCACACATCCCACCAAATCACACATCACCCTCTGCACAACCTACACACACCACACAACACCCATGTCTCCATAAAGGCACCCCTGTTTCACCGATGAGGAGTTGCGGGTCATGGTTGAGGAAATAGTCAGGGTAGAGCCACCGCTGTTTGGAGCACAGGTCCAGCAGATATCCATTACCAGGAAGATGGAGCTATGGTGGAGGATCGCGGACAGGGTGAACGTTGTTTGACTACATCCACCCACAAGGGATGACATAAGGAAGAGGTGGAACAACCTACGGGGGAAGGTGCGTTCCATTGAACAAGGCACCAACTCGCCATCCGGAGACTGGCGGTGGACCTCCACCTCCTCTGCCACAGCTGACAGCATGGGAGGAACAAGTCTTGGCAGTCCTTCATCCTGAGGGACTCACTGGAGTAGCCGGAGGACTGGACACTGGTGAGTCAACATTTACTACCTATCACCCCCATACCTGCATGCCACCACCACCCCTCACCCTGACACCTGTCACCCCACTCATCCCACACAGTGCACCACTACAATTACCAAAATGAAATCTCAAGCCCTGTATGCCATACCCACTGCATGCACACCCCTTCCAGCCCTGCATATAAACCCACCACCAATGCATGCACAGCATGAAGAACTAACAATCCCACAATCCATCACCATACACAAACAAAGGTGGCAGGGCAACAGCAATAGTATAGGGGAAGCTAGTGATGCAGAGTATGCCACAGACATGTAGCATAATACACCACTTACATCCCCACAGGTGCCCCAGCCATTCTCAGCGGTGAGGAGGTGCCATGGCTACCCAGTCCCCCACCAGAAGATGCCCCCAGTGATGACAGCAACTCTGGAGCTCTGGATATGTTTGAACTCCCTGGCCCATCAGGGTCCACTGGTTAGTCGGCTACCCCAGCCCACCACCAGTCCACTACAGAGCCTCCCCCCTCAGAATCCAACACCACAGCAGCCATCCAATGTCCCCAGACCTCTGTCCCCTGGACATGTCAATCAGTAGTGTGCCCACCTGTACAGGAGAACCAGCAGCTGCAGTGGGAACAGCACCAGGAAATTAAGCAAGAATTGCAGTCCCTGAACACCACCATGGTCTCCATTGCAGGGGTGATATGGCCAATATCATGAGGGACTACACAGCACACCAGTGGGCCCCTTCCACTAGCCAGTGTACTGACTAGCCCTCCACATCTGCTGCAGCTAGTGGAGAGGAGGCCCTGCCACAGGACCCACAGGCCACCAGCAGCCATTCCCCTGCAGAAGGTGAACCACCCCTCAAACTGTCCCTACGACCCAGACAGACACCAGAGACAGTTGCCAAGACCACTGCCAGGAAATGAGACCCTCCTGGATGTCCCCTTTGAGTTCCACTATGTCACCTTGTCCACTTTGACCTGCCATTGCTCCCCTCTGCACAACCTACACACACCACACAACACCCATGTCTCCATAAAGGCACCCCTGTTTCACCGATGAGGAGTTGCGGGTCATGGTTGAGGAAATAGTCAGGGTAGAGCCACCGCTGTTTGGAGCACAGGTCCAGCAGATATCCATTACCAGGAAGATGGAGCTATGGTGGAGGATCGCGGACAGGGTGAACGTTGTTTGACTACATCCACCCACAAGGGATGACATAAGGAAGAGGTGGAACAACCTACGGGGGAAGGTGCGTTCCATTGAACAAGGCACCAACTCGCCATCCAGAGACTGGCGGTGGACCTCCACCTCCTCTGCCACAGCTGACAGCATGGGAGGAACAAGTCTTGGCAGTCCTTCATCCTGAGGGACTCACTGGAGTAGCCGGAGGACTGGACACTGGTGAGTCAACATTTACTACCTATCACCCCCATACCTGCATGCCACCACCACCCCTCACCCTGACAGCTGTCACCCCACTCATCCCACACAGTGCACCACTACAATTACCAAAATGAAATCTCAAGCCCTGTATGCCATACCCACTGCATGCACACCCCTTCCAGCCCTGCATATAAACCCACCACCAATGCATGCACAGCATGAAGAACTAACAATCCCACAATCCATCACCATACACAAACAAAGGTGGCAGGGCAACAGCAATAGTATAGGGGAAGCTAGTGATGCAGAGTATGCCACAGACATGTAGCATAATACACCACTTACATCCCCACAGGTGCCCCAGCCATTCTCAGCGGTGAGGAGGTGCCATGGCTACCCAGTCCCCCACCAGAAGATGCCCCCAGTGATGACAGCAACTCTGGAGCTCTGGATATGTTTGAACTCCCTGGCCCATCAGGGTCCACTGGTTAGTCGGCTACCCCAGCCCACCACCAGTCCACTACAGAGCCTCCCCCCTCAGAATCCAACACCACAGCAGCCATCCAATGTCCCCAGACCTCTGTCCCCTGGACATGTCAATCAGTAGTGTGCCCACCTGTACAGGAGAACCAGCAGCTGCAGTGGGAACAGCACCAGGAAATTAAGCAAGAATTGCAGTCCCTGAACACCACCATGGTCTCCATTGCAGGGGTGATATGGCCAATATCATGAGGGACTACACAGCACACCAGTGGGCCCCTTCCACTAGCCAGTGTACTGACTAGCCCTCCACATCTGCTGCAGCTAGTGGAGAGGAGGCCCTGCCACAGGACCCATAGGCCACCAGCAGCCATTCCCCTGCAGAAGGTGAACCACCCCTCAAACTGTCCCTACGACCCAGACAGACACCAGAGACAGTTGCCAAGACCACTGCCAGGAAATGAGACCCTCCTGGATGTCCCCTTTGAGTTCCACTATGTCACCTTGTCCACTTTGACCTGCCATTGCTCCCCTTTCTATGCCCTTGGACACTAGACCTGTGCCACAAACAGACTGGCCCATTACACTGGACTATTCCCAATCATCACCCCACTTTATTGCACTTTGCATTGTATACCAATTTTTAATAAACACCCTTGGACACATCCTGAGTAATAGTGCTTTATCTGAAGGTAATGTACAATGTATAGAACTGTTATGAACTGCATGACCCTGTGTAAATGTCCAGTAATACGTTGATCCATCCTACAAATGTGTCTCAGCAGTCAGTACACATCACAGCATTACACTGTTGTAACCACAGCAACATCTGCAATAAGGGAAGGCAAAGGTGACAGTCAAGTGGGATGCAAAGGTAATGATTAGCATTATACTACAGCCACACAGCACAACACTGAGATGGAGAAATGTTCAGTTCAACAGTCTTACCTGAGTGTCATTGGAAGTACTGCTAGATCATATGTGTTCTGTTGTCCACATCCTCCTCCTCCTCCTCACTGTCCTTAGATTCCACTATTGCCACAGCTGCATTGTCACCTTCCTCCTCCTCCAGATAGGGCACATGCCGTCAGAGGGCCAAATTGTGCAACATGCAGCAGACAGTAACAGTCCTGCAGACCTTCTCAGGGGAGTAGCATGGGGATCTACCTGTCAGATGGAGGCACCTGAACCTAGCCTTCAGGAGCCAGAAGGTCCTTTCAACAATCCTCCTGGTACACCCATGAGCATCATTGTACCTATTCTCAGCCCCTGTTCTCAGATTCCTAACAGGGGTCAGGAGCCAGGACAGGTTTGGGTAGCCGGAATCACCTGCAAGAAGTGAGGGACACATTAGTCCTGCACAATGGCATGGTGTATGACTCCTGAAGGCATACACTGACATACATTGGGTGGGGACTCAGGCTCACCTATAAGCCACACTCTGTGCCTCAGTAGTTGTGACATCAGCTGTGGGACACACTGCTGTTCCTCAGGACAAAGGCATCATGCACTGACCCAGGATACTTAGCAGTGACGTGGGACTGGTCAGCAAGGCACACCATCTGGACATTGAGTGAGTGGAAACTCTTCCTGTTCCTGTACACCTGTTCATTTGGCCTGTGGGGGGGACTAATCAATCAGGAATTTGTAAAGCGCACTAAGGCAGTATGGGTCCAGTCAATATGCCCCAGTTACATGTGGTATATGTCCCATCACATATAATCCAGCTTTCACAGTGGGTAAATCATTTACCTGGGGGAATGCGATGTAGCTGCACGTGTTTGAGCATGGCAGACAAAACCCTTGCAAGCACAATAGGGAACATTGGGTGTGACATTTCTGCAGACGAGCCCACTATCACCTGGAAATCGCCATTTGCCAGGAAATGGAGCAATGAGAATACCTGCACAAGAGGGGGTATTCCTGTGGTGCAACTGATAGCAGGTAGCAGATCGAGCTCCAATTCTGCACACAGCTCTGTGATTGTGGCCCGGTCCAGACAATAGGTGAGTCTGATGTGCCTGTCCTCCAGTGTAGACAAGTCCACAAGGGGTCTGTGCATTGATGCTTGCCTCCTCCTCCTCCTATTCCTCTGCAGGGGTTGGAACCTAAGGGGCCCAAAAGTAAGAAGGTAGTGACAACAGGAACCATGAACACACTACAGCAGTGTAGACAGAGCATGCTTGTATGTTGGACACTGGAATTGTATTGGTGAGTACATTTGACTACAATGACGCACTTATTAATCTGTACATGTGTACTAGCAGTAGGAAATGGCAACCGCCTGTCCTGTATGCAGGGACATGTGGAAGTGAGCTCACTCTGCTGGCGTTCGCGTCATGACGGGAGGCGGTCTGCACCGCCGTGCAATTGCTCATTGGCTAATATGGCCCTTTATGGAGTATGGAAACCAATGATGATCAACGCCGATGGTGATGGTGTTCACCACTGTGGACGTGACCGCCATTTTATTTTTTCCACTTCACTTGATTCCTGACTTTCCACAGGACGACGTCTCCGTTGCGTGTGCTGCTGTGACCTGTGTCTGGTACCTGCCATGGCACGTGCGACAAGAGAAAGGGCCGCAGCCTTCACATCGGAAGAGTTGGAGAGGCTCGTGGATGGGGTTGGGCAGTTGTATGGGCCTCCGAACCAACAGGTGAGTACCTTATGGGTACATTGCATGCAATATGGCTGCATGTAGATTTATAAGTGTGCCAGGAGTGTGTCATGGGGGGGTATGGCTGGTGGCAGTGTTAATGCAGGGGTACGGGTCATGTGTGTGCCTGATGAGGGACTAATGCATTTTGTAGGCAATATGTGTGACAGGCTGGATTGTCTGGTTCATGGTGTCCCACTGTTTGTGTTTCCTCCTTAGGTCAGCGCCCATCAGAAGAAGGGTTTGTGGCGTGCTATCGCCAGGCAGAGCACCCACTGTAGGAAACGGTGGGAGGACCTGAGACGCTGTGCCCGGAAGACTGCGGAAGCCCAGCTGGGGAGGGTGCCCGTTGGAACTTGACCCCCCAGATGGCCTGCATACTGGCGTAGCCAATCCTGAGTTGGATGGGTGCTTGGGCGGATGAGTACTGTGTGTTTGACAACCATCTCTGTTGCCTGGCATTGGATTTGGGTGCAGGGTACTAGTCAGTGGATGCCCCAATATGCCAGTTTAGACATTGCTGCGTGGTCCAGCTTAGGTTAATAGGGTAAAATGCATGTTTTTGATAGCTAGGTAGCTGGCTTTCCATGGCAGACAGGACTTAGTTGGTCTCAGTTGGTGTGTAGCTGGCAGTGCTTGGCTCATACCTGCTGTGGTACTTAGCCAATGGAATGCCAGTGTGGTCCATACTGCTCATTCTCAGTCCCAGTGTGTGACAGTGATGTGTATGCCATCTGTGCTGTTGGTGCTGTGATTGACCCTGTGCTCCCTTTCATAATCCCCTCTCTCTCTCCTTTTGTCATCCTCTCCATGTGTGCATTAGCATCATCTGGGGAAGGAGCAGGGGTACCGGCGAGTGAGGGAGCTGCAGCCCACAGTAGGCAGAATCCACCGACGCTGAGGGGACCAGTGGGACGGAGGGGCGCACCATGGTGGGGACAGGAGCTGATACCACTGACTCTCATTCCTCCTCCGATGGGAGCTCCATGTTAGTGGCAGACCTCTCTGGGACCACCCCAGCTACAGGTTCTGCTGCCACCCCCATACCAGCACCGCCCTCCTAGTAGCCCCCCACTGAGTTGCCTGAGCCCGCTCACCCAGGAGGGTGGGCATCTCCTTTGCCCCAGGCACCTCAGGCCCTGCCCCAGTCAGCCCTGCCACCCTCAGTGAGGAGGCTATCGACCTCCTGAAATCCACTTCTGTAGGGCAGTCAACCATAGTGAATGCCAACCCAGGGCTGGCATCCCAGATGCAGGAATGCAATGCCTTCCTGGAGGGCATTCACAGTGGCTTGGCAGCCCAACAGAGATCGTTTCAAGCTCTTGGCTCTTCACTGACGGCAGCCAGTGTCCCTGTTTTTTCTGTCCCCCTTCCAGCTAATACTTCCCAGTCCCTATCTCCTCACCCCCAACCGATCTCATGCACACATTCAGACAAGCATGCACACAAAACGTCACACAAAAGTCTCACAGACAAACACAGGCAGCACACTGCAGTCCACAAGCTCTCACACATCCAACAAACAGATGCACACACATCATCCACTTCCTCCACTGTCTCCCCCTCCTATTCCTCCCTCACAGTCACATCCGCACTCACACCTGCATGCACTGCATCACCAATCCCTGAACCTGCCACCTACGCAGCCTTGCCCACAGTCACCACAAATGCAGACCCACAGGCATGCACCCCACACACCACATGTACAGTCACCACCACCACCATCACCACATCATGCAGCACACCCACCTCACTTGCAAACACCACCACAACTTCCATCCACACGTCCTGTTGGTCCTCCCCCTCCCTGTCTGCCCCCCCTCCAATGACACACAAACGCTCTTACTCAGACCCGCAACAGCCATCCATTTCACACACGCACACTGTCCATGCACCTGCACCCAAGTCCGGCACACCTCCCCCTCCTACAACCACTACCTCTCCATCCACTCCCTTCCTTCCTCCCACATCCCGCCCCATTGGCCCTAAGAAGCTTTTCATTGCCCGCCTTGACCTCTTCCTTCCCATTTCCCCCGTTCTGCCCGTAAGAAGAAGGTCCCACCCCCCAGCCCAGTACCGCAAACACGCAGTCTGACACTGTACCACCCCCAAAGTCTCCAGCAGCCACTAAGGGGCAGATGAGTGCGATGTCGGCCCCCTACCCCCATAGGACACTCCTCTGCCCCCAAAACAGAGGGCTAAAATGCCACCCACTCCCAAGCAGACAACCAAGACCACAGAGCTGCTTCAAAAACCTAGGGCCAAGGAGGCCCCTACCAAGGAGGCCCCTACAAAAATGTAAGCCCAAGGAAGCCCAAGGAGGCCCCTATCAAAACTAAGCCCAAGGAGGCCCCTACAAAAATAAAGCCCAAGGAGGCCTCTCCAGAACCAGTGGCCAAGGACCCCCCTCCAGAACCCATTGGCAAGGAGCCCCTCCATCATCTGAGGGCAGGGACCCCCCCTCCAGAACCAGTGGCCAAGGACCCCCCTCCAGAACCAGTGGGCGAGGAGCCCCCTCCAGAACCTGTGGGCAAGGAGCTCCCTACAGAACCAGTGGGCAAGGAGCCCTCTCCCTCACCAGAGGGCAGGAACCCCCCTCCAGAACCAGTGGGCAAGGAGCCCCCTCCAGAACCAGTGGGCAAGGAGCCCCCTCCATCACCAGAGGGCAGGGACCCCCTCCCCCCAGAACCAGTGGGCAAGGAGTCCCCTCCATCACCAGAAGGCAGGGACCCCCCTCCAGAACCAGTGGGCAAGGAGCTCCCTCCATCGCCAGAGGGCAAGGAGCCCCCTCAGTAACCAGTGGGCAAGGAGACCCCTCCAGAACCAGTGGGCAAGGGTCCCCTCCAGAACCAGTGGGCAAGGAGCCCCCTCAGTAACCAGTGGGCAAGAAGCCCCCTCCAGAACCAGTGGGCAAGGGTCCCCTCCAGAGCCAGTGGGCAAGGAGTCCCCTCAGTAACCAGTGGGCAAGGAGCCCCCTCCAGAACCAGTGGGCAAGGAGCCTCCTCAGTATCCAGTGGGCAAAGAGCCCCCTCCAGAACCAGTGGGCTAGGAGCCCCCTCCCAATGAGAACCACCCCCCACCTACCCCCCCTGAGGTGCCTGTCCATTTCCAACACGATGTCCCTGAACAGTGGAGTTCCGACGTTGTCAGGAGCCAAGTTGGGGCTAGGACTTTGCCATGTAGGCATTAGTGACTTTGAATTGGCCTTTAGGCCTGCATGTAGTTGTATGTTTTTTGAGTTTGAATTGTCATCCAACATGATTACAGTGGTTGGAACAGAGGTATGTGTCCTGGCTTCCTTTGCTCCTGGGTCCTGTTACAGTCAATTTACTCTGCAGCTGGTTCTGGGTGTGTGGTGTGTGTGTATGTTGTGTGTTGTGCGTATGTGTGTGTCACTCTCCCTACCTTATGTGTCACTCTCCCCACCCTCTCTCCCTCTCTCTTTGTGTGCTAGGCGGCTGTACTCACCGACATCGTCTTCATCAGCATTGGTGCTCCAGGACGGCCATGGCATGGTACAGCATTGGGAAGACTTGCAGTTCAGGTTCCATAGTTGCCGTGGACTCCTGTGTGTCCCTGGAGGTGAGTGTCGCCTTTTAAACGACGTGTTTCGCCAGGCTTTTGGTGTCATTGCTACCGCCATGGAAATCCTGGCGGTGTTCTATGTCATAATATTGTGGGCGGATCCATGTCTTCCGCCTGCCTGTAGGTGGCCAATGCTGTGTTCAGTTGTCGTACCGCGCTGGCGGTTGGTGTCGTACATTGGCTGTCTGGGAGTCATCACCCACATTGTCATTATTTGGCAGTCATTACCGCCGGCCTGGCGACGGTACTACTGCCATCGCCGGCGTGGTGGTAGCCTGACTGCCAAGGTCATAATTACCACCATAATGATTATCAAATTCTACACCCTGTAGTGCCTCCACACTAGCACATTAACACAATAAATATTATGTGACTGCAAATTGTATGTAAAATAAAAATAAATAATAGCTAGCACACTTTGTACTATATAACTAGCCCATATTTATCAAAACTCACCTAAGGTATGAGAACTCTCTGTAAGTTGGTAAGTGGCAGATAGGCTTTCGCTCTGCTTCCCACCTGCCTACTGTAAACTTGCTCAGGCGTTTCCCGGTACCAGGCTTGGTTGAGCCTCTTTCGGCACAATAAGACAAGGGTGCTTCTCAATGTTAGCTTACCAGTTTTACATGTTTTCCCAGCAGCATAGTTGCCAGTGTTTGGTAGGTAGGCATTCGATTGAAAGAACATCTCACATTGGGAAGATTGATTTTTTTAAGAAGTCTGTTTTCCTGTAGCAAATCCCATCACTGGTTGGAAGGACCATTGTTTACATTTGCCACATCTTTATGACGAAGTCTAATGAAAGGAAATATTCCTTTACAAGAAAAAAGACTAGTTCCACTGTGCCATAGTCTTTCTTCTGAAGGACACAGAGGGACATATTTAAGAGTCACTAGCAGCACCTAAGTGCCGCCATAGTGGCATTTTTTAGATGCTAATGCAGCGCTAAAGTGGCTTTTTCCCTGTGCCATATTTACAATGTGGCAAAATGAACTGCACTGTTTTTGGCATAATTTTGCTCAGAGCAGGCGTTAAAATGATGCTCCCATAGAAACCTATGGGCCTCCTTGCACTTTGCAACACTGGCATTAAAATTTTTGACTCTAGTGTAGCAAAGCGCCACAATAGCGTCAGGATTTTTGACGCTATTGTGCTAATGACCGCCATGTGTACCATATTATAAATACGGCACAACCATGGTGTTGTTAGGTGCTGATAGGAGGGACGCAGAAAAAGTTGTGCATCAGCTCTGATACACCACCTTTTCTTAAATATGGGCCTTAATTGTTTGTCTATGTAACCTGGTAGGATGGTTTTATGATTGTGACCTAATACCTATGCAGGCAAGTAAAATAATCTAGAAGTATGGCTTAGCAAAACTTATCAATACAAAATATTTAGAAAGACCATAGCCATGGTGTATGAGAATCTATCCACCTGAAGGAGAAAGGTTCACAGCACAGGGCCACTTTTTGTTGAGACACAATGGTCCTCTAGGTCTGTCTTACAAGCAAACCATTGAAAACTGTGAAAAGCTCTTCCTCAGTTAAAATGGATTTGGAAGTCCAGTGGACAATCTTTAACTGCAGAAAGAGTCAAGTTCTAGGTATCATGGTACTTCTAAATAAAAGTATCTTAATACTTCATGTTTATCAGTACATATGCAAAAACATATTCCCTGTACTCCACCCCTGAACTTGCCTTTTGCTGTCATAGTACATTCCCTCTTAAGTACCATTTGGATTTACCCCTATAACTTTGAGATGGTATCAATGACCACCACTTCCTTTCCAAATATTTTCCCAACACCACTGATAACTTGACCATTGACATAAAGCTACTTACCATATGACAGTCTTACTTATCCACCATGGAACCCACTCTACATTTATATTATTTGGATTCTTTCCAGAAAGCAGAGGGATATCATGTAGTCCTGTAGAACATGATCAATAATTTAGCAGCATAAACCAAACCTACAGAAAATTATATAAAAATAATCAGAAATATTTTTACTCGGGCCAGACTAGGCGGTTAGATTAAATTCCTATTAAATTAAATTAAATTCCTTTTTAGTAATTTTTTAATTACTTTTAATACGTACAGTTCATAGAATTTTAATGTTATTCAAACCTTTTAACCTAGGTATGTGTGAATTGTTTTGATCGTTTATGTTATACTTCTATGTGAACTGACCAAAGCCAGTGTTCAGTGGCCAGTCAGTGTCCTGAGGTCAGCCCTACCTTCTATATCTTACTTTTCTATTTCTATCCTCTCTCCTGTTCCCCCTACTATACTTGAGGGCCGGTTCCGGGTGCGGCCGCCGTTTTTCCTCCAGCCTATTTGCACATTGGACGGCCGCCGTAATACTGGGTTAGCATTCTAGTTTTTACAAATTGCAGCCCAAGAGCCATATTTAGACCGCGAAGCGGCGGGAGCGCAGCAGACTCGGGCCACACTAGGCGGTTAGAGGCGCCAGTCCTTTTTAGTAATTTTTTAATTACTTTTAATACGTACAGTTCATAGCATTTTAATGTTATTCAAACCTTTTAACCTAGGTATGTGTGAATTGTTTTGAGCGTTTATGTTATACTTCTGTGTGAACTGACCGAGGCCCGTGTTCAGTGGCCAGTCAGTGTCCTGAGGTCAGCCCTACCTTCTTTATCTTACTTTTCCATTTCTATCCTCTCTCCTGTTCCTCCTACTATACTCGAGGGCCGGTTCCGGGTGCGGCTGCCATTTTTCATCCGTCCTATTTGCACATCGGACGGCCGCTATAATACTGGGTTAGCATTCTAGTTTTTACAAATTGCAGCCCAAGAGCCCTATTTAGACCGCGAAGCGGCGGGAGCGCAGCAGACTCGGGCCACACTAGGCGGTTAGAGGCGCCAGTCCTTTTTAGTAATTTTTTTATTACTTTTAATACGTACAGTTCATAGAATTTTAATGTTATTCAAACCTATTAACCTAGGTATGTGTGAATTGTTTTGAGCGTTTATGTTATACTTCTGTGTGAACTGACCGAGGCCCGTGTTCAGTGGCCAGTCAGTGTCCTGAGGTCAGCCCTACCTTCTATATCTTACTTTTCCATTTCTATCCTCTCTCCTGTTCCCCCTACTATACTGGAGGGCCGGTTCCGGGTGCGGCCGCCGTTTTTCCTCCAGCCTATTTGCACATTGGACGGCCGCCATAATACTGGGTTAGCATTCTAGTTTTTACAAATCGCAGCCCAAGAGCCCTATTTAGACCGCAAAGCGGCGGGAGCGCAGCAGACGCACGCAGCGGGCACGCCGCTGGTGCACCAAAGGCGTGCCAAAGGCAAGCCCTTCTGCGCCCGTCCGCGCCAGGTCGGCCCTAGGGCCAGTCCCCCTGGTCCGGCCATAAATAAAGGGTTTGTTCTATCCCCTATCTCCTATTCCTCAGATTCGTTGCAGGCTCTCAGGCCGCCCCTTCCTTTAGAATGCCAGCCATGCACAGACTGGAACAATAAAACGTGGAGTTGCCCCTTTTGTCAGTGGAGGCCTCAACCCATTGAGCTAAGATCACAAGTAGCTACTACATTCCTCACTACCCTATTATTGATCAACTGTCGTTCAATGCCAGCCCACAAACTGGATATAAACCTTTCATTAAGTGAGGTGGCGCCCACAGCCTTGTTCCTCATGGAAACTTGGCTGCATGAAGGGTCGGGCCAGATATCAATCTAGCATTGCCTCCAGGATACCTGATAGCCAGGGTGGATAGGACTACCTCTAGAGGGGGAGGAATCACGGTTATTTATAAGGATTCTTTGAAGATGCAATATCAGCCCCTCCAGCTATCAGAAGGGGAAGGCATGCTCTTCTCCCTGGCGCTTAATCCTCTATTTACATTTTCAGGACTTCTACTTTTCCGCCCCCCTGGCTCTCCAGATAATTTTTTAGTTTCCCTTTCAGGTAGTATTGCCGATCAAATATGTAAGAGACCCAATTTTACCATCTTAGGCGATTTTAACATCCATGCTGAGAATTTACATCAGCCTGTGATGAAACATCTCAAGGGTGACATGGAGGCGCTGGGACTAGAGCAATTGGTGAGAGGCCCTACACACGAAAAGGGACATACCATTGACCTAGTGTTTAGCAATCTGACATCTTTAACTTCTAAATCCCCGACCCCTTTGGCTTGATCAGACCACTTCCTAGTTACACTGGATTTAGCCACTGATACCAGCTGAAGCTGCCCTAAGCCAGCTGCACAGGCCGGCAGATGCTGGTATAAGCTTAGTATCATGGATTGAATTAGGGTGCTGGAAAACCGCAAATCTTTGTTTCTTAACAGCATTAATTCTGAAGCGGAGGCATTCAATGATTGGATCATTGATAGTCTGGACTTAGCACTCCCTCTGAGGGTAAAAAAATGGTCCCCGTAGGAAAGCTAGTGCTCTGTGGTGTGCCCCCGACCTGCACCTTCTTAAAAATTTTTGTAAAAGGTTAGAGAAAAGGTGGAGAAAATCATACGACCTGGCTGATAGGGACACACTTATAGGAAAGCGATCAGATCTTATCATGCCAAGATAAGATTAGCACAGAGCTCCTACTATGCAGA
The DNA here is from genome assembly GCF_031143425.1 of Pleurodeles waltl. Lineage (NCBI taxonomy): Eukaryota > Metazoa > Chordata > Amphibia > Caudata > Salamandridae > Pleurodeles > Pleurodeles waltl. Next base: position 715,647,215 of record NC_090439.1, read on the forward strand.
CAGAATTGGAGAAGCCTCTGGCTCTCCCAAAGAGGTGTTTCAGGTGTTAAAAGAAATTCTCCAAGTACCATCAGATGAGAACCCCATTGAAGCTTCTATAGAACATAGCAATAAGCTAGCCAGTTTCCTTCAACAAAAAATCCTGAATATCTATTCAAATTTCCCCAACAGTAGGCTCAGGTTAGAAGAGCAGGATAATTTCACCAATAAGGGCATAGCTACTATTTTCCAGTTTACCCTCCTCCCTCAGGAGCAGGTTGCTTTGCTGCTCACGTCACTCAAGTCGGGATCTCCCCTGGACCCAGCACCCCACATATAATAGCTCAAGGATGGACAGTGATTGGCCCGGTCCTGACGGATATCTTGAATGCTTCAATGTCCAGGGGATCAGTCCCTGGTCAGTGGAAGCACTCTATAGTTAAACCACTGCTAAAGAAGGCTTCCTTGGATACTGAAGACTTCAAGAACTATAGACCCATATCCTTATTACCTATGCCGTCCAAAATACTAGATAAGCATATTAATATTCAACTCTCCACCTTTGTGGAAGCACATAGCTGCCTTCATCCTACACAAACGGGGTTTAGACCCCGCCACAGTACAGAAACGGCATTGATTGCAGTCTTGGAAGAGGCAAGGAAGTCTATGGATCAGGGACATACCACAGCGGTCATACTTTTGGATCTGAGTGCAGCCTTCGATACCGTGGACCATCAGGTGCTGAGTCTAATTATGAGGAACATCGGAATTGAGGGGTTAGCTCTCGCATGGCTTACATCCTTCTTAGAGGTCAGATCATTTCAGGTCCTTGATCGATCCTATTTTTCAGACATATTTTATTCCAGTTGTGGTGTGCCTCAGGGCTCATCGCTTAGCCCTACGCTTTTTAATATATAAATGGCACCACTGGCCGAATTAGTGGAATCCTTTGGACTATCTTTGGTGTCTTACGCAGATGACACCCAATTGGTGGTTTCTTTATTATCTAACACTGATTTGGATGGCTCCTCATTGTCCTCCTGTTTACACGCTGTTACAGGATGGATGATGGACAGTAGATTGCAACTAAATGGTGATAAAATGGAGTTAATGATCTTGGGCTATGATCCAGGCCCAGGTAAGTCGCTTATGATCCCAAGGGCCTTGGTTGATTTTCCTCCTCCAAAGAAACACATCAAAAGCTTGGGATATGGTTGGATCACGTATTAACGCTGGATCAGCATGCTAAGTATATATCGGCCACTTGTTTTGGCTTGCTGAGACTCTTGAGGAAATTTTTTATAATCCTTTCATCTCTGGCAAAAAAAGCTTATCATTCAAGCAATTATTCTTTCTAGACTTGATTACGGCAATGGTTTATTTCTTGGTTCCCCCTCATGTGAAAAAGAAGCTGCAGCTGGTACAATATGCAGCTGCCCGCCTTCTCCTAGACATCCCCAGATGTACCTCTGTGAAATCAGCATTTGTCTCATTACATTGGTTGCCTATAGAACAGCGGATTAGATTTAAGGCTTTGTGTTGTATCCACAGGTCTCGTTACAATAGAGGCCCCCGTTACTAAAAACCCTAGCCTCTTTTTACAAGCCTACCAGAGATCTTAGATCGGCCTCAACAGCTTTGGCCACCCTACCTAGAGTTAAAAAAGCTAGATGGGGTGGTGCCACTATGGCATATCTGGGGAGCCAAGCTGTGGAATTCCCTTCCCCTCAGACTTTGACTCATAAGCCAGGAATACAACTTTCGTAAGGCACTTAAAACTTGGTTGTTTTAGAATGGACTGTCCTCTATGCTTAGTTTAGGTTCGGCCTGTTAGCGCTGGGAAGCCCTAGGGTAGCCATGCGCTTTACAAATTCTATAACATAACATAACAATGTAGAACATCTATGGAAAAGACTGTGAAAAGTCATATCAATGTTTCTCAGATGAATGCCAAAAAGAATAAGCAAAATTACATCACACTTAGTTCACTGTTTTTATTTTAAAAATGTCAGTATGTTTTAAAAGCAAACTAATTGAAATATGTAGGGCCTCTTTCCTCCTCATTTCCCATTGCCCATCTGCACAGGATGTGACATCATTGGATTTCCCATCATCAGTTTGCACAGGTAGTAACATCACTGGACTTTCCACCATCCATCTACCCAGGAAATGACAACACTTCCCATAATCCATCTGCACAGAAATTGACATTACTGGATTCCCCATCATCCATCTGCACAGGAAATTAATTATTGGTTTTCCGACACAGTACCCTGAGCTCTTCCCTCGTCCCAGGACCGATTGTATGGCAGCTGCAGTATGGACTTACCTCTGGCATGCTAAAGCAAGCCCTCTGCACCTGTCCGCACCTGGACCATGCCCAGCATCCAATGCAAGGAACTCTGGTTCTCCTACTACTCACTGATACCCTGTTGCACTCCTCCATGCACCTAACCATGGCCACCACTCGCTGCACTGCGGCCACACTGCACCACATAACACAGAAGGAGTGTTCAGAAGTGTTCTCATGCACTCTCCCTTACCCCACACCCACCACTCGCGCACGAACAATACCCAGCACCCCACTCAGACACATTCACCCAAACCAGCCTCACACTTACACAGACGAAACACTGCCCAGACAACACAGTGTATTCTCATGCATGCTCCTCACCACCTGGTCTTTCATCAAACATGTCACTAAGTTATGGGACCTACTGCATGTCCATGCTTGGGGCCTGCTCTTTCTCACGGAAACACAGAAGCATCTTTATCCTCCTTGAAGACCTTAACTTTCACCTGAAGACTGCACCTACCCAAACTCTATCGCCCTTCTAGAAAACTATAGAAACCTTTGCCTCACCGAGCACGTTACTGAACTCACCACATTGCCAGCCACCTGTTGGACCCGATTGTCTTCTTAATCAGCAACATAACAGTTGACAAGCCAGCAACTTTGACCTGGACAGACCACACACTGTTGTCCGTTTCAGCATACCCATCCTGCATCATTTCACCAGCACCATCTGCCACAGCTGGGAAAGCATGTCAGAAAAGGAGTGGACTTTCACCCTCTTCAAGCACCAGTGACTTGCTGAAAGCCATCAAATGCCTCAACAGCTCAATCACTGCATGCGTAGACACTCTGGATCCCCTCAAGCGCAAATCAAACACAAGACCCTGACCACAGGCCAGCTAGTACTCAGAGACACTCAGGGTGATGAAACTCCACTTGAAGTAACTGGAGCGCAAATGGAGCACAAATGGAGAGCAAATCAAGACACCACAGACAAAGACATCTTCAATTCAGTCCTAAGACAATACCACCAGCAGATATGGAACACCAAGTGCATAGAAGATCACATCAGTGCCAGCACTAGTAGCAGTAAGGAAATCTTTTCCATCATCAGAGAATTCACGTCGCCCCATGCCACCTCCAGTAACATCACCCTTTGCAACAAAACCTTTGCAACAAACTATCTGAATTCTTCTGTAACAAAATCATGTCCATGTAGAGCAACTTTGACCCTCAAGTGGAACCTGTCACCATCACAACTCAACTTCCCATCACAGCGGATGAACAAACCCTGACCTCGTGGCCTACCATCACCACTGTCTAAATCACTGCTACAATGAAGGCCACCAACTCGGGAGCTCCATCTGACCCTTGCCCTCACTACGCCTTCACCAAAGGACTCATACTGATCAGCGAAGCACTAACACCCATGCCTACATTGAAACAGCCATGACAGTGTCGAGGAGGTACATTACAGACACATAGGGCACCAACTGTTAAAGCCTTGCATGCTATTATACAGCGTGAATTCAAATACAAATCAGAGACATCAACATGTCCTTACATCCATTGTTCGGTGCAGTGCACTGGAGTCTGGATACCTAGCAGTGTCTGAGATTGTCTTTTAGTATTAATAACAAAGGCAGCAAAAACAAAACAAAGAGCTTGTTTAGTGCAAAATTGTTCCCACCTCCCACCCCCTGTTTTTGTTGTAAGGAGGGGAAGCATCTAAGAAATGGGATCCTAGTGTTCATTGACTGGGAGGGGGGAGGATGTGGATGGAGGTGAGTGGAACTGCAGTTTCTTTGGGGGTCCAGCTACCTTGTTGCAAATGAGATTTGATACTGGTTTGGGGGGTGCCTAAGGTGACCTTGTGTCATCATTAGGAGGCTCTTACATTGTTCCTATAGTGTGGAACAGCCTCCCACTCATACATGAGAGCCTTCTCTCTTCTTGAATTCCAGGGTAAGCTGAAGACATGGCTTTTCAATTAACCTGACATAGGCAGGGCTGGGTGCACACATCTGCTAAGTACCAGCATACCTTCACAGGTGAAGTGTGCTTTATTAATACACATAACATAACACACACACATCAGACTCTTTCTTGGTGTCTCTATCTTCCTCACCCATCCCCATCCAGGCACACCTCTCATCAGCTTTTCAGTAATCTGATGGCAGTCTATCTACACCGTCACACACCTTCTCTCAGGCAGTTATACAATTCCTACGAATAAAGTAGGACTATGTATTTGGTCAATATAGACATCAGGTATAGGAGCTCAGTCCATCCATACCATCGGGGAAGGTTAACACAGTTCCTTGCTAGCTCACAGTGCCCCCCTGAACCCATAAACTCCAGGGTAAAAGATGGGTTTCGCAAGCTTGAACATGACTACTCAGATTCCCAAGGAAATCGTGGAAACAGATCTACCCATTCGTTGTCACTCAGATTACCCAAGATTAGATACAACAAAGAATGCAAAAATGCTGGTTAGAACATGCATTGCAATAATCTCATTCGTGTATAAAAAAACATGAGCTGGGATTATTAGACAAACGAGACAGAGCCTGGTTACCAGCATTACAAAAATTGTGAAAAAGATAAACTGTTCAACCATGTTTCTGTGATTATGTTGGTAAACTCCAATCTGTAACTACCTACACTGCTGAGAGCATAGTGGAAGTACCCTCTACTGTTGTAGGACTCTCGTCATTGGGACGAGAAAGCTGGATTCATGCACCAGCTCCACAGCGAATGGGGGACTGAGTCTTATCCCACACCATATGATTTCTCCTATAGGGTTTCTCCGGTGGACAACCTCATTACTTTTAATAATGTTCTTGTTAGAGGAGCAGCAAAATTGAACATTCACATTGCTTTTCCACCTACTTCATCTTCAGTCATATTTGCAACACTCCAGCCTAGAATGACCTCTAGACCTCTACTAACTCTGGTCTTATGTCTATGGGAACCGGCAATGCAAGTTTTTCTTACACCTGCCTCAATACGAGTTGTGCCGTCACGTATTCTCAAAAAATAGTAGGCTCCTGAACAGAATCCGCTTTTCCGACAAACGGATCCTCCTCTGGAATCTATTATTGCAGCAGCAAAAAAAACTCAAGCCATGACCTCTTTTTCAACTATTCCTTCAGACAAAGACAGTAAACACACTGATTCCCTATGCAAGAAAATGTGTAACACCTCTGCATCTTTCATGAAAGTTGCCCGTGCCTTGGCTGTACTGGGGGGAGGGGGTATGACAGAACTATGTGGGACTCTTTGTCTAGATTTATGGAAAATCTACCTAAGGAGGACAGGCAGGATTTTCAAGAGATTCTGTAAAAGGGTGGTCTGGTAGCAAACTAAATCATAAGTGCTGCTGCTGACACATCAGATCCTGCATCTCAAGGATATGCATACGGAATTTGCACAAGACAATCATTTTTGCTATGACTCATGGGCCTCAAGCCCGAAGCACAGCAGACAATATTAAATTTCCCTTTCAGAGGCAAATCTCTATTTTGAACACATGCAGGTGATGAGGTGGCGGAGATGAAGTCAGAACTAGATATGGTAAAGACAATGGGCCTCAAGAAATGAAGGAGTTCAGATGCAAATACAAGCCCTACAAATGCAGGCCTTACCAGCAGAGGGTTCAAACCCTTCACTGGTTTCAGCATTCACAACAACAGTCTAGGTTACACTACCATCTTTGAAGACAAGAAAGAAGAAGAAGAACACCTCGCCCTGTTGCGTAGGCTTTCATTATCCTAATGAGACTACTGGATTTTGAGCGGCAAGATCATTCACAGTGTGGGAGACTAAGTCTGACCCACGGTGGAGGACCCTTGTCACGCTAAATCCGAGTTTTGCTCCAGCTAACTAGCAGTGCCTCATCTCTCCCAAATGGAAGAGACAATTGGGCAGCCGAGCGCATGACATCTTAGCACTTCCCAGGGAAGTCGTGGTCACTCAGGTCACAACGGGTTCTCTCATACACAGTACGGTCTCATATATAAATGACAAAGGCAAGGCAGTTTAAGTTTTAAAGATTGGTTTAATAACACAATTGCATTTTAGATAGCAAAGCGTGAGCTGCAATAACCAGAACTACACAACACAGTAGGATTAAAATAGTAACGATGAGAGTGAAGCACAAGAATAATGCTATCATAGTGCCACTAGATTATTTTCTCTCTAAGTTATATTTCGAGCACAGCATGTGAAGCTCTAAGCCTGCCTTTCAGGTTCCCCCGGGAAGACAACAACCCTCATACCTGAGCAAAGGCCTGTAATCTGCATCAGCATCTGCAGCGGGGCATTCAGCATCTAGTTGTAGGTTCCTGGCCGGAATCTCCCTCTTGACGTGTGCTAGGACTAGAAAGTGTTTTTATAACTAACACGCAGATGTTCTAAGAAAATGTCCCTACGTAAGGATGTGTATTTTCTTCGAATACTGGAGACTAAACTTCTACCACGTTTACTGGCAATGTACCAGACTGTAGCATTGACTGAAGCACAGGGCGATCAAGAATACATTATTTGAGAACACAGTGCTGAACTAAGCTAAACAGTGCGATAGAAGAAATTAAAACAAGACCGTAAAACTGGTTATTGTAAAATAACAGTGCGAAGTTAAATAAAACATATCTAGGGCAAAGTGCACAGCGGCCTAATACGAGAAACTAATGTGCATGAAGCTATATTAAAAATGGCTACACTACAGCCCATCAACCTCCTCTGCTAAAGCTCAACCAAAACAATGAGATGTTGCTTCCCCCATCCCTGTATTCCGCTTTGGTGGGAGGAAGGGTTATGAAACACCTAAACGAGTGGTGAAGAATAACACACGACAAATGGGTTTTGAACATTGTTCAAAGTGGCTACTCCATTAGGTTCGAATCCCTTCCTCCTGCTGCCCCTCCAAAAATAACATTGTCTCATCAACAGAGCCTTTTGCGAAAGGTAGTGAACACGCTGCTCCAAAAAAGCCATAGCAAAGGTTCCACTTCCCAACAGGGGAGAGGGATATATTCACGCTACTTACTGGTTCTGAAAAAAAGGTCCAACTCACGACTAAAGGCCAATCCTAGACTTATGACTTCTAAACAAGTGCATCCGCAAAGAGAAATTCAGGATGCAGGCTCTTCACCAGATATACCCGGGGTTACATCAGGGGGATTGGATGTGCTCCATAGATCTTCAAGATGCATACTTCCACATTCGATCGTCAGGAAACATCAGAAATTTCTCCACTTCAGAGGGGCATCCAAGTACTACCAGTACAAAGTGTTCCCTTTTGGGCTTAAGTCAGCTCCTCGAACATGGCAGTAGTAGCTGCATACCTGAGAAAGCAGAAAATATTCATCCATTCTTATCTGGATGATTGAATACTGTTGCCAGTATTGGTTGTATGATTCCATGCACTCTGGGGGCTCCTTAGAGAACACCCAGCATTGCTCCAACCAGTCATGTGGGGTTTTCCAGGCAGCCCATGCTGCTGCCAACTCTCTTGACCAGCTCAAGAAGAGGAAGGCAGAACAAAGGATTTCCTTTAGGACAGAGAGGCAACGCCCCCTCCCGTGGGAAATAGGTGTTACATGGATTCGGAGGGGTAGCTTCCCCAAGCCACTGGTATGCTTTGAAGGGCACATTTGGTGCACTCCTTGCATAAACCGGTTTGCACCAGTCCAGGGAACCCCAGTCCCTGCTCTGGCATGAAACTGGACAATAGAAAGGGGAGTGACCACTCCCCTGTCTATCACCACCCTAGGGGTGGTACCCAGACCTCCTCCAGGTTGATTCTGCCATCTTGAATCCAAGGTGGGCAGAGGTCCCTGGGAGCAGCTGAGTGGCTAGTTCAGGCAGGTGATGTCACAGCCCCTTCCTGATAGGTGGTCATCCTGCTAAGTGACCAATCCCACTTCCTGGGCTATTTAGGGTCTCCTTCCAGGGTAGGTCTTCAGATTCAACACGCAAGATTCCAGCAGGACTCCTCTGCATCATTAACTTCAACTTCTGGCCACTGGGACTGCAACTGGACCCTCCAGGAAATGACAATTTGCAACTACAGCGACGTCTTCGCTCTGCAAGATTGTTTTTCCGGCTCCTTCCAGCAAATACAACATTTCCATGGTTGTGCATCCTCTGAGGGTGGCAAGTCTTCAGCCTGCACAAGCAGCAAGAAGGAATCTCCCTTGGAGTGAAGGAGTCACTCCCCTGCATCCACAGACACCTGCTGCAAATACATCCGGCTGCGTTGATGTTCTCTCCTGCAAAACGGCATGGATCCTGCAACACAGGTGGTGGTCTTGAGTGGTCCCCTCGGTCCTCTCTACCTGCTGTCCAACTTCGGAGACGGTAAGCCCTTGCCTTTCCTTGCAGGACAGTACCCCTGTGCACCGCAACTCTTTCAGCTACCAAGGCTTGTTAGCTCATCTCTAAGGGATCTTCAGGCTCTGTGTAGCCCCGGCCTCCAGTACTGTTCCCTGCAAAGCGCAGTCTCCTGCCAGCTGCTCCAGCGACGTGGGACTCCTCTCCATGTGTGCTGGGTGGGCCTCACTGCGACTCTTGTGCCTGCTGCCTGTGAGTTGCCTGTGGAGGCTGCAAATTCATCTTCTGACTCTACTAACTACTGAGGGTCACCTGGGACTCCCCTCCTTGGGTTGAGTCCCCCTGGACCTTCCAGGTCCCCCACAGCTCAGCAACTCTTCATCTACGAGTCTTGCCTTTGCCAAGGTTTGTTGGTGTTTTTTCCACACCATTGACCTACTGCAACCCTTCTTCTGACGTAAGACATTGCCTGCATCACTTCTGGAACTCTTCTCCTGCTTCTGTGCTGCACTTACCTTTTGGGATTTTTAGTTCCTGTAGCTCCCCTCTACAGATTCCACTTCCTTGAGTGGGGGACTGACTTTCGCCTTCCACTTACTTAGTGTATGGCTTGGCCTCCCCCTAGGGTCTCCATTATTTTCTGTTATTTCACTGTTTTCTATTGGCTTCTATGGCAATCTTTGATTTCTAATGTGTATATAATAGTGTGTTTACTCACCTTCTAGTGGAGTATTGCTTATACAGTATTTTAGTAATTGTGTTACTATAATAAAGTACCTTTATTTATGTAACATGTGTGGTTCTTTCATGTGTGTAAGTGCTGTATGACTATAATTGTATTGCATAAGCTTTGCATGTCTCCTAGACAAGTCTTGGCTGCTCATCCACAGCTACCTCTAGAGAGCTCTGGCTTCCTAGACATTGTCTACACCTCACTAATAAGGGATACCTTGACCTGGTATAAGACCTGGTATAAGATGATAACACCATAGGTGCTCACCACACACCAGGCCACCTTCCTACAAAGAGAATGTCATAAATGTTTGTTAATTTGTCCCAGAAAATCACTTTAAAGGCATAACTGTATGTTAATGTTTCCCAGAAAATCACTTGAATAGTGCACAGTATATTGCATTAATTTTGAATTTCCAATTTGCATAGTCTGCTTGGGAGGCTCACCCGCCGATCTGGTGTCTCAACTTTTACGAATTTACTAGTTGTTCTTGAAACCAGAAACTCTTGAAGATTCCAGCAGACTATTGCGACCTCTGCTGCGCTGTCTAGCATTGTTAATGCCCACGTCTTGAAGGAGTGTTCTCAGTGTGTATGGCTTATTTGACAGAAACACCTGTCACTTTCTTTTTCTTGAATTGTTTTTTTTATTGTGGAAGTTTTTCTTCCTTTTTTATGATGATGTCAGATGAGTGTTGGGAGTCCGTTTTCTAGTTTCAGGTTCTCTTCATGCCTGCGTTTGGATCCTCCTCCTATATCAGAACATTTGTCTGGTGAATCCTGAAAGGAACAAGAAGGATGTGTATCAGTATACTGATACCTATCAAGGTGTTTCAGTGTACCACGGTTACACAGATTATAACGTTTCTTAGTAGTTTTAGATTGTTTGTCCGGGCATTTTTCAGAGGAATCTGGTGCCTGTTTAGAACCTTCTTGGTCAGCTTTGCTCTTAAGCTGTGGCTTATTGGCCCAGCTCCCAAATTATCTCGACATGTAAATGTATAGGTGTCCCTGATCCTGCAAAGTATGTGTGAGTCATTGGCGCACTGCCAGTACTGCTGCCTCCCTTTTAATATTACTTAAAATAATTGAAGAAACTGCACAAAGTCAAGTAGTCGGGCGGCGCTCTTTTGAGATGTGCCTTACTCTACTCACCGTTCACTTATATCAAGAACTGAAGTTGGTTTCAGATAGGCACTGCCCCAAGACTGAAACACTGACAATGGGACAGAAACATAGCCCATTAAAAATACAGTGATACATAAGGTACAGACAGGCACTCGGTCTCGCAGGAGGACCATCATCAACTCAAAAAAGAAATGGAAAATAATTAAATAATATGTGAATTCTGTTATTATCCAAACCTACAACAGGAAAAGCAATAATTAAGAGTAGGTTAGTGATGGCTGTGGCATGCTACGAGGCTAGCTGCTGTGCTCTCACTTGAGGCTGATTGTTCTGCCTATTTGTCTCTCCCGCTCTTCAACCCACCTACCATAATGTAATATAAATCTTGGGTTGGAACCCCAACCCCATCTGTAGAAGGCTGTTGTCACAACAGGCACCAGAATGGCAAAGAAAAGGGCAGGTGGCACCCTGCAGAAAGCCAGAGAAATTAATAAAATTAATTGAAATGAAATGAAAAGAAACTTATACAACTTCTAAACCTAGAGGCATCAAGGCACTGCATTCAGAGAACTCCAAAACCCCAACAGGGTAAGCTCGCCCCAAGAGCATAAGAAGATAAGAAGAAATGGGCATTGTAGAGGCCAGTAGGTTTTGCCTATGGGTGACCTATTGGCTTTGGGAATCGGGTTGGTAACGGGACAGGTGCGGGTGGATACTGGAACGTTTTTTTAAAAAGTGCTATGAAGCAGTCTGCGATGTCCACTTCATATTTTTTTCTCCTTTGTGCATGTAGGAGGAAGAGAAGTAACAGGGATGGGAATGCATGAGGCACGGGAAAAGAACCATGAGTGCAGAGCAGATGTGAGAAGAATCAAAAGAGGGTTGGTAGGTGAATAAACATGGGCGGGAGGGCGTTTGGGAGGGGAGAAGAAATTTGGGAGTGCAGGTCCGAGGGGTATAAATACAGAGATTGGGTGGGGATAAGTATAAAACATAAAAGAACAGTGATGCAGCCATCATTGACCACATCATAGTGCAGTAATAGTACCTGAATCACGCCATGTGCAGCAGATTGCTAGCGGAGGAACACTAATCAGATGTAATTCATATCTACACTTGGTCCACGGCCCATGGAAAGAGCAGGGAGTGACGCTTGGCAAACACTGCCCAATGAGAAGACAACAACGAAAAGTGACAGTAAGGCCCCAAAAATGGTAAGCAGTGGGCGAGTTGCAAGGCCATTATTGAACACAAGAGTTGCGCTTGCTTATGCAGGAGAGACCTAAAAAGCTAATCCCAGTACAGTTGGAGAGATACATAAAGGTTTACAGAATAATATCTTAGATTGTCAAAAGGCACTACAATGTCATACTAAAAGCATGTTTGGTGCTATGCAAAAGTTTATTAGCACTAAAAATATCACAGAGTTTTTTCGACCCTAACTAAAGTGCATATGTATTATGCTATCTAAGTAGTGACAGCTCTTTTATTTTAACCCATTCCATGCTGAGCACATCCCCAGCCACGGTGGTTATGTGCTGAGGACTTAACTGTTACGTCCTCATCACATGGCCTCCAAATCCCTCTGCTGTAAGCAACAGAGGAATTTCACTTTTTGTTTTTGAGCCTCAGGAGCAGGGGAAGAGCTTCACCTGCTGCCAGAGGCATTTATTTTGTCACTGCAATGATGACCGGCGTGCATGGCACGCTGAAGTCATTACAGTGAAAATGAAATGAACTAATTGGCTCATATCACTTTCACATCTTCAGTGTTCAGGGGAGGACCAAATCAAATGGGAGAGGTTCATTGGACTGAGAAGAATCTCCCCTTTTCAATTATACCTTTCAAAAGCAGGGATTCACTGCACTAGACCACCAGGGATTTATATAAGTTGCAGGGAGCAACCCTTTAGGCAAGGGCCATTCCCAGAAGTTGGACAGTTATTTTGTTTGTTTTCTGCCATCCGGGGGGGGCAGATTGGCCCTATATTTAGCCAGATCTGCCCCCCTCTGGGGGAGGCAGAAAACCACTAGACACCAATGATTTTTATAAATATATCTTAGGGACCCTATTTTTAGGCTGATCTCCCCTCGGGGATTAGAAAACCTCCAGACCCCAGGGATTACTCTCTCTATTTTTTTTTTATTTGTAGGGGTGGTGACTTCATGGCATGCCCATGTCCCGTCCCCCCCAAAAAAAATGAAACAGTCTTTCTGCCCCTCTGAGGTGGCAGATAGGGGTAATTATCCCTTCTGCCGCCCCCGGGGCAGAGAAAGACCACTAAACACCAGGGATTACTTTAAAAAAAAAATTGTATTGGTGGGGGCTGCCAAGCATGGGCATGGCCATGCCCCCACCCTCTCAAAAAAAGGTAAACAATATTTCTACCCCCCCTTGGCGGGGCAGGTGGGGGCACTTACCACCTTCTGCCCCTTTGGGGGCCAAAAGCCAACTAGACACCAGGAATTACTTTTTTTTTAAACAAAATTATCATTGGGGGGTCCCCAGCATAGGCATGACCATGCCTGTAGCCCCTCCCCCCAAAAAAGGAAACGTTCCCCCCCCTTTGGGGCCATATGGGGGCAATTACCCCCAAAAGAACACTAGACACCAGGGATTACTCTTTTTGTAGGAGTGTGGGCTTCCCAGCGTGGGCATGAGCATGCCCCCCTCTCAAAAATGGGGAAACAGTCCTTCTGCTCCCCTGCGGACTAAAGCAGCTCATCCCAATGGCAAGCAAAAGGATATTTGACTTCTTTTGGGTGTTGTTTTTACAGATTAGGCCAGGAGAGTTTAGCTAACTCCCAGTGTCTTCCCACTTGTAATGGTGGACAGCTGTATGTTTTGGTAGGCTTGGCTTGGTTGGCTTGGGTAGACTGCCACCAGGAAAAACCTACCAGACCGAGACAGTTCTGAAAAATAGACATCTGTGGGAGTCCTGGGTGGTGTGCTTCAAATCCTCCCCACCATTTTGTTACTCACAATGCCCTGCAAACCTCAAATGTTGACTAAAAACACATATTTTTCCTCATATTTCTCTGATGGCAACTTTCAGAACCCTCAGGAATCCACACAATTCCTACTACCCAGCATTGCCCCGCTTCTGTCGATAAAAATGCGGTGCACATGTGTGGTTGGACCTAGTGCCAGCGACAGGAACGGTTCCAACCAATGTCAATAGAAGGCTACACGCAAAGGCTTCCATTGTCCTCAGTTTCATAAGTTCATGTTACTAGGCTGAGCCATACAATTGGTACAGCATTTTTTTTCTGCACAAGCGGGGCAATGCTGGGTGGTAGGAATCTTTGAGGAATTGTTCGGATTCCAGAAGTTTCCATCACAGAAATGTAAGGAAAAAGCATGATTTCAGGCAAAGTTTGAGATTTGCAGGGCACTGTGGAGTATGCTGGGTAGAAGGAGGTGGGTGGCTCTGCACAGATTCCAGAACTTTCCATCACAGAAATATGAGGAAAATGTGTGTTTTCAGTCAAAGCTTGAGGTTTGCAAGGGTTTCTGGGTAAAGCTACCTGGTGAGAGCCATGCAAGACACCTCATCCTGGATTCCCCTAGATTCAATAATGTACAGGTTGGCAAGGTTCCCCTAGGTGCCGGAAGAGGTAGGGCCCAAAAACCACAGCTACCCACTTTGAAAAAAACAGGTCAGCTTTGCCCGGAACAATTGATGTATCCATGTTGCGCTTTGGGCCATTTCCTGTCGGAGTCAGTAGCCCTAACCACAAAGTGCGGTACCATTTTCATCAGAAGACTTAGGAGAATTCTGGGTGAAAGGAAGCTTGTCGCTTTCCTCACATTTCAGAACTTCCCAACACAGAAATGTGAGAAAAATTAGTTTTTTAGTCAAAGTTTGAGGTTTGGAAGGGATTCTAGGTAAAGCAGCCTAGTGAGTGCCATGCAAGACACCCAATCCTGGATTCCCTTAGTTGTCTTGTTTTCAATAATGTACAGGTTTACAATGTTCCCCTAGGTGACAGCTGAGATATGGCCCAAAAGCCACTGCTACCCACTTTCCAAAAAACGGGTCCGCTTTGCGTGGAAAAATTTGATGTATCCATGTTCCTGTTGCTACCCCTAGGCCTACCCACACAAGTGAGGTACCATTTTCTGAGCGACTTGGGTGAATGCTGGATGGAAGGAAATTTGTGGCTCCCCTCAGGTTCCAGAACTTTCCACCACAGACATATGAGGAAAATATGTTATCTGATAGAAACTTCTAGTTGCAGATTCCTTCCTTTGAATTTCCCCAGGCGTCAGACTGGATCCAGAGATTTTTCTTCAAGCAGTACCTCTGCGTGCCATCAGGTGGCATCGGTCGATGACGCCGCGGTCGTACATAGGCGCCACCACGGCGCGCTGACGTCAGTTCTTTTCTTTCCGCACCAGCCTACGCGCAGATCCAGAGAAGAGCTAACTCAGTCATTTTTTGACTACGTCGACACTTTTGTCGAAATGTTTGATGAGTTTGTGGATGTGTCGAGGGATGTCCTGCAATACTGGATTCAAGCCCGGTCACTCCTGTCACCGAACCATGTCGGTGACCGATCCGCACCTCGTGTATCTCCGGTGCCTGGAGCCCGATCACGACCCGAAGTCTTTCTCCAAGTGTCGGGCCATGAACCTGAAGGCTTTGAGGGAGCAGTCCCTAAAGCTAATGGCAGCCCGACACTCGACTCCGCATCGCTCACGGTCCTATTCAAGAGGAAGGTTTGAGACCGGTCGCGGAGTCACCACCACTCTCCAGCCTCCAAGTAATTGGGACATTAGGGTCACAAAAAGAAGTCGTCGAAGAAGGACAAGTGTTCTTCGACTTCACCCAGCTGATCGGATGATACAACACGGGAAGAGCGTTGATGCTCTAGGGCTCCCTCAACTGAGCCTTCCTCTGGGTTGGCTCCGCTCTTCCCCAACTTCCTGGGAGCTGGAGCCAACCCGCCCAACTTAAGGAATTTTACGAGGCCATGCGCCTAATTTTTGGGCTGTCCGACCCACCTTCAGAGCACAGGTGAGTTGGTTGGGGTCCCCTCTGTTTCAAAGCCGTCATCTTTGGCCACGGCTCCAGATGGCCCCTCTGGATCCAATCGCGGATCCTTCCCAACGCCGGTTGTGCCACGGCGACCTTCCACGGCGTTGGGTCAGATTTCGACGCTCCCGATGTCGGTTGGGCCCACAATCGACATCAATCCCATCCTCATACCAGACGACCCAGAGCTGGAACAACATTGATCAAAGCCAATTCCGTTCTCTATGGGCTCTCTTGGGCCCAGGGTTGATCCAGACCCTTATACTTGTGGGTATGGATAAGGGGAGAGTATGGAGGGGACGCTGGACCCCTTAGAACACCAGCTTGACCCCCAAATGGACTGGGTGCAGGATTTGGATGATGCCAGTAGTCTAGACACCTCCCCTGACACTGGTATGCTCTCTCCTCCTAGAATGGCTACGGAGGAGGGTGCTTCTTATTC
This sequence comes from Pleurodeles waltl, assembly GCF_031143425.1. Lineage (NCBI taxonomy): Eukaryota > Metazoa > Chordata > Amphibia > Caudata > Salamandridae > Pleurodeles > Pleurodeles waltl. Next base: position 715,663,167 of record NC_090439.1, read on the forward strand.
TATGGTGATGAGAAGGGCGGCTGAGGTCCTGGACCTCGAGCTACCTTCTGTGGAGGTTAGGCCTAACATCCTAACCGACGTGCTTTAGCCGGGGTCTTCCTCTTCGGAGTTCCTTCTACCCTTTAATGAAGCACTGACAGACGTCCTTTTGGGTCCAGACCCAGCACAGGGGCTTCTGTGAATAGGATGATTGCCCGGTGCTATCGGCCTGTGCCGTCAGGCCCGAAATTCCTGACCCAACACGCCACGCCTGAGAGCCTTGTCATCCAAGCTTCTTCTTTATCTGGCGCATTCCCTGCCGCACCCTCAGATAGGGAATCAAAAAGACTGGATAATAAAGGGAAGAAGTTGTTTTCTTCTAACAGTCTAGCACTGCGGTCCGTGAACACCACATGCCTTTTGGGCTGCTGTTCCCAGATTCTCTGCGATACAGTTGCGCAAGTGCTCCCTGCAGTTCTGGAGGAGGCCGGGACTGTCCTTTTGCAAGCCGTAATAGATGGGAGGGATCTAGCTAAGTTCATGATTTGTTGTGGACTGGATACGACCGAATCTCTGGGCAGATCAGTTGCGTCGATGGTGGCATTGAGACTCCGTGACTGGCTGAGAACATCTGGCTTTTCGGGGGATGTCCAGCAATCCTTGATGGACATGCCCTTTGTTGGCATACGTCTCTTCGGGGACAAGGCGGACTCGGCGCTCGAGTGCTTTAAGTATTCCTGAGCCACTTCCTGGTCCCTTGGCTTCATGCCCGCACCTAGACTCCAGCAGTCCACCTTTCGCCCCTTTTGTGGCTGAATAAGGGCACCCAACTGCGTCCTTTTACCCCTAGCCACCAATCCATGCATGCTGTACAGCCCCAGCACGGCCGCGGACGTGGGATCCCACGTTCCCGGGGATCAGGGAGCCAGCGGGTCGCCCATTACACCCCTGCCCCCTCTTCAGCCTCCAAGCCTTCCTAGTCCGCAGGTACATCAGGAGCCAGTAGGTGGCAGGATACGCCATCACCTGCCCCAATGGTAAGCCATTACCTCGGACAGGTGGGTGCTCCAGATTGTCCGAAGGGGCTACTTCCTTCCCTTCGAGACATCTCCTCCAGCCATGCCACCTTCATACAGTCAAATATCGGAGAATCATATGGCACTTCTCTGCGAGGAAGTCCAAGCCCTTTTGGTCAAAGGAGCCATAGAGAGGGTTCCATTGCCAGAAGTAGGTTGTCGTTGCTATTCCTGCTACTTTCTGGTTCCGAAAAAGGACAAAGGTCTTCTACCTATATTAGATCTTCGGTCCCTCAATCTCTTCCTAAAAAAGGAGAAGTTCAAAATGTTGACATTGGCTCAGGTCCTATCTGCCCTGGATCCCGGAGACTGGATGGTAGCATTGGACTTGCAAGATGCATACTTCTACATTCCCGTCTTGCCGGCCCACAGACGTTACCTATGATTTGTGGTAGGTCACGAGCACTTTCAGTTTACCCTGCTCCCCTTTGGCCTTACCAGTGCCCCTCAGGTGTTCACGAAGGTGATGGTAGTGGTGGCAGCTCATCTGCGCGGTTAGGGGTCCCAGTCTTCCCCTACCTTGACGATTGGCTGTTGAAGGCGAACTCGCCCTAGACAGTCGTCTCCCACCTCAAGACTACGGCAAACCTTTTGCATTCGCTGGGGTTCACTATTACGTGCTGAAGTCACACCTGACTCCTTCTCAGACGCTCCCTTTCATCTGAGCTGTTCTGGATGCAGTGCAGTTTTGGGCATATCCTCCCGAAAAGCGAGTCCAGGATATTCAGGCTATGATACCAATGTTTCAGCCTCTGTCCTGGATTTCAGTGAGAATGACTCTGAGGCTGCTGGGCCTCATGGCCTCCTGCATCCTGCTGGTTCAAAATGCCAGCTGGCATATGCGGGCTCTGCAGTGGGGCCTGAAGTTCCAGTGGGTGCAGCATCAGGGAAATCTCTCCGACAAGGTCCAGATCTCGGAAGGGACTGCAAAAGACCTGCAGTGCTGGTTAACGAATCAGGATTGGGTCAAGGGCAGATCCCTCTCCTTCCCCAACCAGATCTTACAGTTGTGACAGATGCGTCACTCCTGGGATGGGGTGGCCACATGGGAGCGGCAGAGATCAGAGGCATCTGGTCTCCCGCGGAAACCGGGCTCCATATCAATCATCTGGAGCTCTGAGTGATTTAACTAGCATTGAAAGCATTTCTTCCCTCCCTCAAGGGGAAACCAGTGCAGGTGTTCACAGACAACACCACCGCCATGTGGTATTGCAACAAACAAGGCGGAGTGGGGTCGTGGACCCTTTGTCAAGAGGACCTTCGTCTGTGGACTTGGTTGGAACATCAGGGCATTTTCCTGCTGGTTCAACACCTGGCAGGCTCCTTGAATGCCAGAGCAGACAAACTCAGCCAACGATGCATGGTGGACCACGAATGGCGTCTCCATCCGGAGTTGGCGTAAGGTCTCTTCCTGCAGTGGGGAGAACCTTGGTTAGACTTGTTCGCTTCCGTAGAGAACGCACAATGTCAGCTGTTTTGCGCGTTGGAGTTTCCAAGGCAGCACTCTCTCTGTGACGCTTTTAGTCGCGAGTGGAATTCAGGCCTCCTGTATGCTTTTCCACCTATACCACTTCTGCCCAGAGGTCTGAAGAAGATCAGGCAAGACTGGGCCCAAGTAATACTGGTGGCTCCGGACTGGGCACGAAGAGTCTGGTATCCCGAGCTTTTGAACATGGCCATAGCTCCTCCGATCAGACTGCCCCTTCGGGAGGATCTTCTGTCACAGCAGCAGGGGAAGGTCCTTCACCCGAACCTGTCATCTCTGCGGCTTCAAGCGTGGAGATTGAGCAGCGACAGTTGATGTCTTTTGACTTGCCGCCTGAAGTCTGTGACGTTATCTTGGCAGCCAGGCGTCCCTCAACCAAAACTGTATACGCCTGTCGTTGGAAGAAGTTTGTGGCATGGTCCATTGACAATTCTGTTGATCCTCTGTCTGCTCATCTTTCTCAAGTTCTTCTCTTTATTCTTTCCCTTGTCCAGCAGGGTTCTACCTTGGGCACTCTTAAGAAATATCTCTCTGCTATTTTGAGGTTACATGATCAACCTTCCTTAGTTAAATCTCCCATAGTTTGTAGGTTTCTTAAAGGCCTTACTCATCTCTTTCCTCCTATCCCATTTATCACGCCCTAATGGGATCTCAACCTGGTCTTAACTTACCTTATGTGTACTCCGTTCAAACCGCTTCACAACTGTCCTCTAAGGCTCTTAACTATAAAGACTGTCTTTTTAGTTGCCGTTACTTCTGCCCGCAGAGTTAGTGAACTCCAGGCTTTGTCATCTAAGCCACCATTTCTTGCCATACATCCTGACAAAGTGGTGCTTCGCACGAGGGCTTCTTTTCTACCTAAGGTAGTAACACCCTTCCGTGTCGGACAGTTCATCACCTTGCCTACCTTTTATGCACCCCCACATCCCTCTCATGAAGAGGAGAGACTCCACCGTCTGGATCCAAAAAGAGGGTTAGTGTTCTATCTTGATCGTACCAAAGACTTCCAGGTGGACAATCAACTCTTTGTGGGATATGTGGGTGCAAAGACGGGGAAGGCAGTGCAGAGGAGAACCATTTCAAGATGGGTACTCTTATGCATCAAAATGTGCTATGCTTTGGCTAAAAAGCAACCTCCTGAAGGTTTGCAAGCTCACTCCACCAGAGCTACTGTTGCTACCACCGCACTAGCACGGGGTGTTCCAGTCCTGGATATTTGTCAGGCAGCAATGTGGGCATCTCTGCACACTTTTACCAAGCACTACTGCCTAGACAATCAGATCCGAAGGGACGGCTACTTTGGCCGTTCGGTCCTGCAGGACTTTTTGGTGTGATCTTGGTTCGCAGGCCCACCACCAGGGATGGTATTGCTCGGGTATCTATTCAAAGGTAAGGAATCTGCAACTAGAAGTCTCTATCAGATGTACAAGTTACTTACCTTCGGTAACGAAATATCTGGTATAGACATATTCTAGCTGCAGATTCCTTACCGACTCGCCCATCCTCCTCCTGCGAACTGATTTCTAGGGACAGGAACTTTCCCTTGAGGGCCCTAGTTTTGGCGCTCCACTCTCAGTGTTCTTCATGGCTCCCCTCTACTGGCGTGGAAAGTTGTGAAAAGAAACTGACGTCAGCGCATCAGCGTGGCACCTATATACGACCGCGCTGTCATCTCGGTAAGCATGACACCTACGGAGTCGACCAATGCCACCTAATGGCGTGCAGAGTTAGTGCTGGAAGAAAGATTTCTGGATCCAGTCTGATGCCTGGGGAAATTCAAAGGTAAGGAATCTGCAACTAGAATATGTCTCTACCAGATATTTCGTTATTACCGAAGGTAAGTAACTTGTACTTTTAGACAAATGTTAAGGTTTGAAAAGGATTCTGGGTGACAGTACCTGTTGAGAAACACACAAGTCACCCCATCGTGGATTTTCCTAGGTGTCTAGTGTTAAAAAATGTACAGGTTTGCTTGGTTTCCTTAGGTGCCAGCTGAGGTACGGCCCAAAAACCACAGCTACCCACTTTGCAAAAAACGGGTCAGTGTTGCTTAGAAACATTTGATGTATCCATGTTGCATTTTGGGTGGTTTCCTGTTACAGGCACTAGGCCTACCCACGCAAGTGAGGTACCATTTTTCTTGGGAGGCTTAGGGGCGCACAGAATAGTGGAACAAATGTCATTATCAATTGTATTTCTCTGCATTTGCAGCTTCAAAATGTAAGACAATATGTAAGAAAGAAGAATTTTGATAAATGCCCTCTAATTAACATGCTAGTATGGGTACCCACACATCCAGAGATGTGCAAATAACCCCTTCTTCTAAACTTGATTTATTGTGCCCATTTCGGAAATACATAGGTTTCCTTGATACCTACTTTTCACTATTTGTATTTTAGCATATGAATTGCTCTATACCAGGTACACAATGAAAAGCCATTGCACAGTGCAGCTCTGTTATTGGCTCTGGGTACCTCGAGTTCTTGGAAAACCTACAAATCATATATATCCCCACAACCAAAAGGGTCTAACAGATATAATGGTATGTAGCTTTTTGGAATCAGTCATTGTGATGAGAAGTTACAAATGAAAACATTGTCACAAATGCCTGCTTTTCTCTTCTGATCTTCAACATTGTTTTCTTTCAACACTTGGTTTATTTGAGAAAACCTTGAAGGATCTACACAAATTACCCTTTGCTACATTCAGAATGTTGTCTAGTTTTCAAAAATGTATAGCTCACCGGAATCCACCATGGGTTTCACACTTGTTTCCACCACAAACTGGTAAAAGGTTGAAAGCACAAAACACAGGTGAAATTAGCTATCTCCCAGTAATGTGCCATTACTGTGTTAGAAAACAATTGGTTTTCTGAACCAACTACCAGTTCCTGAAAGCTGTGAAGATGGTGATTTTAGCAGCGAAAACGTTTCATTGATGCCATTCGCAGGAAAACAAAAGTAAACACTTTCTTCTACAGCACTTTTTTCACATTCCCCTTCTCTCCCCCCAAAAACAGTATTTAGCTATATTTTGGCTAATTTCTTGGTCCCCTCCAGGGTAGTCCACAAACACTGGGTACCTTAAGAATCCCTATGATGTTTGAAAAAAAGAACACAAATTAGGCATGGATAGCTTATGTGGACAGTAGGTTATGGGGGCCTAAGTGTGAACTACCCCAAATAGCCCAAAAATGCTTAGTAAGGGTGGCGGGGGGGGGGGCAGGGGCGGAAGGACTAGCAGTGAAGGGGTTAACGCATATTTTTTGTTTACCATTTGCACTTTCTTTGATCTAGGCTCAAATGATGCACTATTTTCCACTGGACTGATGTTTGAGTTTCCAGTATGTACTTGAAATGTAATAGTAGGATATTTTGTATTTTGAATTGCATGTTAGTGTCCTTGGTAATATGAATCCCTACATTAACAGCTAAAAACAAAAGTCTCACTGGAGCATATCAGTTTCTCCACTAAGACAACAGCCCTGGTTATGTGACACAACACAGTTGTGTATGATAAATGTGGACCACCCCCCAGTTGGCCTTATTGTTAAGGATAATTGCATTTCTTCTACACCTTTTCTTTTAGCACTGTGCTCTCCTGGTACGGGGGAAAGAGCAAGATATAATAAAAGGAAAATCTGTACTTTAATGATACTGTTCACTTCCAAAAAACGAAAGCACCCTTTATAACACATTATGCACACTTTAAAAAAAGATGAAACTCAACTCACTTTTCAAAGGGCTACTGTGCATTTAAGGATTCCTGGGCACCTATGCCATTGTCTAAGAATTTAAGGAAATATTTTTGAGTCCCTCCATAAATTATAGCATATTTTTTAAATTGACTTTCAGACCAAAGCGGTGCGGTTCTGTACACTGATGATTTGTATGTTCTGTGTGAGAGAGAGCACTCAGCTGTAATTTCCCCCAAAAGCATGCCCGGCTCCTGTGATTGTAGTTAAATAAAAACACACACACACATATTACTATTAAATGCCTTGGCAGAGGCTGTATTTTTTCTGCACAGTATCAAAAAGAGGTGTCCCCCATGAACATCCACACACTTCTGAGTTCAGCTGTAGCTGCTTGACGGGTGATCTCACTCAGAAATCATGGCCCGAGAAGAAACTGTTTTCATCTTATATGCTGCATCCTGTGGGAAGAAACCAAATTGTAATAAGTTTCGGGACACAGTCAGTGACACCGTGCATTTTGTAGTGTAGAAGGCCATTTATTTAGGACCAGATTGCATCTTATACAAAACATTATACATATTCAAATTCAACTCAACTTTAAAACCCCACCCCTTCGGAAACTTCTCCCCAGTCATCCTTTTCACTCAGTCCCTCACTTTTGCTCCATTCCCCCATCTTCCACTTCAGTTCATCCACACATCCCCCTTTTCCTTTCATCCCCTGCCTACTTCAGTCATCCCTCACACTATCATCCTTCACCTGCTTTCTCCCCCCTGGAAGGGTAACCAGGCCCGCATCTGACTCTCCAACCTCCTCCATTTACTGCCACCAAACCCATGTCAGCAACCTGCCCTAACTTGCAATCAACCCAACACCCACACACTCAACAACGTCCAACCCCATTCAGATATCTTTTCACATGTAGGGCGGGTGGGTGGCCAAACTTCCAACCACAATACGGGGTGGCACGGAAGAGGCCAATCCCTCCCATAAACCCCATATAAAATTTCCCCTTAATCTTTCCCCCACGCATCCTTAACCAATTCTGTCCTTGTACCTCACTTCCCCTCCCGAAAGCTCCTGTGGAGAGACTAGACTGCGTCTCTCATCACGGGGCCCTTCATTGTTGTGAAGTGGCATGGAACTACGTAACATCTAAGTTACGCTTCAGTACAGTGTTTAATGTCCAGTGGATGGGGTTAGATAACGGGACGATTAAAAAAAAAAATGCTATAAAGCGGTTGGCGCTGGCAGCTATATAGCGCTTTATTTTAACTTCAGGCTGAGGGGGAGAACATACAGAGACTGGGTCGGTGGGAAGTGAGCAAAGAAACAGGCACAAGAGGATCTGAGGGAGGGGAGAATAAACACGGAAGAGCAGGTGGAAGAATAATGGACAGGAGAGCTTATGTGGGGGAGGAGAAAAACAGGATGAGATGAAACAGGGAGGGGCTAAGTTAAAAATAAAGAAAGAAAGAGCGTGGTAAGGCCATAAATGACCATGTCCTAGCACAAAAATAGTACCAAATTATTCCTTGCCTAAAAAGTTTCGTATACTTTTAAAACTGGCCTCTAGACCAAAGCTGTGCAGTTTGGCGCGCTGATGATTTGTATGTTCTGCGTGAGCTGGAGCACACAGCTGAGTTTCTCCACAACAGCATCCATGGCCTCTTTATTTCTAGTTAAACAAAAAATCACAGATTGTTATTAAAATACCTTCGGCAGAGGCTGCCTTTTTTCTGGACAATATCAAAAAGATGGATTCCCCGTGAACATCCACATACGGCTGAGCTCAGCTGTAGCTGCGTGTCGGGTGATGTCACGGAATTACAGAACAGCTAAGTTACACTTCAATACAGTGTTTAAAGTCCAGTGGGCTTGGGAGGATAACAGGATGATTTTTTTTTAAAAAGAGATATAAAGTGGCCAGCACTGGCTGTTTCATAGCACTTTTTTTTTTAAACTTTAGGTGGGTGGAAGGGGGAGAAGAAACGGAAACTGGGGCGGTGAAAGGGAGAAAGAAACAGGTCTAGGAGAATATGAAGGAGGAGGGAATAAACACGGGAGGGTGGGTGGTAGAAATGTGAATGGGAGAGCTTATGGGAGGAGAGAAGAAACACGGGATGAGAATAAATAGATACGTTAAAATTAAAAAAGCTGTAGGAAAGTAGCCTCTTTTTAGCATGGTTACCCCCACTTTTTGCCTGTTTGTCTTTGTGTTTGACTGTGCTCACTTGGATCCTGCTAACCAGGACCCCAGTGATTATGCTCTCTCCCTTTAAACTTGGTTACTTGAACCACATACACCTCACATTTGGCATACTAGTTCCCCCATGTAAATCCCTAATATATGGTATCTAGGTAACCATTGGGATATTGGGGTTCTAGGGGATACCCATGGGCTGCAGCATGTATTATGCCACCCATGGGGAGCCCATGCAAAGTGTGTCTGCAGGCCTGCCATTGCAGCCTGCGTGAAAGGGTGCATGCACCCTTCTTCACTACAGGTCACTACACCTGGTCACTGTAAGTCACCCCTGTGGTGGGCCCTCCTAGCCTAGATGGCAGGGTGCAAGTACCTGTGTGTGAGGGCACCCCTGCACCAGCAGAGGTGTCCCCATGAACTCCAGTTCCATTTTCCTGGACTTCATGAGTGTGGGGATGCCATTTTATGCGTGTACTGGACATAGGTCACTACCTATGTCCAGCTACATAATGGTAACTCCGTACCTAGGCATATTTGGTATCAAACATGTCAGAATCATACCCCAATACTGTTGCCAGTATTGCAAGTATGATTCCATGCACTCTGGGGCTCCTCAGAGGACCCCCAGCATTGCTCCTACCAGCCTTCTGGGGTTTTCCATTCAGCACAAGCTGCTGCCACCCCTCAGAAAGGTTTCTGCCCTCCTGCTGCTTGAACGGCTCAAGCCCAGGAAGGCAGAACAAAGGATTTCCTTTGGGAGAGGGGGGTAACACCCTCTCCCTTTGGAAATAGGTGTTACATGACTTGGGAGGGGTAGCCTCCCCAAGCCACTGGTATGCTTTGAAGGGCACATTTGGTGCCCTCTGTGCAGAAACCATTCTACACTGGTTGAGGGACTTCCAGTTCCTGCTCTGGCGCGAAACTGGACAATGCAAAGGGGAGTGACCACTCCCCTGTCCATCACCACCCCAGGGGTTTTGCTCAGTGCTCCTCCAGAGGGTCCCTGGGTTCTGCCATCTTGAATCCAAGGTTTGCAGGGACCTCTGGGAGCATCTGAGTGGCCAGGTCAGGCAGGTAAAATCAGAGCCCCCTCCTGATAGGCGGTCACCTGGCTAGGTGACCAATCCCCCTTTCAGGGCTATTTAGGGTCTCTCTTTTGGGTGGATCCTCAGATTCAGCTTGCAAGATTCAAGCATGACTCCTCTGCAACCTCTACTTTGACTTCTAGCCACTGGAACTGCGTCTGGACCCTCCAGGAACCGGCAATCTGCATCCACGACAAAGACTCTGCTTGCAACATTGTTTCCATGGCTCCTTCAAGCTTCTGCAACATTTCCCCAGCTGTGCATCCTCTGAGGGTGGCAAGTCATCATTCTGCATGAGAAGGAAGAAAGAATCTCCCTTGGAGTGAAGGAGTCACTCCCCGTCATCTGCAGGCACCAACTGCAATAGCGACCGGCTACGTGGGTCTCCTCTCATCCTGAGCTGCTTGAATCCTGCATCACTGGTGGTGGTCTGGAGTAGTCGTCTTGGTCCTCTCTGCCAGTTGTCCAACTTTGGTGGGGGGTAAGCCTGTGCCTTCCAACGCAGGAAAAGAACCCCCATCCTCTGCATCTCTTGCAGCTGCCAAGGCTTTTTGCATTTCCTCCAAGAGATCTTCAGGCTACATGTAGCTCCAGCCTCCTGCACTCCTTCCTGTGATGCATAGCCCTCTGCATGGTTCTCCTGTGGCGTGGGACCCTTCTCCAGTTGTGCTGCGTGGGCTCTACTGTGACTCCTGTGTTCCTATCCTGTGGGACTCCTGTAGGTGCTGCCTTTGCTCCTGTGGGCTCTCTGTGTTGCTGAGGGTTTCTTCTGACTCCCCCTCCTGGGTTGAGTCCTTCTGGGCCTTGCTTGTCCCCGGCAGCTTCACTTTTTGCCAACTGCAACATTTGCCTTTGCCAAGGCTTGTTGGTGGAATTCCTGCTCCAACACCCAACTGCAATTCTTCTTCCTGTATGGGATTTGGTTTGCATCCCTCAGGAACTCTTCACCGACTCTCGGGCTGCATTGCTGACCTTCTTCACATCACCGTCGACCACCTCCTACATCCACAGCTGGGTGGGTAGTAACTCCTAATCCTCCTGGGCTCTTCTGTGACTTCTGGACATGGTCCCCTTCTTACACAGGTCTTCCTCTTTAGGAATCCAAGGCCGGTTTCTTGCAGTCTTGTCTGGATGTTGCATTTTCTTCATTTTCTTCCTTTTGGGTGGTTTGGGGAAAATCTAGTAATTTACACCTTTCTTCCTGGTCGCTAGGGGGCACTGTGGTACTTAACTCTGGAGTTTCCTAGTACCCCCAGCTTTCCTCTAAACATTCCACTTACATAGGTGGGTGTCCCGGTGTTCACTTTCCATTTTTTAGTATATAGTTTGGGCAACCACAAGAGTCAATATTGTCTAACTGCATTTACACTGTTTTCTGTCACTTTCTATGCTTATTGCTGATAACTAGTGTATATATTTCATGTGTTACTTACCTCCTATTGGAGGGTTGCCTCTCTAGTACTTTTTGGTATTGTGTCGCTAAAATAAAGTACCTTTATTTTTGTAACACTGAGTGTTTTCTTTCATATGTGTAAGTGCTGTGTGACTACAGTGGTATTGCATGAGCTTTGCATATCTCCTAGATAAGCCTTGGCGGCTCATCCACAGGTACCCTGAGAGAACCTGGCTTCTAGACACTGACTACACTTCACTAATAGGGGATACTTGGACCTGCTATAAGGTGTAAGTACCTTAGGTACCCGCCACACACCAGGATATCTTCCTACACAAACTGACACAGAAAGTGGAACATGCAGTCAGTTGAACAGTTGCAGTAGAACGCACTATCCCTCTTGCCAACCACTCATCCCACTTCAGCTGACAATAAAGAAGAAAGCATACCATCAATACTTGTAGTGCATAGAGGACAAAAGCCTGTACGACAGCCTGTGTGGTCTAGGAGCGAGGCGTCTCTGAGACATAACCTACTGTTCTGCAGTTTCATATATTATAGCCGTCCATGCTGAAAATACAATGTAAGCAACACAGAGCAACATCGGAATTAAGAAGAAGAGTAGAGCCATTAAAGAAGGCAATGATGTGACCAGAGTAGGCTTTGAGGCATTAACTGTGGCAATAAAAGAGATAGCTGCTCAAATGACAAAAGGCTTTTCTTCACACAGGCCTCAACAGAGACACATCAATCATCTACCAACATTTGGGCGTTCTGTGTAAAGACTGGTTAGAGACATCAACAATGTTTAGGAGAACAGCTGACATGCAGGTTGAGTTAATAACCCTCAGTAGTGATGTTTTGAATAGCCCTGGACAAATAACCAACACCTTTGAAGAAATGCACATTTTTAATGTTAGAAATAGATCACCAAGGTCCATTGGTGAATCTTAGGAGAACTCAAATGTGAGCGATATGTCCGTGGGTGAGCCTACTACATTTATATGCACTGGAAGCCAGAGTGTGGAGTGGCAAGGAAGAAACAATCTGTAGTCTCTACAAAGCCAACTAGTAGACGTCAAAGCCGTAAATAGTCACATAAATTTGCCAAGGCTTGTATTGTGCAAAATAACAATTGCTATATTTTACTTTCCAAAAAACTCTGAAGGACATTTATTTATGTGCAAAGAAAAATTAAGAGGATATTTTATTCATCTTTTTACTACGACTCACTTTTTGAGTCGTTTTTATTTACATTTTTTTAAAAAACAAACATTTTCTTTACCTTAAAAATAGTGATTAGTCAAATCATCTCGATGTGCACATTCATGTTCTGGCCTTGGAGGTGGGAAGGAAGGGGAATTTTTCTATTCTCCTCTTCTGAATCATCAGTTGCTAACTTCATGGGTAGACTCCTGTGGATAGCTAAGCGTAGCATTAAATGTGGCAGTAGTCTTCCAGTACATTCTAGGGTCATACTCCAGAGCGCCCCAATTTTATTCAGATATCGAAATCTAACTTTAAGTTGTCCAAAGGCTCTTTCTACAACGCTGCTTGTTTGTCTTTGGGCAGCATTATATCTCCTTTCTCCAGGCGTTCTAGGTTGTAAATATGAAGTCATAATCCAAGGCCTTTAGGAGTATGCACTATACCCGAAAGATTACGACAAGTGATGTAGTGTTTCTAATGTTAAAAATGGTTTAGGTAATCATCTTATTCAGTATTACTTAGTGGCCAGATATCTCCAACCTCTCCTCTAGATAGCTGCTTATACTACAATCCACAGTGTCTAAATATTAGGGGTGGGTGAAGAATTCCACTCCGGGGTGGAATTCGCAGAGTTTTGCAACTCTGCCCAAAAAACTCTGCAAAGTGATGCAGAGCGGAGTTTTTCTCTTGCGTGGCTCCCCAACATTAAGTTGGCGAGCGAGAGAAATTGCTATGTTAGTGAGCGCAAGCAAGATTTCTGAACGTGGGCAGTCGAAGCAGGTCACGCCCACCCGTGTTGAGAAAGTTGCCGCTCGCATTGAGGAAGCTGCTGCTTGAGTAGAAAATCTATGTGGGGGGGGTGTGTATGTTTTGGAATGCGTGCACGCGGGCGTGAGTCACGTTGGATGCATGCATGAATGAGTGATTGTGTGTGTTGTGAATGCATGTGTGTGACAAGGTATGTTGGTGTGTATTGTCGTGTGTGGGTATGTATGTGTGCATGCGTGGGTGGTGGTGGGTATGCATGTGTGTATATGAGTGCGTATATGTGCGGGGGGCAGAAGAGGGAGGGGGAAGTTGGGGGAGGACCCTGGGGAGGGGGGCGGGGGAGACCCCTATCAGTGCCAGGGAAGGAATTCCCTGACACTGATATTGCCTACGGTCATGGTTTTTGTGGCGGTACATTTGGCACGGAAACCATGGTGGTAGGCCGGGTCGTGATCCCGAGGGTGGGATTGTGGCAGCTGCGGGCTGGAGACTGAAGTCTCCAGCCCAGCGGCCATTACCACCCTGGCGGTCGGTGTGTTACAGTGGCAGTCTTGGTTGACGGTTACCACCAGGGTCATATTCCCATTTTTTTTACTGCCGGCCTGTGGCAGTGTTATTTAGGGGTCACCAGGGGTCGCCACTGTGATCCCTGGCTTGCCCCTTGTGACCCCTGACACTGCCTTTACAACCCCTAGCCTCAGAGTTGGCAAAATCAGTGCCAAGAACACAGGATTGATTCCACACTCTTTATTTTCTGTCCATTTTTAGTTATATTAATAGTGAATAATCTTACATTATTCACTACTAGCGCAATAGAAAATTCAACAAAATTAGCTGGAATGGGTGGCAGCTAAGGTGAGCATAAAATGCTTATAAATGTATGTTTTTGCATGCTTGTAGGTGAGTGTGTTTATCTGAGAAGGTGTATGTGTAAGCAGATGTGAATCTGTGTGTAAACGTGTGTGTGTGTGAGAGAGATTCAGTGACAGGTAGTGAGTGAGAATGTGTGAGATTGAGTGTATATTGAGTCATAATGAGTGAAAATAAGTGATTGTAAGTGAGTGAATGAGAATGAGAATGAATATGAATCGATCTAAGGGAGTGTTACGGGGAGTGAGGATGAATGAGTGTCTGCGAGTTAGTGAATTTAAGTGAGTGTGAGTGACAATGTGGTTTTATGCTTGCAAGTCTGTAGCTGGCCACGTCCTATTAAAGGTTCTTCTTATATCGACAACCATGGTAAAATAATGGTGCTGGCATTCTTTTTTTTAATGTTTGTTAGCTTTTTGAGTAGATCTCAACTCAGTCAGTCATCCCCCTGAGCAGCAGTGCTGGCATTCATGAGCCATTTCCTAGCATGTCAGACATGTGTAACAAAACATTGGTGCACTGGAGTTAATTCTTGACATAATGGAAACCAATGTTAAAATACAGGTAATGGCATAATAAAGGTAATTCTTGGTAATATGCAGTATTTCAACAAATAATTTTCAAAAAATTCTCAGAGGACAGAACCCTCCTAGTTGTGACCTGATTTTCTGACTTCACTCACTCACTGTATTTCAGAGCTAGTATTATGTCTCACAACTTTTCAAATATCAAGCCACCAGAATAATATGAATTGTATCTAAAATAGATCTTAGTGTGTGTTGTTATAATAACCATGCAGCTAAATTAGAGCTTTAGCGATGTAATTATTTTGATGTCATCAGGGTGAAGGTCATGTGACATGACTTCCTGGACAAAATCAGGGTCAAATGTCATCTGAGGTCACTTCATGTGATGGCATTAGGGGGAAAGGAATGTGATGTTATTACCTCTATTCCTGGTATTTTGGTGAACAGAAGTTTGGTGAGCTTACTTTTAGTTTGATTAAGGTTTACTTAATAAAACTAAAAGTAAACTATTTGGTAAACGTATGTCTTGCATACACCTTCTCATCCGTTTGAGCAAATAAATTTACTCTCTGTCTGATTATACTTTATCTCCCCTTCCTCCTTTGTTGAGCTCCCAGCGTTTGTATCCTTCCCACTACAGCACAGAAGAGTGCAACCATTGTGAAAGATTGCAAGGCATTTTGGCCCCCTTTTATACTTAGCATATTTTTACATCTTGATTCAATCCATGGTGTTTTACGCATGCAAAATGTGCTATTTTAACAAATTTTCTCGTTGAGAAAATTTTGTAAATCAAAATAGCAACGCGCTATTTAGAAATTGTTTTTAGCAATTTGGTAATTTCTGTCACAAAAACAAAAAACCTGTACTCATTCGGTGAGGTGTGCAAATTCAGGAAATACTAATTTAGACACTCTTCAAAGATCCTGAACTCCTTATGTAACAACCACTAATGAGGTTGCGACTGGCTACCGACTTGCAAACCATTCATAAATCAGGCTCTACGTATCATGTTTGTGAAACTTACTGGGGGTTTAGATTTTATATGGCGCGGTGATCGAGCAAGCCTATTCACTTTCTTCTCTTTGGTTTTGTTTTAACCAGACATTCCTTTAGGAAATTACCCTTTTGTTCATAATACAGGCATTGCCCATTATGTTGCCTAGTGTCCTATTCTTCGTTTGGAAAGGGACCCTGTGGTGCAACAACTTCCTTCGGCTTAATGGATGTCACAGTGTTGTTTTTTATGTTCTGAACCTGGTTCATCCTAACTTGTGGTTTAATCTGATGTAATTTTGTTCCACCTTTTTGTCAGCTAACTAATGGCCAAAGCGAAGTGTATGATTTATGATGGTTGATCAAAGAGTATAGAGCGTGGACCAAAACATGCTTGCGGTTGTCCTACAGGATTTAAGCATATTTTACCCCATCCTTTTTTTTGGGTCATTTAATTTCCACATTTAGCCTCTGTAAAAACATAGGCCCTCATTACAACCTCGGCGGTCTTTTTAAAAGACCGCCGAGGCTGCGGGAGCCAGAATACCGCCACTGCCGGCGGTATTTCTGGCTCCCTATAATGACTTTTCCGCTGGGCTGGTGGACGGTAACAGTGTTACCGTCCGCAGGCCCTGCGGATGAGTCACATCAACATTGCTGCCGGCTCATAATAGAGCCGGCGGCAATGCTGATGTGCAGCGGGTGCGGTCGCAACCGCCCCGCAAATGCGTGACGGGGCTATGCCTGGGTGCCCCTGCACTGCCCATGCCAAGTGCATGGGCAGTGCAGGGGCACCCCAAGTCCCCCTTAACGCCAGCGTTTCCATGGCAGTGTTTACAGCCTTGGCCAGGCTGGCGGTCGGGGACTCATAATCCCCAGGGCAGCGGTGTTTGCACCGCTGCCTTGCCTGGTGGTATAGTGGAGGGGCCGGCGGTATGGCCGTGGCTATTGCACCATGGTAATAATAACTGGCGGAACACCGCCAGCCTGTTGGCGGTGTTACCGCCAGCTTACCGCCGGCCGCCAGGGTCATAATGAGGCCCATAATATTGTATTCCTTGTTTGAACATTAATGTTCCCCAGCCCCTATATATGACACTGTGCACATATATCGTTTATAATCAAATGTGGATGTTGTTTTCTTATTAATTAAAAGTGATTTTTGGCCTCAATATTTTGCTAATTTTCATGACTTGAGTAGGCCTAAAAGCCATTTAATTTGAAGTAGTGTTCATGCACTTTTCCTGAATATCGCAGTAAGGTGTATCATCTCTTTCGATTTTGGCAACTAGAATTGTGATTTGAAGAAATTAATGCAGTCAGCAGTGCGTTCTACCAGGCATTAAGCTAGCTTTGGGGAAGACGAATAAACAACAATCATGCCTCACATTTGAATCCAAGCGCATCAGTTGTTCCTAACAAGACACCATCAGACTCCAAACAGGATGGACCGTCGCAAGGGGGCACCACACTGGAAGTGACACTTGTCACTATCCCGCAAAGTTTGCAGTCCATTGACAGTAAAATTGACAGTCTGAACCTTAAAATGGATCACATGGCCACTAAATTGGACAAACAAGTGGTGCGTGTCACGGAGGCGGAACAGCGTATATACACAACTGAAGATACTCTTCAGACCTTGAGAGAAACTTGCCTTAACATGGAAAAGCTGATTGCACTCATTCAGGCTAAAAACAAAGACCTTGAAGTGCGTTTGTGTAGAAATAATATATGCATCATAGGCCTGCCAGAGACCACCAACACGGGGAGAATGGAGCTGTATATCTTAGAGTTGCTGCACAACATTTTTAGTGCTGAACAGTTCTCAACAAGCTGATTGTGGGGCAAGCCCACAGATCCTTGGCACCAAGACCTCCTCCTCTAGGTGCTCCCCGTGTCCTGTCATTGCACAGTTACTAAATTATCATGACCACAACACGGTTCTTCTTCTGTCCAAGAAGACAATTCACAGCATCAGGTCAACGAACTGCCCTTTTCCCTGACTTCAATGTAATGGTTCAATCTGTACAACGGGAGTTTTTGCCCGTGAAGAAGGTCACACAATGTTATACCCGGCACGAATAGGCATTGACTGGAAAGATGGTCAGAAGATATTCTCCACACAGCGGGCTGCAACATAATTTATGAAAAAGTGGGGGTGGGCAGACCCCCTGCCACAGTACATGCTAATTGACTGCTATTGGGGCATTATGCTGTGCAGTGGGGAGGTGGGAAACACTTTGCCTATGAGTTGTGGTGTCCTGCTTCTAGCGTGAGTTGCTGCCCTGCGTGGGTGCATGCCTGGGCTCCCATGATGTGAGATGGGTTTAAAGCCTGATCACCTCCGTCCCCAGGCCTCTAACTGCCCCATAATGGGAGCACCCAGCATTAATATGTTGGCACTTTGTGCATGGTTTGGTTTTGGGGAAACTGTTTGGTTGGTATCAACCAGGGGATGTTTAGATACTAGGGGATGTCTCTTTAGCTCATTGAGGTTGCTAAAGTGGGTGAGAAGTTTAGTTTTTTCTTGATTGTATGCACTGCGATTAGACGGCTCTGTGGACGCACCATCATTGTAGCTGATGCACTATAAAGCTCCTAAATTGGCGACATGAGTGTTGACACTGACCAGTGTGGCTTGGCTTACTCTTTTATCCTGGACTGTGCACGGTCTGAGCAACCCCAAAACAACTAGACAGGTACTGGCTTATTTAGATCGGTATCAAATGAATGTTGCTTTCCTACAGGAAACTCATCTATTAACCTAAGCAGCAACTGTGATGGGTGCAAGTTGAGCGGGATACCAAATGGCTTTTAACTACTCTACCTACACCTGAGGAGTGCTTATTTTAATCAGAAAGGGAGTACCGTTTGTGCCTGTCCATTCAGAGGCTGATGCACATTGATGCTATGTGGTTGTTCAGGGTAGGTTGTGTGGCACTATGGTTACCATGATCAACACCTATGACCCAAACAAAGACAACCCTGAATTCTTTGCGCTTCTCTGGTGAATGGTTCATGAGCTACCCACAGCATCCCTGCTGTGGGGAGATTTTAACTTCTGATTGGACCCTCTTCTAGACTGCTCTGCTTTGGTGAGTGGCCAGGGTAGGTTTACGTCTCAGATTATGAGGGATATCATGGCGGAATTTCAAGTGGTGGCTATATGGTGTGCCCTCCATCTGGGGGTGAAAGAAAGCACTTTTACATCCTTGTTCATGGCTCCTGGTCCCGTATAGATTTTTGGTTTGTTCCTTATGAGGTTTAGACCTGTGTGAAAGAGGTTTCTCATCTCCCCAGAAAGCTTTCTGACCATATGCTGGTGCGCTTTACTCTGAACATTCTGACCCATTTCCTGACGCAGTTCTGCTGGCGCCTTCAGCCCACAGCGCTCCTAGATGCAGCATTCATGGACGATATCGGGAAAGACATAGTTGAATATTTTCTTCTTAACAGTGACTCAGTGGCAGGTGTGGGTACGCTGTGGGAGGCCTTCAAAGCCACCATTAGGGGGTATGCAGAGGAGTGCACGCAGTTATCCTGAAGGATATATGGGCACAATTGAGAAACATGGAAGAACAGCTCTGAGGTCGGAGCATGAAACTACTGTACGTCCCAACAATACTACTCTGGTGACTGTTCTGGAACAGGTGTCGGCATACAATGAACTGGAAGTGTGCCATTTGTCATGCAGGCATACGGACCTGGTGTATAGCGAAGGAGGCTGATTGCTGGCTCATGAGCTTACATGCCCCATACAGATTCTCATATAGCAGATGTGACCTCACAAATGGTGCACGTGCCTTAATTACCTGTCTATTCTAACAGCTTTTTGAATTTTTATGCTGATCTGCACGGCTTTCGCCTATCAGCGACAGTGGATGAGATGCAGTATCTCAAGAATATTGCCCTGGCCTGGCACTCCCCTGGTCAGAGAGAATACCTCACTCAACCCTTCACTGTTGACGATATATAGAATGCTATTTGTAGCCTACCGAGTAGTAAAACTCCCATGTTGGGCTTACTTCCTGGTGAGTTTTATAAGGAAAATGCTGACTCGCTCATGCCCCACCTGCAGTCCATGTTTGCGGAGACCTATGCGGCACAAATCCTACCTCCCACACTTAGAGAAGCATTACGTATCACTCTCCTGAAGCCAGATAAACCCTCGGACTATTACGATTCCTATCGCCCACTATCCCTCAATAACATTGATACCAAAATATTAGCTAAATTACTTGCTACTAGGTTTCAACCTCTCCTTCCCAATATGGTGCTGTCAGATCAGGCCGGTTTTGTCCCCACCCAATCTACCACTCACAATCTTCATACACTGTTTGCTGTACTGCATTATTTAGAGCACTCTATGAAAGCTGCTGTGGTTTTTCTGGACACCGTCAAGGCGTTTGACTCTATTGCCTGGACATATATGTTCACAATATTTCAAAGAATTTGTATCCCCCCTACTTTTTTAAGCTGGATATGACTGCTGTATACAGAGCCAGTGGTCAGAATACACGTTAATGGTCTCACTTTTTCCCCTATCCAAATTTATCGAGCGACAGAACAAGGTTGCACTTGTTGCCAATCCTTTTTGCCCTTGCGCTGGAGCCACTGGCTTGCTTAGTCAGGCAACGACATGCATCAGTGGCCTTGCGGTTTTTACTTCGTCTGCTAGCGGTTTCGTTATACGCTGAGATGTTCGTAAAATGTTCGCAACCCTGAGGTCTACTTGGCCCAGCTTATCCAGGAATATCTTCACTTTGAGCAGCATGCAGGACTGAGCACCAATTGGGGTAAATCATATATCTTGCCCCTAACCATCAGCACTCTCCAATACCCTACGGATTATCCTTTGCAGTGGTGCTCGGACCCCGTTCGCTATCTAGGGGTATGGATGCACAGGGACCCGATCTAGTTGTCAGCTACAATTATGTCAGGAGGATCTCCAATCTGGAGGGACGGGTACAGAGGTGGTCGAGGTTACCACTATCCCTAGCTGATCAAGTGGTTGTGAGTAAAATGGTGATACTACCTAAGATTCTGTATCTGTTCATTAATATACTGATCCCCCTTACCCAAGCCTTTTTAAAAACGGTACAATCCGGTCTAATATCGCTGGTGTGGGCCGGAAAACAACCACACGTAGCTTGGCAGCAGCTTTCACTTCCTTTCGATCAGGGTGGCTTCAGTGCCCATGACCCTTGTCTGTGCTATTTATACGCTCAGGCACAACATGCATACACATGCACACTACTGGGTGTATGCCCAGCATTACACTCCATACTTGGCGATCGAGCATGATGATGTCTACCCCACACCACTTTCATCATTAATCATGCAGCAGTGGGAGGAGACATTACGAGGTAGCATAAATACCATTAATTGTACTTCGAACGCTTGGCAGGCGCTTGGTAAGCATCCGGGTAGACATCCGTTCTATGCCCCTGTGCTTCCCCTACCTTATCACCTGGCTTTATCAATAACCCAGAAACCAAAAGCACTGTCCCTCCTAACGCAGGCTGGTCTCCAAGTGCAAGAGGACATATATCAGGATGATTGCTTCGTCAACCTCTCGGCCCTTCCACAGACGAGTTGCCGCCCTCCCCTTTTGATTTCACCTACCTGAGACTGTGGGAGGTCCTGCCTGCACATAATCCAACCTTTCCACAAGCTCCTCTTAGCTTGCGATTGCTTCAAACATTATTGGCTAAACCCACCTGTACAAGCTTAATCACTGTTTTATATGAGGCGGTGCAGGCTGATGAGGCATGTTCTGTTAGTGCACCACTTACCACGTGGAATGCTGTGCTAGACACACCACTTGTGAGAGGAGGCCTCTTTTTGCATAGTTAGCCCCCCACTTTTTGCCTGATGTTGATGTTTCGTAGAAGTTGTAGTGCCCAGGGCCCCTGCTAACCAGGTTCCGTGGGCCAGAGCTCTTTCCCTAAATCTGTTGTAATGCTTGGCACCATTGGATACACTCTTATATATCACTGTAAGTCCCTAGTAAATGGGTAACCCAGTACCCAGGGCATGGGGTGTTAGGAGTAGGCCCCTGGGAGTAGCAGCATTGGATGTGCCACCCTCTAGGGCCATGCACCCAGCACTGCCATTGCAGGCTGAGTGTACTGGAGCAAACCTAAAAAAGACCAACTCAACATGGCACAGCCCCTGTGTGCCCTGTCTACCCTACACTGCAAATGTTATAGGTATGTCACCCCTTTAGCAGGCCTTCCAGCCCTAAGGCAGTGTGCACCATGCTATATGTGAGGGCATAATTGCATGAGCAATATGCCCCCACTGTGTCCTTGCCAAACCTGGGACATAGTGAATTAACAGAGCAGCCATTTTACATACAAGTACTAGACACCGGTCAAACACGAGTTTCCCAGCTACATGATGGCCACTCTGCATCCCGGGATGTTTGGTATCAAACAACTCAGAATGTTAAATCCAAACTGGTAGCAGTATTGGATTTAACTCTAAATGTACCCAGAGGTCACCTTAGAGGTGTCCCCTGCAAAAGCTAACCTAACTGGCATAGTTGCTGAGTGGTTCCATCCAGCCTGCCACTTCCAGACAGCCAATATACAAACCTGGGGGAGAGCCATGGCTCTCTGGTTCGTAAAACAATGCCCTTCCTGGTTGGCAGAGCTAACACCCTCTCCCTCAGGAATGTGCACTCTCCTGGCGGTTAGCTTCAAAGGGATACTGCCCTTGAAACTCGAGCCCCCAGGCCTGCTGCTAGCAGCAGATGGCTTCCCTCTTCATCAACCCCCACTTATGGCGGGAGCAAAGGCGGGATACCACACAAAGGGTAGGAGGAGGGGTCCCACTGAGCATGCACCACCCCTAGGGGCTTGCAGGCAAAGTGGACCCTCCATTTCATTTTCCTCCATGTTGGATGGCAGGAAAATAGCCAATGAGGTTTAGGTTAGTGCCCCTTCTCACAGGAAGTGGTCACTGTAGTGGGTGTAGCCACCCGGACACTACCAGGTTACCCCAAACACGCCCACTAAATTCAGTATAGATCCCTTAGACCAAGAAACCAGATTCATCAGGAAGAAAAGAAGACAGCATCAAAGAACCCGACAGGACAAGAACAGAGGACCTACTGCACCAGAAGAGGCTCCAAGACCCCTGCTTGCTGCACCAGAATCCTGACAATCACAGCTGCAGAGGAGCTGACCACTGGACCGACCTCAAAAGACCCAGAGGACCTCCAGGTTTCGCAAATAGCCTGAGATCTCCCTCCTGAGTGGAGGCACCACTCAAGAAACCAAAGAAACTTACAAGGAACCAGCAAACCGGTGAGTTAACTTCACTGACTGGACGATATCTCCGCAACCGGAAGACACAGCTGGACCCAATGACACACCAACAACAGCCCAGACGAGACCTGCAAGTGTGCTTACTTTGGTAGCACAGAGCCCTCCTGTGACTGAGTTGTGCCAGTACACCAGTTACTGGTCAGTGCATGTCGGTCACCACCAAAAAACAGCTCACTCTGAGCTGCAACTGGACCAGGAGGAAGCCCCAGTTGAGGGACTTCAGTGACAACTTGGACCTCCTACCAGAGTGCCCTCGACATCCTTCAAAGCCCCCGGAAGAAAACTTACCTCCAGCTCCAAAGGGGTCCTTTGCGCACAGCATCCAGGACCGCCAACTCGCCCTGCATCCGGCCGCCCTGAGCCCTGCATCATGGAATCCGCTCTGTGTCCCAGGTCCCTTGCGACCTCAACAGCCCAAGGGGACCCAAAGGCACCACCTTGAAATCTGCAAACCAGCTCCTTTTCTAGATGGCCCCTCCAGGTGACCCTGTGCATGTGCCAAGAGACTTTCCAGCTCTGCTCCTGCCAGAACTGGGAGCCACCCAAAGCTCTCCAGCTGGCACAGTGTGCCCACCAACTACTTTGACCATCCTGCAAAAGAAGAGACTGGTAACTCAACTGTACGATTTTTAATGCATTTTTTAAAGTGACGGCCTAATGATTCCTATGGTGTGTAATCACACACAGAGAGACTAACTTTATTAAAACTTTGAGAAGTCATATCTCAAAAAGTACTTGATGTAACCTAAAGATCTTGGTCTTAAAATGTATATAAAAGTCTGAAGTATTTTAATAAATTCTGGTCTCGAGTTATTCATTAAGTGTATGTGGTACATGATTGGATTTGTGAGTACAGCAAATACTTAGCACATCTCCTGGATTAGCCTAACTGCTCAACCAGCTACCTTAAAAATAGGAGCATTAAGTGGTCTTATTTTTACCTCTGGAAACCAACGTGTGGTTGCCTGGACCCCCTCCATAGTGTACCTAGTTTTGCACACTACATAGAGGGCCAGCCTCCTACACCACTTACTGCAGCCAAATTGGACCTTTTGCTGTGGACTGATGGGGCAACTTATTGCAAATGGAAGTCTACATATTATTCATTTCAAATTTTTGCAACAAATGTATTACACTCCTGCACAGCTGGTCAGATTTGATCTTTGGAGTGCAGATAATTGTGTATGCTGTGGTGGGGTAGTGGCAGATTGTTTGCACTTAGCCTGGGGGCGCCCTAAAATCCATCAATATTGGGTGCAAGTCACGCAAACACGGAGGGCAGTGACAATCAAGCTTATCCCCTGCAAACCCTGTATTTGTTTATCAAGATATGTTAAGCCATTGCAACCTATGAATTGTTGCTTGGTTGCTGTTACACTTTTTCTAGCTAAGAGGCGGGTAGCTATTAACTGGGGGGAAAAAAGCTTGCCCAAAGTTGTCATACTGGCTCAAGGATGTTGCCTACTGCCGAGAACAGCTGGAGACCTATGTAGAAGAACTGTCAAAGGCCTCTCGTCCTAAGGACTTTTGGGCACCCTTGACAGCTTACCTTTTAACACTGAATGAAGAGCCATAGTTGGGGTAATTCTCAGGCAATGGTATATGTTCTGCCTAATGTTAACACTAAAGGAATCTATCAACTGGATTTGAGCAACTATGCTTAGTTGTCTATTGTATGTTTTCTTTCTTCATTGAAATGTCAATAAAATTAATTAAAAACTTGTATTTCTAAGGGAAGTGCTGTGTTTTTTTTAAATACATTATTGTCTCGTGAGTTGAAGGAACCCTTCACCATTAACAAAGTGTTTTTCAGTGAATTTAGATTTTTTTATTGTAATTCATATCAGTTTTTTGTACATGCAACCCTGCTGCATGTGCATATAGGGTTGGATGCAGTGCCTCAGGAGTTGTTTACAGTGTCTGGCCTGTGGCCAGACCACTCACCAACATGCATGCACTCATATATAACCACCCTTATGGCATATATATGCGTCATGGCCCTGAAAATCTAATGTTCAGAGAAGTACCCCTGTGTTGTTTTAGTACAAGGTATGTATAAACATATGAAAAAGTGTCTAGCACAGGAGTCTGTAGACACCTTGGCAGTTAAGAGTTTGAAGTGGATAAAATATGCAACTAGATCTCTGTTGCCTTGCTGCAACTCAAGGTATGACATGACTGTGGACAGCATGACTGTGTGCTGGTTAGAAGCATACTCAAACTGCTTTAACTGGTTTGGTGCCGAGGGCGGAACGCTTCCGTCCTCAGCCACCTTGCTCGCATGCTGAGGAGGGAATCATTCCATCCTCAACACATGACCACCAAATCCCTCTGCTGTAAATAGCAGACGGATTTAATTTCTTTTTTTTGGGCCTCGTAAGCTGGGGAAGAGCTTCACCAGCTGACGGGGCATTTTTTTGTTTCAGTGTATTGACCATGGGGCGCACGCAAACTGACGTCATTACAGTGAAAGTGAAATGAGCCGATCGCCCCATTTCACTCTCACTGTTTTGGTGCTCCAGGGGCTATTTCAGCCCCTGAGTACCGAAACCCACAGGAGAGGTATCGTTGCAAAAGGGGAGAATCTTCACTTTCCAATGGTACCTGTCTCAAGTGGATCCCTGCTTCGGGATTGCCCAAGGAGGGCAATCCGCAAGCAGGGATCCACCCCACTAGACACCAAGGATTGTTTTTGGGAGAGCCCCTTAGCCAAGGGCTGCTCCCAAATATTTGGGAATAAATGTTGGCCATTTCTGCCTTCCTAGGGGCAGATTGGCCTCACTTGCGCGGGGCAGAATGCCACTAGACACCAGGGATATAAAAAAACATATGTTGGGGAGTGGCCCCTTGGACAAGGGCTGTTCCCCATTATGGTGTGATCATTTTGGGCATTTTCTGCCAATCCTGGGGGCAGATTGGTCTCAGTTGTAGGCCAATCTAGCCCCTCCCGGCAGGGGCAGAATACAACTAGAAATCAGGGTTTTCAAATTTTGTAAGTTGGAGAGTAGCCCCTTAGGCAAGGGCAGCCCCCATTATGGGGTGAATATTTTGGCCATTTGCCCCCTGCCCCCCCTGAGTAACATTGGCCTTATTTTTATGGCAATCTGCCTGGGGGGAGGCAGAAAACAACTAGGTACCTCGGATTACTTTATTTTATTTGTAGGGGTGGTGGCTGCCCAACCTGGGCATGGCCATGCCACCCACCCGCCCCAAAAAATACAAACTGTCCTAATGCAGAAATCCCACTGGACACCAGGGATTACTTTTTTTTTTTAATTGTATATGTGGGGGATGCCCAGCATGGACATGGGTGGGCATGTCCCCTGCCCCCGGGCCAATTACATACATCAGGCCCCTTTGGGGGGCGCAGAAAAGCCCACTAGACACCAGAAATTACTTTTTTTTTTATTTGGATCGGTGGAGTTGCCCAGCATGGGCATGTCCATTCCACCTCTATCCCAAAAAAGGGAAAATTCTTTCTGCCCCCAGGGAAGCATATGAGGGCAAATATCTCCATCTACACCCCCCACCCCTGGGGGCAGAAATCCCCCCTAGACACCACAGATTACTTTTATTTTGTAGGGTGAGGGCTGCCTAGCGTGTGCATGGCCATGCCCCCACCCCCTCAAAAATGAGGAAACAGTCTTTCTGCTCCCCTGCAGACTAAAGCATCTCATCCCAGTGGGAAGAAAGAGGTTATTTGATTCCTTTGGGTGTTATTTTTACAAGTGGGCCAGGAGAGTTTGGCTAACTCCCTATATCCTCCCATTTGCAATGGTTAACAGCTGCACATTTTGGGCTTTGGTAGGCTGCCACCTAGAACAATCCAGAAGACCCAGACAGTTCTAAAACCTAGACATCTGGGGGAGTCCAGGGTGGTGTGTTACACATCCATCCCACACGATTTTCTTACCCACAATGCCCTGAAAACCTCAAATGTTGAATAAAAACACACATTTTTTCCTCACACTTCTGTGATGGAATCTTCCAGAATCTGCAGGAATCCACAAAATCCCTACCACCCAGCATTGTCCCACTTCTGCTGACAATTCTGTGTCACATGTTTTGTTGGGCTTAGTGCAAGAGACAGGAACGTATCCAACTGATACCATTAGGAGTTCCCAAGCAAGGCTCCCATTGCTCTTGGTATGATAAGTTCCTGTCACTGGCACTAGCCCCAGCCACACCAGTGAGGTACCATTTTTATCAGAGGAAGTAGGAGATTGCTAGGTGAAAGGGAGTTTGTGGCTCTGTCCAGATTCCAGAACCTTACAAGTATGCTAGGTTTCACTAGGTGCCAGATGAGCTAGGGCCAAAAAATAATAGCTATCCACCTTGCAAAAAAGGGTCAGTTTTCATTGGAGAAATGTGATTTGTCCACGTTGTGTTTTGGGCCATTTCCTGTTGGAGGCATCGAGGCTTACCCGCTCATGTGAGGTACCATTTTTTTTCGAGAGACATTGGGAGATGTTGGATGAAAGGAAGTTTGTAGCTTCCCTCAGATTCCAGACCTTTCCCTTACAGAAATGTGAGAAATATGTGTTTTTAGGACAATTTATGAGGTTTGCAAGGGATGCTGGGTAACAGAACCTGGCGAGAGCCACACAACTCATTCCATCCTGGATTCACCTTAGGTGCCTAGTTTGAAAAAATTTATACATTTTCCCTAGGTGTTGGCTATGCTACAGCCTGAAATCCACAGTTAGACACAATGTAAAAAAAAGGGGTCGGTTTTCAGTGGAAAATTGTGATGTGTCCATGATGTGTTTGGGCCCTTTCTGCTGCAGGCACTAGGCCTTCCCACACAATTGAGGTACTATTTTTATCGGGTGACTTGGGGGTTGCTGGTTGGAAGCATGTTTGTGGCTCTCCTCTGCATTCAGAACTATCCAATACAGAAATGTGAGGAAAATGTGTTTGTTTAGACAAATTTGGAAGTTTGCAGAGAATTCTGGGTAACAGAACCTAGGGAGAGACACACAAGTCAACTCAATCTGGATTCCCCTAGATGTCTAGTTTTAAAAAATGTGCAGGTTTGCTAGGTTGCCATAATTAAAAAAAGTTACAGATGAAAACATAGACACAAATCGCTGTTTTTGTCAACTCAATTTCAATAGTCAAAAACCTTGGAGGATCTACACTAATGAACCCTTGCTGAATCCAGAATGTTGTCTACTTTTCAGAAATGTATAGCTTTCCCAGCCCCCCATTGGATTTGCACCCATTTCTACCACCAACTGGAAAGAGGCTGAAAACACAAAAAATAGGAAAAACAGGACATGTCCCAGTAAAATGCCAAAACTGTGTTGAAAAATTTGGTTTTCTGATTCAAGTGTGCCTGTTCCTAAAAGCTGTGAAGATCATGATTTTAACAAACCCTTTCTTGATGATACTTGCAGAGGGGAAAAACACTTTCTTCTGCAGCACTTTTTCCCCCCAAAAAACAAATTTTAACTGTATTTTGGCTATTCACTCGATCCCTTCCAGGGGAATCTACAAACCCAGTGTAGCTTTAGAATCCCCAGGATTGTTGGGACAAAAGGATACATATTTGGCATTGATACCTAATGTGGACAAAAAGTTATGGGGGCCCAAGTGCAAGCTAACCCAGATAGCTAAAAGAACTTCTTTGCACAAGGCCGGGGAGGCTTAGCAGCGTGTTCCATTTATGTAAAATTAGATGATTGTCCCTAACTAGTGATGTCACTGTTTCCTATTAGTGGCGCTAGTGCCGCCTGTGAACGTAATACAAATTGAGTACATTGGCCTGCGATTGAGTGTCACTGAACATTTGGCTTGTGAAGTGGAGCTGTACTTGAATCTAATACATCTGCCACATTCGCTCGGTCTCTGGAAAATCTTGTAGGTTGCAGCAAAGAAAGGTGGCATGATAAGGGACACATTTTAGCATTCTGCCACGGTGATGTGGAATGGAGCAGAGTGGGGAATAAACTATGGAAATAGTTGGGAAGAGTGCATTGGAGCCTGGTGGTAATGGGATCACCAAGCTTGTACATGAGCATCCCTAGTTACCTAGGATATGTCCTAAAACCCTTTAACTTCAAAGGACTTCATACAACAGCAGAACATACAAGCATTGGCACTATTCTTACCAGTAAACCCCCAACATGTATGAATGTGCTGCACATACAAATAGTGAAAATAAACATGCTTTTTGTGAGTATAGAGATCTACGGACCAACACCAGTAGTCTCTGACCCCAGTCTCAGTGTTCTCCTCCGCTGCCTTGCTCCTCATGTCTGCTGCCCAGAGGCAGCACACGTGGTTCCAGTTCAGTCCTGCAGTCCATCTGGACTGATTCACTGCCTTGTGTAATTGCTGTAATTGCTGTCAACGTAATTGTTTTATGTCAAGTGTTTTTATATTCTTGTTTTTCTGGACCCTTAGTTGCCTCGTTCTGTTTTGCCTCCTTGTTGTGCCCTTTTGTGGCCTGTACTTACTTTGTTTATTTTTTTCCTGCCCTTTTTTCCCTTCCCTGTCTGCCACCCTCCACCTCCCAGGACTACATATGGGGGCTGCTGTGCATGCGGGCTCGTGCAGCGGGCACACCACTGGTGTTCCAAAGGCAAGCCCATCTGCGCTTGTCCCCGCCTGGACTGCACCCAGTGCCAACAACCCTGGCCCTACTCACCCCCACAGATACACCTCAGTGGACCTCCGTGCTCTCGACTCCGGACACAACAACTACTCTCACCCCACCACACAGTGGGACCATTCACCTGCATCCATTGCAGATACGTCCCCATCCCAGGACTGACCACCATCACTGCCACGACTCGCCATCCCTGCCGACTGAGATGGCCCCAGAACAACGCAGGTGCATCCTATTCAATGCCAGATCACTCTGCAAACATGCAACCGAAGTCTGGGATACCATCTCCACCCTAACTCCTGACTTAGCCTTCATCACAGAGACCTGGCTTACCCCTGCCTCAGCCCCAGATAGCACCACAGCAACATCTCCCAGCTACAAAATGAAACACCGCGACCGCACCAACAGGCACAGAGGCGGTATCACCATATCACCTGCACCATCACCAATGACAAAACATCAGCCTTCATGGAACAGATGAACTTCCAGCTTCACATAGATGACAACATCACCATCAAAGGCACCCTCTCATACAGACCACCAGGACCAAGAACCAGGTTCAGCACCGCCAACACTGAATTCATCACCCTGCTCACCATTGAATCCGAACACTTTGGGAGTCATTACAACATTGGTGGTAAAAGGCGCTTACCGCCGTGCAGAAGACCGCCAACACACAGCCGCGGAATACCGTCACTGCCATTATGACCCACAGCTCCCGAATCCGCCAAAATCCAGACACCCACACAAGTCCGCCACACCAAAGGTCAGTGATAAACTGGCGATAACAAAACCTCCACCGTCACGCCAACAGGAATACGCCCACACTATCACGACCCACGAATCCACACGGCGGTCTTTCAACCACGGTAAACCATTGGCGGTACACACCGCCGTGCTCAAAATACACACACTCTTACAAAACACATCCACATTGGACAATTCCAAATACACACACCTGATACACATACACACACCACTCACACACATCCAATACAGTATAAAACACACACCCCCATCACCCACAAACCCTTACGACAACAATTGCGACAGAAGGCCAGAGAGAGACACCACCAGAAAGAACAATAGCATCCACAGGCACTCAACACCATCACTCACATAACATCCACGCACCTCACACAACACACCTCTAAATATCACCCCACATATCACAACACACACCACCCCACACATCACCCACACCACCCCATGGCACCGCAAAGAGACCCTAGGTTTTCTGAGGAGGAGCTCAGGGTCATGGTGGAGGAAATCATTCGGGTAGAGCCAAAGCTATTCGGATCACAGGTGCAGCACACCACCATAGCTAGGAGGATGGAGCTATGGCGAAGAATCGTGGACAGGGTCAACGCAGTGGGACAGCACCCAAGAACTAGGGATGACATCAGGAAGCGGTGGAACGACCTACGGGGGAAGGTGCGTTCCGTGGTCTCAAGACACCACATTGCGTTTCAGAGGACTGACGGCGGACCCCCACCTCCTCCCCCAGAACTCACAACATGGGAGGAGCAGGTCTTGGCTATACTGCATCCTGAGGGCCTCGCAGGAGTAGCTGGAGGAATGGACTCTGGTAAGTCAAATCTTTCACTACTTCATCCCCCACCCACCTGCATGCTATCACATACCCCCACCCTCGCACTCACCCCCATCACTCCAACTCCTCACATATGTCCCAATATTACAAACCACACATCCCAAACCCAAGCCTTGCATGTAACACCAAAGAATGGACACCCATCACCAAAGCATGTCCACTGCACATACCCATACACCCCCCTAAACCATTATCACACAAGGTCCCACTCAAGAATGCAAGCATTCGGGTACAGGGTCACCCACCCATTGCACACCATGGCACACACAGATGCTTTTACACCCCTGCAGGACCCCCTACCCAACGTCACCGGACAGGAGGGTCCAGACATGTCCACTCCACCCACAGAAGAGGCCCACAGTGATGACAGCAGCTCTGTCTAACTGGATCAAGATGACCAGCCCGGCCCATCTGGGACCTCGGGACAGTCAGTTCCCCTCACAATGGCACAGGTCACTACAGAGCTTCCCCCCTCTGGAAACACCAGCACAGCACCCATCCAGCGGGCCCATAACTCTGTCCCCAGGACACGTCAAGCAGCAGTGTGTCCACCACTCCAGGGAACGCAGGCTAATCCACCAACCCAACAACACCAGGGACCTGGGGGCAGAGGTAGTGGGCACACGGTTCAGGGGACAGAGGCCCAGGGAAACAGGGGAACTGGGAGGGCTGCTGTGCGACAGGGGTAGGACAGGCCCAGGGAACCCACTCTCCACGAGGCCCTCTCCAACATCATTCATGAGAGCATACCACCATTTCCAGGAGAAGATGGCAACGGTACTGGCCAAGTTTCAGGAGACCCAGCGGCTGCAGGAGGTACAGTATTTGGGGTTCAGGGAGGAACTCAAATCCATCAATTCCACCCTGGGCACCATTGTAGGGGTGCTGAAGGAACTCGTCAACACCAGGAGGGACACTGTGGCACAACAAGGGGCGCCTGACACTAGCCTGGATGATGAACTGCCCATCACCTCCGCCGGCGCTAGTGGACAGGAGGCACCGCCACAGGACCACGAGACCAGCACCCCACCCCCTGCAGATGGAGAACCACCCCGCAAACGGTCCCTGAGATCCAGGACAAAGACAGAGGACAATGCCAAGACCCCCGCCAAGAAATGAGACCCCCCTGATTGTCATCCTTCTGTCCCACTTTGTCACCCTGTCCATACTTAAACTGCCCCAGCTCCACTTCCTATGCCCCTTTGGACAATGCACCTGTGAGACTAATAGACTGGACTCTGCAGACAGTGAAAGTGACAGACAGATGTTAGGTAGAAGAATTAAATCAGATGTAGCAGGCAGTGTTGTCTTACCTGTGTCTCACTGTAAGTATTGCTGGATCACTGTGTTCCTGTTGTCTATGTCCTATTCTTCTGCTTCCTCATCTTCACTGTCCACAGGCTCCACAACTGCCACAAGACCTCCATCTGGACCATCCTCCTGCAGAAAAGGCACCTGTCGTCGCAAAGCCAAGTTGTGAAGCATACAGCAGGCCACGATGATCTGGCACACCTTCTTTGGTGAGTAGAATAGGGAACCACCTGTCATATGGAGGCACCGGAACCTGGCCTTCAGGAGGCCGAAGGTCCTCTCTATAATCCTCCTAGTTCACCCATGTGCCTCATTGTAGCATTCCTCTGCCCTTGTCCTGGGATTCCTCACTGGGGTCAGTAGCCATGACAGGTTGGGGTAACCAGAGTCACCTGCAAATGGCGAGGGACAACTGTTAGACACACACCAACTCTTAGGGACATCCCCAGACCCAGACACCTAGTCACACTGTATTGGGTCCATGTCCTCACCTAATAGCCACACACGGTGCCTCTGGAGTTGCCCAATAACATAAGGGATGCTGCTATTTCTCAGAATGTAAGCGTCATGTACTGAGCCAGGAAATTTGGCATTCACATGGGAGATGTACTGGTCTGCCAAAAACACCATCTGCACATTCATCGAATGGTAACTCTTCCGGTTTCTGTACACCTGTTCACTCCTGCGGGGGGTACCAAGGCCACATGTGTCCCATCAGTGGAACCTATGATGTTGGGGATATATCCCAGGGCATAGAAGTCACCTTTCACTGTAGGCAAATCCTCCACCTGAGGGAAAACGATGTAGCTGCGCATGTGTTTCAGCAGGGCAGACAACATTCTGGACAACACGTTGGAAAACATAGGTTGGGAGATCCCTGATGCTATGGCCACTGTTGTTTGAAAAGACCCACTTGCTAGGAAATGGAGTACTGACAGCACCTGCACTTGAGGGGGGATTCCTGTGTGATGGCGGATAGCTGACATCAGGTCTGGCTCCAACTGGGCACACAGTTCCAGGATTGTGGTACGATCAAGTCTGTAGGTGATGATTACATGTCGCTCCTCCATTGTCAACAGGTCCACCAGCAGTATGTACACCGGAGGATGCCCCCGTCTCCTCACCTGCCCCATGCTGGACCTGGACGTGCTCTATGGAGGAGAACAGCGATCAGAGAGTCAACCAACTCTGAGGTACGTAAACACAACTTAATCGCAAAATGTTTTCAAATCGACATATGGCTGTATTAGTGTTTAAGCAAGGCCTAGATATGTGTGACGCAGTCAAAATTAATGCCATGTGGCCCCCTGAAATGGCGTCTGCCTGACCTGTAATGTGGGACAAGGGGATATGAGGTAACTGCGCTGGCGTTGTACACTGTCACGGTAGGCGGTCGAAGGCCGCGGCGCAATCCTGCATTGGTTAACATTGGACCCTATGGGTCCGAGGAGCCAATGAAGATGTACGCCGGTGGTGACGGTACGCACCGCCGCGGACATCACCGCCATTTTCTCTCTGTTCACTCCCTTGATACCTGATCTTTGACAGGAGAGGAGCTACACTGCAAGTGCTGCTGTGACCTCAGTCCGGAAGAGACAATTGCTCGTGTGCCTGGGGTAAGGGCTCCTGCCTTCAGCACGGAGGAGTTGGAGAAACTAGTGGATGGGGTCCTCCCCCAGTACACGCTACTCTACAGTCCCCCAGACAAACAGGTGAGTACACTGTGAGCATGCTGTATGGGCAATGGCTGCTTGGAGTGGTGTGGATGACAGATGGTGGGGGGGAGAATAAGGCGTGCATGAAACGACGGTGAGTGCATGTGCGTCATGGCAAGGGTAGGGATGCGGGCCAATGACTGTGACGGTGCGGACGGTTATATCTTCTCCTTTTCCCCTGTACTATTCCTGTAGGTCAGCGTCCACCAGAAGAAGGATATTTGGCGTGCCATCGCCAAGGAAGTCCGGACCCTGGGGGTCTACCACAGACGGAGCACCCACTGCCGGAAAAGATGGGAGGACATTCGCCGCTGGAGCAAGAAGACAGCGGAGGCCCAGCTGGGGATGGCCTCCCAACATGGGAGGGGTGCCCGTCGCACCATGACCCCCCTGATGTTCCGGATCCTGGCAGTGGCGTACCCGGAGTTGGATGGGCGCTTGAGGGCATCACAGCAGCCACAAGGGGGTGAGTACACTCTCATTCAGCTGATTCAGCGAGCATTGTAGGTGTCTGGGTGGGGGAGGTGGGCTGTTGGTTCCCCTAGGCCAGGGCGAGTTTAGTAGGCAAGGTCCCTTCTTAAGGCAGGTCCTGTGGCACCCCACCCCACCTGTGTACAGAGCCAACTACACCTGTCAGGATGAAGCACTCTGGGCACCAAGCCCCCTCCAGAACCAGTGGAGGCTGTTATCCACTTGAGAGACTGTGGTTTTACACTCCCCAGGATACAGCAGTGGGCAACCCACCCAATGGAGAGACTTGAGAGACTGTAGCTTTGCACTCCCCAGGATAAAGCAGCGGGCAAACCACCCACTGGAGAGACTTGAGAGACTGTGGCTTTGCACTCCCTAGGATAAAGCAGTGGGCAACCCACCCACTGGAGAGGCTTGAGAGACTGTGGCTTTGCACTCCCCAGGATAAAGCAGTGGGCAACCCACCCACTGGAGAGACTTGAGAGACTGTGGCTTTGCACTCCCCAGGATAAAGCAGTGGGCAGACCACCCACTGGAGAGACTTGAGAGACTGTCTTTGCACTCCCCAGGATAAAGCAGTGGGCATGGAGCCCCCTCGTGGATCTGGCATCGTGCACTCATCCGGCTGAGGTGCCCCCCCTTCCCTTCTCCCTGAGGTGCCTGTTTTATTTCTATCTGATGCCCCAGCAGTGTTCTCTCCGTCTTGTTCGGGTATTGAGTGTGGGCGTCGCCCATGCATTTTGGGCCCAGTGGTCCATGGACTATGATGGTGGAATACCTTGGACTTGTATTCTTGGTGTATATATTTGTTTAGAGTGTGAATATCTTTATATATGTATATATTTTTGATTAATATATTTGAATATATTACAATTGTTCGACTCATTTCCTTTTGTCCTTGCATTCTTCTAGGGGGGGTTGGTGGTTGTTAATGTAATGTATCAACATGTACTTGTGTGTGTGTTGTAGTGGGTGGGGGTGGGAGTGTTGCGTGTTGCGTGCGTGTGTCACTCTTTTTTCCCTCCCCTGTGTCGTAGGTGCAGTACTCACCGTGGTCTTCGCCGCCGTCTTTGTTGTTCCTGGTAGAGGAGCAGGAAGATAAAGGCTGAAAAAATCTGGAGCTCGGGTTCCATGGCGTCCTGATTCCTCGTGGGGTGTGCAGAGGTGAGCGCTTTCCCTTCCAAGTCCTGTTTCCACTGTGTTTTTGTTTGCGGTGAATCCGCCCCGGAAAAGGTGGCGGATTGGTGCCTTGTAATAATATGGGCGGTACATTGTCTTCCGCCTGTCTGTTGGCAGTTACTGCCACAGTGTTTGTTTCTACCGCCTTGGCGGTCGGAGTGTTAAAGTGGCTGTCTATGTTGGCGGTTTCCGCCACGGTTGTGATTCAATTTTTTTGACCGCCAGCCTGTTGGCGGTTTTACCGCCGCTTTAACACCGACCGCCAGAGTTGTAATGACCACTTGTGTCTTCCTGGGAGACCTCAGCTACCAACTGAACAACCCACACCGACACCAGCTCCACCCACTTACTGGAAAGACTGGACAACTTCGGCTTCAAGAAGCTGGCCACGAGCCCCATGCACAAAGCAGGACACACGCTGGACCCCATCTTCACGTCCAGCAACTGAATCAGCTACAGCCACACCACGGAACTCACGTGGTCGGACCACTACATTATGCACTTCACCCTCGCCGGATACCCCTACACCATCCGCATCCTCCACAGCACCCCATCTAGAGACTGGACCAAGGTCACTCAGCAGCAATGGACCGATGCCCTCAGCTCCTCACAGCCCAACGTCACCACAAACTTGGATCAGGCTGTACAGAACTTTAAGAACTGGATCATCAGCGTTGCCGACCTGGTTGCCCCGACCAAACCAGCCAAGCCCCACAGAAGCACCAAAAAAGTAAACTGCTACACCCGTGAACTCAGCAAATCAAAACGCAGATGAAAACAACTGAAGAGAAGAAGGTGCACCAGCAAGATCCACACCGACCAAGCCACCTTCAAAACGGCCCTAAAAAAAACTACCACAGCCAGATCAAAGCCATAAGAAAAGAGGCCCAACCTGCCGGATCAAGAACAGCAGCAACTAAACCAAGGAACTCTTCACCATCTTCAGAGTTTTCCTTCCCATCAACCATCGAAAACTCCATCCCCCCTCACAAGAACTCTGCGATGCCCTCGCCAACCACTTCCACAACAAGATAGAAACTATCTACAGTAACTTGGATCCCCAACACTTCAACCTCCCCAACATCCCATCAACCTCTACCACCTACCACCCACTCACCACATGGGGACAACTCAACACACAGGACACAATCACACTCATGAACTCTATCCACTCAGGAGCGCCCACTGACCTCTGCTCCCACAGTATCTACCAACCTTTGAAGAAATGAGATCAGCCACCAGCTTACCACCGTCCTTATTACCTCGTTAACTACAGCCACTTTTCCGGAAGCCTGGAACATGCAGAGATCAGACCCTTCCTTAAGAAGCCCTCTGCAGACCTCAGCCAACTCCAGAATTACCACCCAATCTCTCTGCCACCTTTCCCCACCAAAGTCCTGACTAAGGCCATCAACCTCAAACTCACCGAACACCTGGGAAGAAACAACCTGCTAAACCCCTTCCAATCAGGCTTCAGAGCCAATCACAGCACCAAGACAATTCTGATCGCCGCAGCAGACTACATCTGTACCCTGCTCGACTGAGGAAAAGCAGCCGCCCTAATCTTGCTTTACCCCTCCACTGCCCTCAACACTATCTCCTACCTGACACTGATCAATTGGAATCACAGATGATGCGCTCAGATGGATTCCATCCTTGCTCACAGGACGCCCCCTCTTCACCTCAAAGTTCAAGCAGACTATCTGCTGCAACCCCCAAGGCTTCTTCCCACGTCTACATGACACCACTCGCAGACATTGTGAGATCACACAACCTCCATATAATCTCCTATGCTGATGTCACGCAGCTCGTCCTCTTGCTCTCAACAGACCCCACCAAGACAAAGACCAACTTCCACAACCATATGAAGAATGTATCCGCCTGGATGAAGGACAACTCCCGGAAGCGCAACATGGACAAAAAGGAGGTTGTGATCTTCGGCAGACATTCAGCTCTCTGGAATAACTCCTGGTGACCAGCAGAGCTCTTCTGTCAGCAGAGTACAGACCCACCCCCACACAGAAAGATCCCGCCCGCAACTTCAGCATTATTCTCGACAGCGAACTGTCCATTAAACGCCAGGTCAACACCGTTTCCTCAGCCTGCTAACCTCATGCTCTGCATGCTCCACAAGGTCTTTATCGGCTCCCCATCAGCACGAGGAAGACAGTGATGCAGGCCCTCATCACCAGCCAACTTGGACTCCCACAGCTCACTCTACACAGGCACCACTACCAAAATCATGCAAAGACTCCAGACGATCCAGAACGTGCTGCCAGACTGATCCTCAACCTACCCAAGAGAACCAACATCACCTAGCACCTTAGGGATTTCCATTGATCCTGATCCAGAAAAAATGCCACTTCAAGCTCCTGACCCTTACCTTCAAAGCCCTCCATAACCAAGCACCAGACTGTACCACCGCCTTCACCTCCACCAACTGTCCAGGAACCTCCACTTGGCACACATCGCCCTCGCAAAGATACCACACATATGCCGCTGCTGCACCAGAGGACACTCCTTCTCCCACCTCGCCACCAAAGCCTGGAACACCCTTCCTCTCCACCTCCACACCAGACCCTTGCTGACCCACTTCAGAAAGGGACTGAAAACCTGGCTTTTCGAATAGACACCTGCAGCAAGAGCTTGCATACCCACTCAGGTGACAAGCAGCAATATACAAATAACACCTAATTGATTGACATTCTGAAACCAAGAAGTGGGCAAGACTCAGAGTCCTACCTCTTCCCTTTCCTGAAGTCTTTCCCAGTGTAACAAGCGGCAGTCTGCGCTTAACAAAAGCAATGAAGCGTCTCATTCTGGTGTGATGCTCAAAGCACTTTTGAATAGTTATAATGATTGTCTTGTTATTGATATTAGTATAGTTAGGCATCATAATGTATTGTAAGTCCAAAAGACAGTGTTCAAAATGTGTCCCACTGAAAACAGCCACAGTGAGAGTTAGTCCAAAGGTTGGAGTCTCTTAGTTGCTGCAGTTGTCACTCTTCGCTCCCTTAACTGTCAAAATCAAGATACTCAAAGAAGAGTCATAGATAGAAGAGTCAAAATTAGGAGCCTGAAATATATAGTTCAAGCCCCAGAGAAGACTGAATGGCTCAGTCCGTGCACCACAAAGATCTGATAAAAACTAAGCAGTGTCTCAGTGGGAGGATCTCATTTTTAGCAATGTGGATCTACATCAGTCCTCATAAGAACTAGTGTTAGACATCAATACCTTCATTTTGTCACACAGTAGCAAATGTGTGTGTGCCCGTGAACAGCTCCACAGCTCCAAAGAACCACCCTATGCATGCTCCCACAGTAGAGGAACTATGGTGAGGCACTCTCTTCACAAACCATGGCTAATGTGTCTGTTGTTGTTTTGGTGGCTGTGCAGTAGGTGTCCCAGGTATGTCTGAAATGTGGTAACTAATTGGGGAAGTTTTCATAGAGTAATATGGCGCTTCCTGCCTTTAACTCATTATTCACTATTCTGAATGTTGCACTGAACAGGGTGAATACCTCCAAAAAGACCCTGTGTCTTAGCAAACAAGTTACTGAAAAAGTACAAACATTTACTTTCAGGCACTCATCCAGCTAGTAGTATTATTGTCCACAAAATACATTATACATTCTCTCTCTTTGTTGCACTGACTCTGATAGTGTATATAATTGAGTCACTCCTTGCACATTTATTTGTCCAACTTCCAAAACTCTTCTCAAATAAATTGTATTTGTAGTTTCCTATAGCTCATACACATATCCATATGACAACCACCTTGATCCTTGTAGTGTATGTTTTACAGTCAAATATGAGTCCTTTGGGTGTCCATTAAGTTATAATCTCCACGTTACATCAGCCTCTTACTCATCAAAACAGCCAACACGTGTTTCGTCAGGGAAATCTCCCAATTGACTTCTTCAGGGCTGTGACAACATATGACACAAAGTTCAATTAGTATTGACAATTACTCATGTTGCTAGTTACAGTGACCAAGTATGTCTGAAATGTGGTAGTCTCTGAGATATTTTTAAACAAAGAAAAGATTTGGATGCACACTCTTATTCTTAGCATTCATCTACCACCATAGGATCAGGGCTAAATGAAACGTATCTGCCTTTCTATGGGCTTCTCCTTATTGAAATCTGCAGACAGTGAATTGTGGCTCCCTCATCCAAAGTGATCAATTGGAATGCAAGCAGAACTTTTGCCTTAATGATGGATAGACATGTTAGCACAAAGAAATACCTGAATCCTGGATTCTGCTATAATGTTCAGTTTGTTCTTCAAGTAATGTATAAATGTAGTCATTCTGGAATTCATGGTTGAAAGATTATTGACTGACTATCTCAGTAAACGGTCATGCCTAGAAGTTTTCGGTAAAATATATATTACGAGGGCATATGTCTGAACAAAAACATAAGACTCTAGTGTATATATGAGGACTAAAACACAATGGGGGTCATTCTGACCCCGGCGGTCTAAGACCGCCGGGGCCAGGGTCGGCGGGAGCACCGCCGACAGGCCGGCGGTGCCCCGCAGGGCATTCTGACCGCGGCGGTTCGGCCGCGGTCAGAAGAGGCAAACCGGCGGTCTCCCGCCGGTTTACCGCTGCCCTTAGAATCCCCCATGGCGGCGCAGCTTGCTGCGCCGCCATGGGGGATTCTGACACCCCCTACCGCCATCCTGTTCCTGGCGGTTCGCCCGCCAGGAACAGGATGGCGGTAGGGGGTGCCGCGGGGCCCCTGGGGGCCCCTGCCGTGCCCATGCCAATGGCATGGGCACGGCAGGGGCCCCCGTAAGAGGGCCCGCAAAGTATTTCAGTGTCTGCTAAGCAGACACTGAAATACGCGACGGGTGCAACTGCACCCGTCGCACCCCTGCAACTCCGCCGGCTCAATTCTGAGCCGGCGTCCTCGTTGCAGGGGCATTTCCTCTGGCCCGGCGGGCGCTCTTTTGGAGAGCGCCCGCCGGCCCAGAGGAAATGTCTAAATGGCCGCCGCGGTCTTTTGACCGCGGTGCGGTCATTCAGCGGCGGTACCTTGGCGGACGGCCTCTGCCGTCCGCCAGGGTCATAATCAGGCCCAATATCCGTACACCGCATTAGTAAAGTTTGTCTATATCTAGTCCCTACACATTAATGACTAAAGTGAAAGGACCCCTAACTTTGAATAGTACAATATTGGTGTAAGATATACTTCCACCCTATCATACTAGTCTGCTGCTAGTAGATATGTTTATCTTATGAAACAACTTGTTTAAAAGTACACAATTCAATAAGTATTTTTCGTCCAAAGCTAGAAATAAATATATACCATTCACGTGGCAAGCCAAATAAAAATAAAATTCTTCTTTAAATTTCTCAAACCGCACACTACGAGAATATCAAGTCAATACAAGTTTTGTTCATAAGTGCAAAGTGAATAGATAACAACTCCCCTCATCAGTGCGTAAAGTATACTGATTTACAAGCAAGAGTGGTTTGAAGGAAGTAAAGGAGTAGATAGAGGACACATCAAGCTTTCGACTTGAACTTGGTTTCAGCACTAACAAGTTTGATCTTTAAAAGAAAACACTAATGCAGCATGCAATCAGGAGACCTTTGGTTGCC
Organism: Pleurodeles waltl; assembly: GCF_031143425.1. NCBI lineage: Eukaryota > Metazoa > Chordata > Amphibia > Caudata > Salamandridae > Pleurodeles > Pleurodeles waltl. Next base: position 715,704,306 of record NC_090439.1, read on the forward strand.
TTAATTAACAACTATCTTCATTTTTGCAGGATTTAGGTTTGGTCCCGGCAAACCTTGTCGATGCTTTTGGAATTTTAGTACACTGCAACGAATCATCTACCCTATATCCGATTTTTCCTCTCGTTAATCACACTTTGACCAAAGCCCTTAACCCTGTAGAACCTCTCAGTGAAGCTGCTCTGCAGTTCACATCTCAGGATTTTGAAAAGGTAAATGTCAGATCGAAAAATTACCAACTGAATTGTACAGCTAATGGTAGAAATTGTGAGTTCATTGTTATGTATTCTTAAAGTATGCACTTGTTTGACCCATTTTAGAAGTATTTAATGTTCTTACAAGTGATACTGTGGTAAAATTCCAACATGTCTTCGCTTTTTTGCGTGTACATCATGTGGGTATTAAAGAAGTATACGTATTAGCTGATCTGCTTTTTTCAAACTTGGACTTTTTAGCCCATTATCTCCCAAACTGGTTCATAATAGTTCCCAGTTACCCAAAGATGGAACATTTTAGACAGACTGACAGATACTGGTCCATTATAAAATATAGCAATAATTTTGTTGTGAATATTTTATTGAATTTTCCAAATGGTGAAATAATGTATTTCTCTTCATGTAAACAAGCTTGCATCCTCCACCACTTTGCCTTCCCTTAGGGCATATTTACAATTGTTTCACTCAACTCCTGGCAGCAAGCAAAGTTGCTGCATTGCATGAAACAGAGAGAGCTGAAATGTGCCATATCTACTAAGATATGGTGCACTTCTGAACCCTCGTGGCACGACCAAGCGCCAATGCAAGCACCATGGCACCACGGTGCCAGAGTGTCTGCGTTACAGCCAGGATTGTGTTTATGCACAACGGGATACCTTCCGGCACAAAAAACAATCCTTAGAGGCAATTTCCTATTTCTATGCTTGATACAGAATACATCACTGTTGCGTTTACAGCTATTGTATTCTGTCACATCACTATATTTCTTGTTAATTGTCAGTGTATTCCAATCTGGAACTTCTACTTCCTCTAATGATATGTTAGTGACAGAAAACTGAAATTTGAGGAGTTGAGAGGACTAACTAGAGGGTCTGCTATATATTGCTCCAGAAAATAAAGTTTTATGCGGGTTAATTTGGATGTGCCATGTATCCCTTAATCATGCTTAGACAAAGGAAGTAACAAGGAGAGATAAAATATTTCTCCTCTTTACACCTCTGTGTGGTAGGTGCAGGTTTTTGGGGCAATCCCAGGTTTACAGCCTTTAGTAAATCTGGGATGCAGTCAAATTAAATGGGTGGATGCAAAGCCATTCCATGCTCCACCCATGTCACACCTACCACTATGAAACACAGCCCAAGCTACTGCATTGCGTTAAATATCTTTACAAAGTCATGCAAAGCGGAGCAAATCACCCTTTGTGTGGGTTTGTATATCTTACTGAAGTCTTTGCGTTGCCCTTGTGTCACCTTGCACAACGCAAGGACAAAATTTAGAATTAGTAAATCTAGGCCTTAGTGTTTTGAGTTGGATTAGAATAAATTGCCTTCGCTTATTTAAAACACATAGGAATCAACATAGATTATTTTTACTTTGGATATGTAGAATACCTACTGTACAGCAGGTCTCAACACCCTTACATTTTTGAGGCAGGTAAGCTCCCTTTCATGTGCTTATGAAAAATCATTAGTGGAACCCATTATATTTTAAATCCCATATAGCTGTCGTCTGCGGAGAAATGAATTTCCCCATCTGGGTAGACCCTTTCCTTTCCACAAAATATTCCTGCAACTATTTTGCTGCCAGCAGCATTTGAGAGAGTAGTTTTCCCCTTCTCTGATGGTGGGTAAATGTTTGTTGTACTGGAGTACTTGACACGACCTACTGTGGGAAGAATGTTAAAGTATATGTAATATCAAGTTTATATTTGTGCTCACATCTGGTCAGTCATCTCATAGTTGTTCTCAGAACATACTCCTCACGGTGCCACACACTGCTCTACATCTTTTGTCCAGGCTATTCTTGTCAAACTTGTTTTATAACCAGCATAAAAGGCCTTACGGGGAGTATGTTGCAAGTTAATTGTTTACCTTATGTTCTTTTAGGGAAGTCGGGCATTGTGGGGTGCATATCAGAGTCCTCAAAGCTTTTGTAATTATGCTGTCTGTAAGTTTTCATCTTCAGTACAATCACTCTATTTAGCCAGGAAAAGGATTGATAGTGTCACATATTCAAATATCTCTTCAGATCATCAACCATTTATGGATTTGCAAAAAAAACTTTTGAGTAATCCATTTTTTTGGGTGTACTTAGGCAGACAATGCTTCCTGGAAATATTATTTTGTGTGTAATGCTCTCAGGGCTACTGATATTATTGAATTATATTTTGTTGATACATTTTTATTCTAATATTTTAAATCTGAGTTTGAGCAATGAACTAGATTAGTTTGATAGTTTAAGAAATGATTTGTATCTGAAGACGAAAGGCATTGAGTTTCTAGCATGGATAGGGTTTTTAACATTACTGTGTTTGTGTTTTTATGAACCAAGATGATGATAATGCAACACATTTTAACCACACAGTATATGGTGAGGCACTTAACAATCATATTGCAGTATCATCTAATTTTCACAAGTAATAGAATATTTATGGGAAATCGTACAGGGAGCACAGTTGATTTTATCCTGATCTCAGCCAATCTTTCCTCCCTTCTTTTGGTCTTTAAAGTTGATTGTAAGTGTTCACAGTCCTCTTATTATCAAACTAAATTCTCACACCAAACTAAGGGATGTCGGGAATTAAACTCGGGGAATAGACTGCCCTAACAATAAAGGACTGCAAATAAAATGGGATAAGGTTGATCCAGCTGCTTTTACCTGCCACATTGTTGCTGAGAATATGTATTTCTTTTTAACCTGTTTATCAGACGAGGCAGAGAGATTTCGACCATTCAAGTTGGGTTTCAAACATTTCTAAGTCTATCTCTGATGAAATAGGATCCCCGTAGAGTTGCCTCCCTTTGGATGGTTTAATGCTGCATTTACAGCCACTCATAAACAGCTGAAAGCTGCTCTTGAAAATTATCCACGCTCAAGAGAAGGTGTTAAAGATGCAAAAAGGAAAAATAAAGAAATATGTAGGAAAATAGCTCCTTTTTTTTAGTTACCCCACCACTTTTTGCCTGATATTGATGTTGATTTGACGAGAAGTGTGCTGGGACCCTGCTAACCAGGCCTCAGCACCAGTGTTCTTTCACTAAAAATGTATCATTGTTTCCACAATTGGCACACCTCTGGCACACAGATAAGTCCCTTGTAAAAGGGGCCAGTGGTACCAAGGGCCCTGTGACCACAGAAGGTCCTTAAGGGCTGCAGCATGTGTTGTGCCACCCTAAGGGACCCCATACCTAACACATGCACACTGCCATTGCAGATTGTGTGTGCTGGTGGGGAGAAAAAGGCAAAGTCGACACAGCATCCCCCTCAGGGTTCCATGCCCACAACCCACTGCCTGTGGTATAGGTAGGTCACCCCTTTAGCAGGCCTTTCAGCCCTGAGGCAGGGTGCACTATACCACAGGTGAGGACATAGCTGCATGAGCACTCTGCCCCTACAGTGTCTAAGTCCATTCTTAGACATTGTAAGTGCAGGGTAGCCATATTAAGTATATGGTCTGAGAGTTTGTCAAAATGAACTCCACAGTTCCATAAGGGCTACACTGAATACTGAGAAGTTTGGTATCAAACTTCTCAGAATAATAAACCCACACTGATACCAGTGCTGGATTTATTAAATAATGCACACAGAGGGCATCTTAGAGATGCCCCCTGTATTTGGCCCAATCCTTCAGTGCAGGACTGACTGGTCTGTGCCAGCCTGCCACTGAGTAGAGTTTCTAACCCCATGTGGTGAGAGCCTTTATGCTCTCTGGGGCCAGAAACAAAGCCTGCACTGGGGGGAGGTGCTTCACGCCCCCCGCAGGAACTGTAACACCTAGCAGTGAGCCTCAAAGGCACAGGCTTCATGTTACAATGTACCAGGGCACTCCAGCTAGTGGAGATGCCCACCCCCTGGACACAGCCCCCACTTTTGGCGGCAAGTCCGGGGAGATAATGAGAAAAACAAGGAGGAGTCACCCCCTCAACCAGGTCCACCCCTAAGGTGACCAGAGCTGAAGTGACCCCCTCCTTGGAAAATCCTCCATCTTGCTTTGGAAGATTTCCCCCAATAGGATTAGGGATGTGCCCCCCCTGCCCACAGGGAGGAGGGCACAAGGAGGGTGTAGCCACCCTCAGGGACAGTAGCCATTGTCTACTGCCCTCCTGGCCTAAACACACCCCTAAATTGAGTATTTAGGGGCGACCCTGAACCCAGGAAAATGACGACCTGAAACAAGAAGAAGGACTGCTGACCTGAAAGCCGCGCAGAGACGATGGAGACGACAACTGACTTGGCCCCAGCCCTACCAGCCTGTGTCCAGACTCAAAGAACCTGCAACAGCGACGCATCCAGCGGGACCAGCGAGCTCTGCCAACTCAGAGGACTGCCCTGCACCCAAAGGACCAAGAAACTCCCGTGGACAGCGGCTCTGTCCAAGCAACAAAGAAGAAACCAACTTTAAAGGGACTCCAGCCTCACTCCGGAAGCGTGAGTCCCTAACACTCTGCACCCGACGCCCTCGGCTCGTGTCCAGAAGAACCAACACTGCAGAGAGGACCCTTAGGCAACTCCCAATGACTTGAACACCCTGAGACGACCTCTCTGCACCCCCATAGCGACGCCAGCAGAGAGAATCCAGAGGCTCCACCTGACCGCGACTGCCCGGTAACAAAGAACACAAAGCCTGGAAGAATCACTGCTCCCGCAGCCCCCAGGCCCGGGAGAAACCAACTACCGGTGCAGGAGTGACCAGCAGGCGGCTCTCATCTTGCTGTAGGAGGCTGGCCTGGTGTGTAGTGGGTACCTTGGGTACTTACACCAGGTCCAGTTATCCCTTGTTAGTGAATGTAGTAGTGTTCTAGCAGCTTAGGCTGATAGAGGTAGCTATAGCAGAGCAGCTTAGGCTGAACTAGGAGACATGCAAAGCTCATGCAATACCAACAATAGTTACATAGTACTTATGCACAAGTAAAGACAATACTCAGTGTTTCCAAAACTAAAGGTATTTATTTGGGTGACACAGTACCAAAAATATGTTAGAGACAATACTCCTTCTGGAGGTAAGTATTATATACAATATATAAACTATACACCAAAATTAGACAAGTAAATAGTCATAGAACAATGCAAACAGTAGGAAATCCTATAGAATGCAAAGGGAGAAAATAGGTCTGGGGCAAAACAAACCATGTACAAAAAAATTGGAATGTGAATCACAAATTCCCCTCTAGACAAGTGTAGTGTGTGCAGAATCGCTGGGAGAGTAAGAATTCAGTAAAGGTAAGTAAATTACCCCACCGCAGAGCCTGGAAAAGCAGGAGTAAAGTACTGCAAGTTTCCTTAGGACACACTACACCTCTTTTTTGGGATTTTGCAGCAGTCAACCAAGTCTGCAAAAAAAAAACTGCTGGATTATTGGACCTGAAGACCTGCAAAGGATGGGGACTAAGTCCAGAAGTCGAAAGAAGTTACAGGAAGGACAGGCACCACTGCCAACCCGGAAGAGGGTGCAAAAGAAGAGTCCCCTGTTAGTCAAAGACTGCAAAAATGCACCCTAGGAAGATGCCAGCGGGTTCCTGCATGATGCAAAAGATGTCCCACGGCGTGAAGATTGTTGCAGATGAGATTTCGTGTTGGAAGGTGCCAGCAAGCCTTGGCTACGGCAAAAGTGCATTTTTCCTCAAAACCGTGCCTGATGGACCCAGGAGGGACTTTAGAGAGCCCTCAGGATGCCAGCCAGCACCCCCAGAAGCAGCAGGATCTGGGTTCAAAGAAGGTGCAAAATGTGGTCAATGCAGCACAACAGAAGAAGGTCCCATGCTGCCAGAGAACAGCTCAGCGAGTTGAGCTTCACAGGGTGGAGTGCTGGGGACCTGGGCCAGGTTGTGCATGAAGGAATTTTGCAAAGAGTGAACAGAGGCCTCAGGAGGTGAAGAAGACACAGTACACAGGGGTACTGTCGTTCTCGGGGCAGGCAAGGTCTTACCTCCTCCAAATTGCATCAGCAGGACAGTCTATGTGGATGATCTCCACCCTCTGTGTCCCTAG